>NC_088889.1:44916026-45246860 GCF_037157495.1 Lathamus discolor
ACACAAAATTCACAGTTCTTTGCAGACTGCTGTTCTATGTCCCCTTTGAAGTTCTACTTCAAGTTTAAAGGTTTTAAGGGGGACTCGGAATCTCAAAGTCCTGGTTATACATGGATAAACAGAACTAGGGCCCTGTCTTACCTGATAGTCATATATGGCAAGTTTGGGAAGGAACATCTATAGCTGTGCTGAGGATGTGCCTCTACTTTCATAATTACCTATATTTTAAAAGTATACATTTTTTCTGATGGTAAAATCCTTGCTGGATAACTGAATTGCAGTTACTTAAAGAAAGTAAGACATAACATGTAAGAAATAAACCTTTTCTTTCATCCTCTGTTGCTTTTATGACTTAGTAGACAAGATATTCTAAATCTTCTAAGCACCCCATTGTCCATAAAGTCATCTTAGAATAAAGAAGGCAAAATAAACATTGAGTGTTAAAATAGCAAATTTTCACAGCTGGAAAAAGTTCATGGCTTCTCCTTCACAGTGTGAAAAGAGAGAGGGGAGAGAGAAACATCAGGCTATTTATTTAAGCTGCTAGCAATCACAGCCCTGCTGCTTTTGATCTGTCCCTTCCTTCAGTCAGAGTGACTGGCAGTTGTAAACACATATCCTTCCCTTTCAAAAGTCAGATATGGGCATCCTGCCTAGAACTGCTTGCTGACATATAGAGATTATCTAACGGTGTGATGTTATTTTTCATAATATTTACTCGTGTATATGTGAAATATCTTGAGCCAAAGAGTGAAATAGTTGTTATCTGGGAGACTCATTAAACATGTCAGAAACTGAATCTTAATTTTGAAACTTTGGATTTTTTGCTGTTTAATTGAAAACTGGTTTTCATAATTATTCAATGTTTTAAAAATCAAGGAAGTCAGTTGCAAGTATAATGCATTTTTAAATGTATATGTGATTATTAATGTGGTATCTAAACATAGCTGCAGCATGCCTTAGAGTTAGAAGCACAGATTAGAAATAAGCAAGTGTGCAGGTGAGATTAAAAAAAGACAGCCACAACGGCACTGGCTGGACCCTCACAAAAGTACCAAAATAGCAATTGTCTTTCTAAGCTGCAACTCTCAATTTTTTAACAGTATACACTATGGCAGGGAAGGGTGGAAGGGGAAATTCTCCTATTTTTAAAATCTTTGTAACTTGTAATGCGTTAGAATCTATCACTAAGGATTTAAGCATCTGAAAACTTCATCTGCCTGTTTTATAGCTGCCAACTAGACAAACAACACTGATCGCTGGCTGAGGACTTGCAGGAAGTGGAGAAGCAGGCAACAGGTAGAAAGTGCACACCTTTTCAGCTAAACACTTTCACTAATACATGGTACGTTTAAGAAATCCTTTTACTATAAGCTTGCTTGACACAACCTTAAGACTTATTACTAATCCCTCTGAAGGACTTTTCCTTTGTTTGTCTAACAAAAGAACTCAAGTAATTGTACTGAGCAAATTAAAAAATGAGACAGGCTGAGGGAAGCAGGCCAGAAAATCACTGATGAAATGCAGGGACTCAAGAGACTTTCAAATAGGATGATTCACAAGGGTAGTTGAAATGGTTGTTTAAAGCATAAGAGTAAAGATGGGTTATGCAACTCAATGTTTTATTACCCAAATGCAGCTATAGCACCATCTGCTCATAATACTCTTTCTGCAGTTTGGAAGAGAGCTACCTCTGGCTTCCAATGAACTGGTCCATATCCTCCTGTTCCAAATGCAAATTTCCACTCTTTTTTTTCACTTGAGATACACTGTTCTGGCTGTTTGAGAAGTTTCTACAGCCAGAGAGCTGAGAATCATCTTCCTTCTTGCATACAAAATTGGTACTATTGACTGATAAATTACAGCACCTTTTTCAGCATCATCAATGCAAACTGTTGTTCCTTTGTAGTAATTAAAAACATTCAGGCTACTAGAAGTAAGTTACTAATGGTTAAGGAAGGATGTGGGTTTGCCATAACTGCTAGGTAAAGGAGATGTCTAAAGAAAAGAAGTCACAATTTCTAAATTCCACATTGTGGTCCAAGATACAGAAACTATTAAAACAGGCCAGCAAGAGTTTAAAACCCCAGGCTTTAAAGTTCACTTTTGCAGAATTGAAGGTGGATAAGGTTGAGCCACCACTAGATGATATAACAGTGATATCTTAGAAAAAAATGTCAAGATAAATTAAAAAAGGCTTGTGTGTATCTGAAAATGTGCCACACGAGTTAATGTTAGTATGGACAGTATTCAAAGAGACATTCTAGAGCATTGATTTCAATATTTGTTGTAGACTTTGTTTTAGAAAATCAACAGAAACTCCATAATGGCTTTCTGCTTGATTTTAGTTGACAGCAAAAATGAAAACCTGTACCTAAGTGTAAGTAATAAAAGCAAAGAAGATAAGTTTACTGAAAGCATTGAGAACTGCCTAGAGTACAATATTTTAGAACTACCAAAAAATGAAGCTCTAACAATAAGGACACTCAGAAGATGGGCACCATTAGTCCAAGTCTAAAACTTTAGGATTCATTTATTTCCTTTTATCCTCTCAGATGTCTCAGCCCATAATTAACCCCTCTCAGGCTTCTTTCAGGCATTCAAGGCTGTGCATCAGGCTTAGGCCGACTTGCAATTTGTGACCTGCCTTTCTCTCCAAACTATCAGAAGTGATAGGAATGTAGGGGGTAAACACAAAGATTTTCATGAGTTTGTCTCAATAGCAGGGACACCTTTCAGGAGAAAAAAAAAATAATCTTTATTTTCTGTCTTTTCTCCACTTTATGACATTTCCTATAGAAACAGGAAGAGCATAGGTTTTTCAGGACACAGATCTTGAGGAAAGCTGTGATATCATAAACATGAGGATTTTTTTGTTCTTTTTCTCTTTTGGCATAAGAAATGTTCTGGAGAGACTGTAACTGACATGCTGGTTAAATCTAAATGTAGAAAAGGGCAATAGCGGGCAATGAGGTTAAGCAGAGATCTAAAGATTAGTGGAAGCAATAAACAGAGGGCTTTTAAAAATGAAAAAATGTCGAGAGGCTGGGAAGGAGAAAGATTTAAGAACTGTAAAGTACAGAAAACAAAAAGCTATATTGCAATTTGAGCTACATATTCAGTACATATTTGTAACTCATCAGAATATCCATTTTCAAATAAATAACAACAGGCTCAAAAACAAGTAGCAGACTAGACCTTAGAACAATAGATGCAGCCAGTTTCATAAAACTATGAATTTGCTGAAATTGCTTTTATATTAAAAAGAATGAGTATAATCAGTAATAAAAAATAGAGATAAGATTGAAGAGAACAAAGAAAGCTGACACAGAATGTTACTGCCAAATTGATAATATAAAAATGCTATGGAAAAAGTTATATCTGTGGTTTAAGTCAAGCTCAGGAGTTTGATATTTCACAGAAGATTTCACAGAGTAAGTGGAGAAATATGAGGTCTGAAACATATTTACATCTTTAATTTCTGGGGGTTTTGGGTATTTTTCTCTTTCAGATTACCTTGATTTTGAGACTTTTTAATTAATCAATTTAAGCTTCCGAAAAACACAGTTTACTTGAAATCAAAAACATGTATAAAAGATGCTGGTTTTGTTTCAGAGTACATTTCTTTAAGACCACAGAACCAAATTTACAGTTACATGGACTTATATTCCCTTATGTTGTAACATACTGTCTCAGACCAGCATGCAAATGAATTTTACTCAAAGAGAGAAGTATAAGAAAATAAAAATACAGAAGAAGAAGGAGAGAAGTCCTGAAATTGTACTGCTTGAACACTGATGCTAAATTAGTCAGGTGATTAAGTGGGTTCTCTATACTGTGTTAAGAAAGCAAAGGAGCATTCCTTTAGTAGATATAAAATTGCAGAGCTGTTTTCTACATCAGTCCTGTTTTGGAAATGAATATTTTCACCAGTGTGAGTAGAAAGCATGTCTCTGAATTTGCCACAAAATAAAGGTTAGGAAAAGCAATCTTGCTGAGCATCCTGCACCACTGCCGAGGCTGTTCCAGATCTATGACCTTCAATGATCAGCTTACAGCCTACTTTTCAACATGTCCCTCCGTAATACAAATAAGAGTCTCTAGACTGTAAGAGCTTGATGACCTGTCCCTTTCTGTGAGTGAATGTGCTCACACACACACACACAGAGTGGATCAAATTTTACTGTTCTGGAGAGATGTATCTTTAACATCTTTAACATATCTAAGTGTTTTTCAAATGTATAATAGGGAATGTGCCCATGAGGTTTTTATCTAAAATAATAGCCACTAAAGTAAGATGCTCTTTGGTTTTCAAGATAAAAGCTAGTGCCTATTTTAAATCACAGACAATAGATTCAAGAGTACCTTTTAAATAAACTTTGGAATTTTTAAGGGTTTTTATTCTTTTATAACTCAAAGTACAGAAACATTGCTAGTAGTAAGCTTAACATTTAGCTTTAAAATGCATAAGGAAAACAACCTGTACACTGAAGTACTTTCTCTGACTGAAGACCGAGTTTTGTTCTCGTTACCCTTTTATGCGGCTTTGGTTTGACTTAAGTTGAGGACCAGCTTCAATTGAAATTCCTATATAGTTCCACATGTGCTTCATACAGACACAGTTAGACATACTCATGATAGAGTCAAGCTGTCTGTATTTCTGGCTGACTAAAAGCAGTGCAAAAGACTCTGTTCTTTATCGTTTTACATTCTGTGGAGTTGTGCAAGAATGCCCACAAGAACAAAAATCTGCCAAAATTTTCAAAATTGCCTGGTTTTGTGCTCATCCTGAGGGCAGAGTATAGATGTTTAATTTCCGCAGATCAGTTCATTTCTCTGCTTTGGACAACACAGTGGTTGATACTGCTTCTTTCATGTTTACAATGTAATTCTTGTATCATTTTTTCACTTCAAGGAAGGTAGTGTAAGATTAAAAAATGACGAAGAATATAGATTTTGGTCAAAAGCGAAAACTTGAAAAATAGGGTTCAGATGTAACAGAAAGGGATATCAAAGGAGTCAAGAATGGGAATCTAGAGCACTGATGAAGAAAGAATGTGCTGAAACGCTGTTCCAAGGGAATCATCAGACACAGGAAGAATCCCAGCAGAGCGAGTGTGAAGACTTTAGAAGTATAAGCAGTCCGTTTGTTTGAAGTTGATAACTAAACTGAGATGTTTGAATCATCTTACTCTTTATGTAGAAAACTAATTAACAACATTGGTGACAACATTTTCATTGGCACAACAGAAGGAAAACCCAGTTTTACTTCTGAAACTACCTAACCTATATTTCATTGACATCCATTTGTGTAGGTAATATTGCTGTTACAGCCATTTGGTCAATTTTAGACACAGAAGATACTACCTCACTTAGCAAAGATAGAACAGAATGCTCTAGTACAAAGATTTCAATCTGATTAAAAGCCACTTACTAGATTAAACTGAAAAATTATCAGAAATATTTAAGGGTAAAAAAATTATTTATGTATATGAATAAAATCAATTACATATCTTGATTTATTCTTACCTTATTTGTTCACTAAAGGAAACACATTTGTCCTCTTTTGAAAGGAAAATCTTAATGTTAGAGTGAACAAATGTAATTTTTCTGCTTTTCTTTCTGTTAATGTAGTTCCTATCTGCACTAACATAATAGGTCCAACTCACAAATTTGCAGAACACACTTCTAAACAAAACAGCTATACATTCCTTCATCTGTTTAGCTTTTCAGTATAATGAGATGAGACAGAAATTCACTGATTTTAAGTTGGAAGGGGAAAAAAAACCTGGTCCTACAAACTGGTGGAGATTTTGACCAAATCTCATTTGATAGAAGGAGATTCCTGTCCAGTAAGAAAGACGTTAAGCCAGAACTATATGGGAAATTGAATTTCTGGATAAATCTGAAGAAACCTCTCAATACATCAACCTCAAGCACTCTCCCCAAAAAAAGGTTGGAAGACGTGCTAAGCAACAAGTATTTGCTTTCCAACTGTAGATATCTCTGTATATTGAAAAGACCTTTTTTCAGGTGTCCGTTGTACAACGCAGCATCCTAATATGATTTTACTAGGAGTCATTCACAATATACCTGTGTGCCGATAATGACTCTAGCATAAAGGAGCGTTGACATGTTGATTTAATCATCTCCCTGGAATGATTCATTCTGAAATTATCAGTTACTTATTCTGACATTACTTTGTAAAAATGTAAAATCTTCCAATTTCAGCTAAATGTGAGGATCTTCTAAGGTGCAGAAAAAAAATTTTGTGTGAACAAAGTGTTTTTCCAAAGTTTGATTTAGGGAGTTAACTGAAGAAGCTGGCTAATAACACTTATTAGAGTCCATTTTAACATGATGCATGTGTGTGGGTGCCTGTGAAAATGAGCAACACATGTGCATGCACATACATGCACACCCACACAGAGGAAGTCATACAGTGATTAAACATGTCCCTGCATGTCCATCTAACATTTTCTGGATATTTTTTTTTCCAGTGTAAGTAAGATTTTAAATACTGTGTCTCTCTTTTTGACTCTCTGAGTTACCAACATACAAAACCTTCAATTATGCAAAATCAAAACCAATTTAGTTATTGTTAGCTCAAGTATAGTAGTTAATTTCTAGAAATATTTAACCTTAAGTTTATTGAAAAAGTACAGATATCTGTCATCCATGCTTTACTGCAGAGCATTTCCAAAGGCTTTTATAGATCATACAGTGCAGGTAAAGGTAGCTGTGATGGCATTCATTTGAAAAACAGTTTAAAAACAGCTAAGAAAGCATCAATAACCATTTCAGTAACAAATGGTTAGTCTGTGGTTACATTAAAAAACTTAGATTTTTATAGGGCTTGACTTTAACATGATTTCTAACATTTTTTAAAGTTTTTGTCTGGCTATTTTATTAAAATTATCTGATAACATCATTTGACAGTGAATGTTATATTAATTATAAAATTCCTTTGTTTAAAAACCCCCTTATTTTAAGGAATTATTATCTTATAAAAACTTAAAGAATAGTGACAAGACAAACGTAAATGGATTTAAGCTGAAAGAAGGTAGATTTAGGTTAGCTATTAGGAAGAAATTCTTTACTGTGAGGGTGGTGAGGCACTGGAGCAGGTTTCCCAGAGAAGCTGTGGATGCTCCATCCTTGGAAGTATTCAAGGCCAGTTTGGATGGGGCTTTGAGCAATCTTGTCTAGTGGAAGGTGTCCCTCCCCATGGGAGTAGGGCTGGAGACAGACAATCTCTGAGGTCCTTCCCAAACCAAAACATTTATGATTCTATTATTCTATTAATAGAAAATAAAATAAAAATCAATCCGTTTCAGGGACTAGGCTTTCAGGTCATTACTTGAGCTTCTGGACCATGTAAAATTTTGAAATGTGGTGTGAAATACTGTTATGGTTCTGGAAGTGATCATTTCGACATTGATAAGCTTTCAAGAAAAAATATATGCTATATAACCAGCAAATACAGAAAATAGAAATCAAGTATTAGAGAGGAAAAGAGTCCTTACGTAAGCCACATGGGACATATACACCTTTATATGTTTTAGGTAGATGATAGATAGATAGATAGATAGATAGATAGATAGATATGGAATCATAGAATAGTTAGGGTTGGAAAGGATCTCAAGATCATCTAGTTCCAACCCCCCTGCCACAGGCAGGGACACCTCAAACTAAACCATCCCACACAAGGCTTCGTCCAACCTGGCCTTGAACACTGCCAGGGATGGAGCACTCACAACCTCCCTGGGCAGCCCATTCCAGTGCCTCACCACCCTAACAGGAAAGAATTTCCTCCTTATATCCAATCTAAACTTCCCCTGTTTAAGTTTTAACCCGTTACCCCTTGTCCTGTCACTACAGTCCCTGATGAAGAGTCCCTCCCCAGCATCCCTATAGGCCCCCTTCAGGTACTGGAAGGCTGCTATGAGGTCCCCACGCAGCCTTCTCTTCTCCAGGCTGAACAGCCCCAACTTCCTCAGCCTGTCTTCATACAGGAGGTGCTCCAGTCCCCTGATCATCCTCGTGGCCCTCCTCTGGACTTGTTCCAACAGTTCCATGTCCTTTTTATGTTGAGGACACCAGAACTGCACACAACACTCCAGGTGAGGTCTCACAAGAACAGAGTAGAGGAGCAGGATCACCTCCTTCGACCTGCTGGTCACGCTCCTTTTGATGCAGCCCAGGATACGGTTGGCTTTCTGGGCTACAAGCGCACACTGCCAGCTCATGTTCATTTTCTCATCGACCAGCATATAAATAATTTATATATATACATATATATATATATGTCTTTTTTACGGGTCTTTCACCTGATCTCAGTTCTAAAATACAGTAGATGAAGACTTCGATATAATAAGTTGTAACTAATAAGCATTCTTCCATTCTACTTCATTTCCACTATTATTTTGGAAAATATAAAGCAAAATACAGGATTTCTTTAGTAGCTCCTGATCTCTGGATTAAAGTACGTTAAATTTTAATAAATAACAGTGTGAATTCCTTTTCCAAAAAATGGTTTTTCGGTGGTGCAATGAGATCCATGTGGCTTTCTATATGTATAAAAAAGACAGGAAAAAAAAATTAAAACCCCAAACCTGCATTCTATTCCAAAACTTCCAGTTCACTCTTAGGTAGGGAGATAATCTCCCCATCAAGAACAGTTTATTTGCTTCTAGATAATCTGAATGATTTAGATTATTATTTTGAAGTGATAATCATTTGTCTTTGGCAACTTTCTCGGTGTTTCACTTTTGTATAATAAAATTCTGAACATAGAAATGATGGCTCTATCTATAAATGCATGTAATGTGTAGTTCACTAAACTAGCTTCTGTCTAGTTGTTTCAAGTTTGACCTGGAATTTTGCAAACTGCTTTGGTATTCTTTTGCCGGTCCTGAATTGACAAGATGCCTGCACTGAAAAAAGTTTTGCTAAAGAGATGTGTAGGGCAATCCTACTTTTTTCATGTCAGTACAAAAACAGCACTCATTTCAGTCTCGGAAATAATGACATCCGTATGACCATTCATAGGTGTACCAAGGCAGTATATGGCACAAAAATCATGATTCTTCAATGATTTCTAATGTCCAAACATAAACAAATTTTGGTAATACTCTCAAGGACATCGAGACAGGAAAGCTTCAGAGAGGTGACTCAAAAAAGGGAGGATTTTAATAATATTTAATCTGAAAAACTAGGATAAATTGAGCTTATCCCAATTTGTAAAATCATTTTAAATCTGATGCACTGGAAGAGGATAATTTAATTTCAAGAGGTCAGGAGTTTCCCTAGATATATATGCACTGGATGTATTTAATAGGTGACAAAGTTTACATCAAAGGAAGTTTGCCCTTGTGTATTGTAGGATATTGTGGAATACTCCTGATAAGGCCCAGGGCTGAACACAAAATATTAGATGCAGTTTTGCTAGACTCATCCAGAGGGCAAATTCGTGGTGTGGTTTATATCAGTTCAAAGTACTTTAACCTTTTTCTGCAATTACATCTAACTGAGGTACAATTCTCAGATCTATGTGAGTAAAAAGCTTGGCCTCCTGAGAAGTGGTCTGTTCTTAGGGATGACTTCCTGCACTAGATTTACAGTCAAGGTCTCCAGCAAGATGTTATATAATCTCTTTCTTGGCAAGTTCAAAATGTATTAATCCTTTAAAGAAGTATAACAGCTGGTGTTTTAAAGATGCCAGCAAAAACTAAGATTCAAAGAGTCAACCTACATTTGAGCTGGACACATTTTATTTACAGCTGCTGCAGTGAAAGAGAGGTAAATCCAAGAGAATCAAGGAGGTTGAATAACTGACAATAAACATGAAATTTTTACTTGATGCAAGACTGAGTTTGTTTCAGGTTTGTTCCGTATTGTTTTTGATTGATACCTTCTAGTCATCATAAAATTTTAGGGCACAGATGAAAAGAAGACAGGTTTTAGTTTCCAGTACTAAGGTGGTTCTCTGTTCTGTTTTTAGAATACATTTATCAATGCTGTTCTTCTCAAATATTTCTTTTCCATAAAAAAGGGAGAGGGGGTCAAACCGGGACAGAAGCTTTGTTAGATTCCCCAAGGTAACAGATATCTGATTTTCCTCCTGAATTTTCCTAGGTAAGGCACTGACTATGTTGCCGGGTTAATTTTTTCTTCTAATGGTACTTAGTCCTTATAACTTGTGACAGAGTCTCAAGCTCTGAACACAGGTCTTCAGAAATGAAAACACCAGTATGCATTTTTCTTCAGCTTGTTGTTCAGGCTGACTCTATAGTAAATTCTATCAGAGACAAAATATTTGACAGGCTTCACTTTATTTTTTTCCTCAAATGCCCCTTCCCAAGATATAGCAGATTCCCGGCTTGCAGCAGCTTCTACCACACCAAAAGTTAATCAGAAAACGTATGTTACCTGTGCTGTTGTAAGCAACAGAGAGACTATGAGGCCCTTTCAACTTTTGCTGTCAGGCATAGGCTTAGATGAGACAGATAGATTTGAAGTTGCTTAAACTTACTACAGGCATTTTATCCCAACAGCTAGCATCTGTTTCCAGTGAACCATTTTATCAAGGTATTATTTCACTGGAGTGTGAAGTGTCGAAACTAACCCTCATTCGAACTGTTCAGTTGCAAACATTAGTTAGGCTTTTATTATTGTTGGGTTTTTTTATGCATATTAAAAATGAAAATATCTGACATTCACATCACAGAATTTTGCAATTTATTCCCTACAAATTTATGAAAAATGTCTTTACGGGAGAAGCTTGGCTTGATGGAATAATCCCTATTTGAAATTTTGAGATATGCTTTCAAAAGTGCCTACACACAAACTACTTATTAAAGGAGGGACTGCATTTACAGGAAGAATTTGATTTATTGGCAGTTTAGTGCAGAATGGATTATTTTTTAATTTTTTTTCTTGGGGGGGGGGGGGCGGGAATGGGAAAAAGACCAGAAGCATTTCTATTATTTAGCAGACAAAAAGAAGTTCTGAACAGTAGGCAATTTCTTCATTTTAAATGTTGCTCTTTGAACATAAAGAAATAGAGATGTGAGAGGATCAGAAGCAAGCCACGCAGCCATGCAAATTCTTTTTCTAGTCCATATTAAAACCTCTGGTGCCCTACTTTACTTGCATAATGTTTCCTTTTCAGTTACAGTGCAGCAGTCAAGAAAAGCCGGTCATAACTATGTTCACACACACAATAATATATGCTTTTCACCTGACAAAAGTGTCTTCTAAAATTTTCTGTTCTGAGATTGAAAAACATGGAGTTACGAATGGACCAGAAAATCCTCTATGATGCTTTTTAAAGAAATTTCTTAATTACAAGAGGAAAGTCATAGTTTTTACTATTCTCTTCTGTATGGAATTCTTACGTTTAATATTCAGCTGCTTTTTCCCTTAAAACATTAATTGTATCAGACACAACAAAGCTTATGTTTCTTCCTAATGCTTATCCTGTTAACGTGTGTACAGGCACAGTGAAGTCCAGCACACAGATGGCATTTCGGCAAGTATATGCTCACTGTACATGAGCTGATGATGCCTACTGCTGAAAGTCTGAGTCAAGTCATATTAGAGGCTGCATTATTGTGGAGATAGTGCTGTTTGTTGATGATACTTCATGAATGAGTCTTGGAACAAGGGAAAAAATCTAAGACATCTACCTTAAGGGTCTAGGGAACAAAGTTAGTGTCCCTAAACTCTACATATACAGGAAGACCATGGCAGGTGGGTTGGAACTTGATGATATTAAGGTCCTTTCCAATCCTAACTACTCTATGATTCTATGATTCTAAAAAAAAGTACATGTAGGCTCTAACAGAGAGTGATCTGGAGTATGTTCTTAACTTCAAGTTGAAATATGATTCCAAAATAAGTAGCCTCCTGGCTTAGTCATAGCTCATGTTTGTCAACATATGTGGCTATAAGGTTTGGTGAACTAAGATTGCGTTATAATTAAAAATAAATTAAAAGCTAAGCAAAAGTTATATAAGTTATTTTGGCAAATTCAAATTCTTTAATGTTAGTCAGAAGTCCACAGACCTTACCTGTCCCCCTGCAGAAATGCTACTTTAAAGGAATCTTTCTTTTTCATGCTATGATTTGCATTTTAAATGGAACAGCTAGTGAAAATCTGAAAGTGGAACACAGTGGGGCTGAGCTGAATAATAAACTAAAATTTGCTTCTAGCCAAAGAAAGTTTTAATTCTTTTTTCTTCTTCTTTCTTCTGAGCTTCTGTGCCTTTACTTCCTTGCAGTTCCCAAAGGACTGAAGATAATGGCCTTCAACACAGGCACTCCAGCGTGTGTAAGATGTTTGTAATGTATAATTTAGCTTTACTTGTCCAGTCCATAGCATAAGAAATGGCACTGTTATCACCTTTTACAAACAGCCAGCATCATTTATTGGTTGCAGTACCTTTTTACTGCATGTGTGCCGATCTGCATGGGAGAGAACATCAAAGGGAGTGGTGAATAGACTGGACTTCCTAGGGAATGAGGACTATTTATGAAGTTGCTCCAGCTCAGTGAACAGTGTAATTCATGCTAAAGTGTGTGACTTAAGCCCAGTGAATTACAAACTTAACTCCAGATGATCTGAAACCTGGAGAGCAGAGGAAGGCTGTAACAAGGAACATTTTCTAATGAGTGTTCTCCACCACATGCCTAAAAAACCCACAACTGCAAAGCTCTCTGCGCAGCTTTCAGGTCACAGATATAATTAACTTTTTCCTACCACTTCACTGTGTCACACAACTGTCTGTACAGTGATAGGCAAGCTCATTTCTACTCATTACCAAAATACATTTCTGAGTTTTACAATGTTTATAAATTGAGTGTCTGTGTGAGAAATAACTACAGATCACTTTCTGTAAAGGGTGTTAGCAAATCATCTGGCCTGTGCAATACTTCAGGATCAAAGACAGCGATAACATTTTATGGAAAAAGCTTATAAATTTTGTGTATCACCCAAGTTATCACTTGCTGTTTGTTTCAAACCATAGCTGTCAAATCATCACAATGATGCTAGTGGGGACTCTTTTGGTTGTGACTTAGATCATTCAGCCCTATTTCTGTTTCTCCTTCAAGTGCTGCCCTATGACAAAGCATGCTCTGCTCCTCTATACTTGGTATACTGCAAAGGCAGGTAAGATTCACAAAATCTATATTATTTAAGATTGTAAATATTTCCATAGGTTCAGTGGATTTCATTTTAATGAGCATATCATCCTGAAAGTATTAAGAAAAAATAAACAAGCAGGTGACAGACTCACAACAGACAGTATTTCATAAAATTAGTAGCTATGAGTAACTCTGAGTTGCCTCATGGCTTTATTTGCCTGGATTAAAAAGGCATACAGGCAAATTAACAGAAGAAATATGGAACATTAAGCACTGTTCCTTCTTCTCATTTCCTTCAGATCCTATGTTGGAAAGTTGCAGTGATGGTCTATATATAACCTCTGAGCATCTTCAAGGATTTTCAAGGGCAATCATCCAATATTCCACAAGTAGAATCCTGGTGCAGATGTGATTCGGACCCCAAGATTCCTCAAGAAAGCACGTAGGAACACTAGCAGTTTAACATTAATTCTGACCTTGAAATTGACTTTCCGCACCCGGGCCATGTTTTCTCTAGTCTTTTTACATTTAAGCCATTCATAACTATTTTAAAGGCTGGTTTTCCCCAGGCATTTTTTCTCCTTTGGGTCTTTATTTTCTATATTATTATATTCCCTTTTCTGTATTAATTTTCATCATCACTTTTCTCTTTTTGCTTGTTTTTTTTTGGTTGCGGGGGGGCAGGGAGAAGAAGGATTTTAATTTTTTTTTCTTTTTCACCCCTGTTTCTTTGTATTTTCAGTCTTCCTTTTTTTTACCCTCACCTGGCCACCTGAAGGAAGGGCACACATTGGTCTTTGGGCAGGCAGCCTCAGCCAACACTGAGGCAGAGCTTGCAGCTCTCTTCTGCGCACATGAGCTCTTTCTTGGCTGATTGCATTAGAGCAGCTGTCAGAGCACGGACAGAAGGTGGGCGGTTTTCAAGGATCTGTTCTCTACATGAACATGGCTGCAAGAGCACAGCCACCCTGAGGACTGACGGATCTGGGACACACAATATTTTTGTTGGTTTTTTTTTTCAGTATGGACCAGCACTAAGCTGAATAAAACAAACCCTTGACACATTATATTTAAGACAATCCTCTAACTGTAAAAGCCACAAAATAATGTACTGATGTTATGCTTAACGCCTCTCTACAGGCTGGAATGCATATTTCAAACACACTCTTTAAAAGAGAATTTTTTTTTAATTCCATTTATCTCCTCCTCAAATTCACTTGAGCTAAAGCGCACTCAGAAAGCAGAAAACTGGACAACAGAGCCTAGAAAAGCAAAGAGCTGTTGCTACTGCTCTTGCTTGACCAAGAATTCACAGTTCTAGTACTTTCATTACTAATTTATCTCCTTCATTCCCTTCTCTGATCTGCTTGTTTGTTGCACCCACCTATTTAGGGTTTGTTCCCATTGGCATGCTGTTAGATTTTTCCATGGGCACTAGATGGGTGTGATCCAGAAGCTCTTCAGAAATAACACAAAATTATTAATTGTTAATTAATATGCAAATCTCAGTGAGTGTGTAACCAGATCTCATAGTGCTGAAGTTCTGTCACATTGAATATCATTAGGTTTTTTAAAACATATAAAAAAGAAATAGAGGAACTCTCACCTTATAGCTGAAACTCCATAGTTCAGTTAAAACCATTTACAGATAAGGTTAAGAACACAATTCTGTAGAAGGGATTTTATCTGGAATGCATTTTTATATTTTCATGAAAATGATACATAAGTAACATACCAAAAATAGCAACATCCTTTATTTTTGTTGAAAATGTACACTTCTTTTAATGGAAATTGAGGAATTCATCCTTGAAGAAAAAGAAGAGAATGATTGTTTGTAACCCCAAATAATGAAAAAAAATTAGAAAATGTAAGCTTTATTTAATCTTTTCTAAATAAGAAAATGCTGACAGAAATAATATATTCATGTCTGCTAAGTACTGCTCTAATTTCTTTATTGCTTCTATAGCTGCTAGCAATGTAAAAATAAATCCAGGGATTGTTCAATGCCTTTTGGGCAGACAGGCATGATAAACATCTTTTTTGGATTTGCAACTTAGTGCATCTGTTTGAATAATGAAAAAAAGCCAACAACCCTTTAAAATTTAAGTATTTCTTCATCTTTTTATAGGTTACGTAAAAAAGTGTTTTCCACCAGGTAAAATTCAGATTTCCATAAACACAAGGACTTTTAGAGCTCTGATTTCTTGTTAATATAGTACAAGCTCTCTGGTCTGAAGCCTTTATGCTAAGATACCTCCAAGTCCTTCCCTGGGAGATGACATGATATGTCTTCCATCAGAGCTGAACTCAGGGATTTTTAGTGTCAACAAAAAACCAAATGTCATGCAGTTGCCTTGCCTAACAGCCTTGCTCAATGGAGAGCAAGCTCACTTCAGCTGAAATAACCCCTTTAAGATCAATACACAGTTTCAGACATGCAAACAGGCACAAAAGCAAGGTCAAGCAACAAAACACTGACTGCTTTGCAGTCTTGAGACAAAATTTCATGCTTAATGATGCTGAGAGACTTCTTTTTTTTCTCCTATATGCAAGGAATAGCTGTTAAGTCACCCAGTTCAGGACTAGTAAGTCAGTATCTGTGTTCATTAAATGAAGAGTTGATAAATCTAAGTAATAAGAGGGACTGGCTTCAATAACATTGTGCCTGATGTGGCAGCCAGCCTAATTCCATCTTTGAGGTTTGTCTGTTAGTTACTATCTAGACAAACATAAAAAAATAGAGGTATTATAATACTTCAGTTCTAATGACTATGCTAATTGTACTGTTGCCTTCTTCACTATTCTAACCATTAATGGCCTTTAGAGTATGAGTTAGCAGGACTTAATCTGTTGTTTGCTGCAGTCACTTTAGAGTTTGTCGCTGTTCAAAATGATAGTAAGAATTTTATGATAATTGATTTTATGGATAGGGAGATGTTAGAGTATGTGTTACTCTAATAATAGACAGGAATAGTAACCTGCATCCTCTGTGCAGTGACTTTTTACTTACATGAGGCTAGGAACATGTTACTGGGAATGAAAATAGCTGATAAAGTTCTGACATTGTGATGCTAAGGGTCCTGAAAAATATCTGTTGGAGTGATATTTTCAAATTATTTCACCTATAGTTACTATTTATGAAAGACTTTATGCATTCTTTTAAAATATAGTTTACATTGGAAAAATTACACAGAAGTTAAAATCTCATTGCAATTCAATGTACCTAAACATGAAATATGGGGTCTTTAGCCAAGTAGATAAATTTGGAAATTTTACTTCTAATAAACAAAATCTAAACACCAAATGTATTTTTGTTTAGGAGGATAACTATTGATATAGCAGACCACATTTGGCCATAAATTCTAAAAATATTACCCTATTTCCACCCTCCCTGAGTTCATCCATCTATACTTTTGAGGTATACAATGCACCCATGAGATGAAATGTAGTGATATCTAGAAAACCAAGTTTGAACCTGAATGAAATTAAAGTATCTAAAATAATTATTTCATTCATATATTATATATAGTAGTGCCTTACAAAGCAAAGACTTGACTTGTAACGACTGAGATATGATCAATACATCATTGATAAAGTATTAGTAACTCATTATTCATTTAAATGGCAACATTTTAATTCCTATTTGTAGATTGCTGAATTTTTTTTTTTTAAGTATTTCTTTATTCAAATATTCAGGTGTCAAATTCTTAAGCACTAGACAAGTAATTTTATTTCTGCCACATTTTTGTGAAAGAAAGAGTGTTTCTGCTGGTGTGTTAAAAAACTCTGAGATTTTTTTCTCTGCTGCTCAGGTGTCCAGTTATGGGTTTGGCAAATTTCAAAATGTTGTAAATGAGAAGTGGCACCTCCACTGTTGTATCAGGTAAGCTGTTTCAAAATAATCTAAATAACATTGCAGCTCTTGAGACTATTCTGCTAAAGTGAAAAGAGATCCAGGGTTTGGTTCCAGTGTTTTTTTTTTTTTTTTTTGCTTATGGTGAGAAACTTATTGTCTGGCAAGTTAATATTTCTTGTCCATTTCCCTAGAATGATCAAACTTAAAAACCCACAGAAGACAGAACATCTGTTTATCTACAGAAACCCTTCCCCATTCGTTCATGCAGGCTGGATGCATATCAGTTCTGAAATTTCACCAGGAAGGAATGGTGGCAAGTCATTAATGCTTGCATTCCGTTCTTGAGAGACGCACAACAGACAAATGCAAACTGCAGAGCTCTGAGCGAATGAGTGAATGAGTGACTTTCTACAGCCATTGCGAAGCAGATCTCTGTACTGAGTGCTATTTTCTTCCTTTAGTATCTACAGTCACTATAAATAGTTATTTTTGGGAAGATAAACTCATATACAACACTGGATAGCAGAAGAATTTAAGAAGAGTGCAAATGCTGACTGAATAAGATATTCTTAGCAGCAGCTGCGTGACAGATATTGCGATCTTTGTTCATTAGTAAGAGTATTAAATTTGTCTAAATAGAGCCTTGCCTAATTAGCTTTAGTGACAAAAGGGAGTCTTCTAAACTGCACCATCTTAGCTGGCTGCAGGGAGGGATCTCAAACTAGACCCAAGGTACAGTGCAGGATATTCTACTGTAACTCATTTTCTATTGTAATTCAGATTCCTCTTAAGCTTACTATTGCAGAAAGAATCCTAATGATAATATAATCTTCTTATTTTAGTAGAGTTTTAATTCTGCAAGAAGTAGGGTAAAACTGCTACTGTGCTACCTAATGAGTCATTAAACTCACTTCAAAATAGTGAGAAAAAGAGGTCACATAGGCTCAATTTAGCATTTTGCTTCAACAGCTTAACAGGCTTTCTTCCCTGGTTATGGGAAATTTGCTTGGCCAAATAGTCTATGAGGATCTTGATATCTGGAAGACCAAGTAATTTTGCTTCCCATAGTGAAGATTTAACTGAGATTATATTCTAAAACAAAGTGGTCTTGTAGAATACACTACAGCAAATACAAAAATTTTAGTCATGGCTGACACATAGGGTGATGTACCAGTAACTGCTGCCTTCAAAAACATTCACTAAGTAGTCCTGG
The DNA here is from genome assembly GCF_037157495.1 of Lathamus discolor. Taxonomy (NCBI): domain Eukaryota; kingdom Metazoa; phylum Chordata; class Aves; order Psittaciformes; family Psittacidae; genus Lathamus; species Lathamus discolor. The sequence continues at coordinate 44,934,245 of NC_088889.1, forward strand.
TTAAACACTTGCTTTGTTTTGAACATGAGTTATCACATTCATATTTAATAAAGGACAAAACCAACATGAGTTAAGGGTTTTCTGTAAGTTAAGGATGTATTCTAATGATTTTTCAAGCTGTGGTTAGAATGCATGATCAGCAATATGGAGATGTACAGTAACACAGATTTATTTTCTTGCCTTTCTTTTCTTGCCTTTATTTTTCATCATTTCCTTCAAAAGTATTTATTTGACGTCTAGAAAAACAAAGTAATGGTCATGCTGTTCTTCTTACGTTTTCTTCTTTATTCTTCGTGCACATATAACAAACATTATTAAAAACGACATGCATTTTATCAGTTATTTAAACAACCACTATTTTCTACTGAATACTTTAAACACTTAAGTGGAAAATAAATACCCTCATATTTGCAACTCACATTCTTTCAGGATCACTTGATTACATTTGTTTATTTTTTAATAGAAAAGGAGGCAAAAAAAAAAATTCAGAGCACTGCAACTATGCAATATCTATCATGTTCTATCACTGAAAAACACAGCAGTAAAAATAGCCAAGGCCATATAGCATCATGAAAGAAATTTTTCATGCTAAAATTACTATTTTATGAGCAAGACTTAAACTGGGAAACAAGCTGCCTGGAGCTCTGCACTTGAGGACTAGTCAAGCCCCAGACTATTGCTCTATGGCAGTTTTTTGAATTCTCTGTATACACAGTCAACAAACTGTGTTGAAATTGAGCATGTTTGCTACGGGTTTCACATAACCTTTTTGGTGACAAGTTGTTTAGACATGGATATTGTTCCCAGCACCATTTAAATCCTAACTTGAAAATGGGACCAAATTCAAAAGTAGGCATAAGGGATATATGCCATGCGTTGTACAGATTCCTGAACCAAGAAGTAGGGCTTATTAATTCATTTAAACTCAGTGCCACAAGTCTGCACTTAGGTCATATCTAGGCCCATAGCTAGGCTGAGTTCTGAGTTGTTCTCCCATGCAGACATGACTGTGGGTGTGGAACTAGAAACTTAAGGGAAATTTAGCTCTGAAGTTCAAAACTGCATGTCTCCAAGCCCCCAGTTCAGCTGCTGACCATTTTTTTAAGTATTCAGTGTGTAGACAACATACCTTTCAATGCTTGAGTTCGGCCTGTGCTCTGAGTTCAACTTCTGCATTAAAAATCCTCAGAATTCATACGGACAGGAAGATTAGTGCTTATATCAAATTCAAATTCCCTAAAGGTCCAGAATTTATACATTTCTTCTTTGTTTTCGGATGTGGAACTTGATTCTGTTAGCAACCCTTCACATATCTAAGGCACAGCTGGTGTTAGGTTCCTTATAAAATGCATTGCCAGACTGCACATATTTTCATAAAAAGACCTAATTTTCTTCCTCCTAAACATACTCAGGTTGTGAAAGAGGTTAATTAAATTTTAACTGAGCTTATTCAGATCCATACCACACCCCCAGACAAAGCCCTAATCAGAAAAATCTTCCTAGACTTAGGGTAATTTCTATGTTCTTTGAAGCTAAGCCACTGTTCATAATTTATTAGAAAAGAAAAAGGAGATCCATCACCTGGACTCAGTATGTAACCAAGCTCCTCATCTCATGAAAAGGGCTTCTAACCTGCTAGATGCTTGTATGAACGGCATCAGCAATGGATTAGCTACTACTATAGGTAAACAGGCATTGCCTCATGCTGTGTAGATATTATCATAGGAAATAAATCAGTAGCTACAACCTACTAGGCTTTCAAGCTATTCAGGCTTCAATTAGCATTAGTATTATTTTCTAGAGAGTCCACAGTTCATTAGCAAGACTTGACAGTCCTGACAGCTGGTTGTTTGGAGCACTGCTGTATAGTGTTCTTCAGTGACCTTGATGAACCTTTTAAATCACTTTAGGTCTGTTTTGGAGAACAGATTGTCCATGCTGGATTTATAACCTGCACTGTTACTGAGGCAGCTTTCTTGGCCACCTTCTGTTTCCCAGCTTCTGAACATCTGCTATTCAGCGATCTAAGTCATCACCTGGATATTGGATGAACTTAAATATATCCAAGTTATAGGAACATAATAACCCTCATTTCCCATGTAATATGTTGTGATTAATATGTATTTTTATAATTCCTAAGTGCACATTGCAAAATGAAAATACTGAAAGTGAGCTTTTCAGTCATGTAAATTTATCAGCATGGTCAGCAATGTCAGTAACGGTTACAGAAGCATTTACTGTCATGCCCTAGAAAAAGTAAAATTTCCTTCCTTTACAATATTTTTTCCTTTTGTTTTAATTGCACTGTTGCAGCTTCCATGCCAGCTAGCAGCATCCCGACCTATAATCCTGCACTTTTGTCTGAGTCAGACCCTATTTTGTCTGTCACCATACAGTTAGGATTTCTGGACAGCTGCCCAGACCCTCAGCAGAGTCGCTTCTATCCTTTGTCTATCCAGTATGCCCTAAGTGCTCATAAATCACATTAACTAGAACTGAGGCAAAGCAACAAATTAAGCAAATAACTATAATGACGGTCAGGGAGAGCAGAGACGTATTTATAATTGCTCAGTTTGCTGAGTACATGGATATTAACATGACTCACTCCAGGGCAGTTATGTTGTAGCTTTTGACAGGTGTGATATGACATTGTTGATTTGGGCAGATATCTCTAGTACTACTCTAGTCAACCTTGAAAATTCAGCATTAACTGCTGTGGCCCTTCTATTCTTTGAGAAACTGAAGTTTAATACTTTTTTCTCAATATAAAAACCAAAATCTCTGGTTTACCTAATTTCATTGATACTTGTTGCTGGTATCTTCCAAAGAATGATTGTTGCTATAAACTGTGGCAGATTACCTTTCTTTATAACCCCTTTTCTTGTCTAAAAGGGACCTGGTGTGTGCCTGAGAAGGGTTTGGTATGCTAATCATCCACATAAACTATCTCCTACTTCTTCATCCCTAAGGGTAAGGCGATAAATTTTGAGCCTTATTTTAATGATTCATACCATACTCAAAGTCTGAGCTGCTTCTGCATGAGTTCGTTCTGTCTGAAAGTCCTGCAGGCTTTACACCCCATCTTTCAGCGGGACTTACTCCCACAGTCTAATCTGCGTTAGCAGGATCACGTACCTTCAGGGTCAAAGCTCACTTTTGTGTGCCTTTAACATTTTTCTAACACGGTGAGCTTGGCTCTATGTAGCAAAGACACACATTGACCAATCAACTCAGACTTAGAGGTGGATTTGGGTTCTCATTGTGTTTATATATTTTGACAAATATTCTACATCAGTCCACCCCCGTTTTGTGCTGAAAACAAAACTAAATAGAAAGGAAAATAAGAAAATATAACAATGGCATGAAGGTACAATTAAAAAGAAAATAAAGGGAAAAAAAACCCACCCAAAAAATTACTTCCCAGTCCTTTTAGTTATCTATATTTATTATATTTATTGTAGGTGATTATGGATTTCTTTCACAGGCTTTTCTCCTTTTTATTCAGAAATGTTAACAAATAAATTTCCTCAAGAGTACTGGTTACTCACAGTTATTGCACAATGCCATTTCCATTCTCTGATCAAGTGTCAAGCTCTGGCAGCTTAAACGCTTGTAATCAGAATATTTTGCTGACATGCACATGAAGATAGTGATTTGGACACCAAGGTAGAGTATTTCAAAATGAGCTGGTTTGATAAAGATCATCTTAAGAATCAAGTACTCTGATTCAGATTTGACAGAAAAGTGTAAACTTTCTAAGTTTTATGACTTGGCTTCTGCACACATTCATTTCAGGAAAATTCAAATAACTGAATGTCAGTGAAAAGCTTCTTCAAATGGGGACATAAACTCAGCTGAAATAAATTTGGTTTTCTTACAGGGAAATGTTTGAGGAATATTCTTTTTCCTTTGCCAAGTTCTTATACTTACTGACCTTCAGGTGAGTGTAAAGTAGACCGCAGTTATCACTGCAGTCTTGCCATAAAGTTTAGACTCCCGTAATTAAAAAAAAAAAACAAGTTATGACCAAAAAACAGAATGACCAAACTCATTTTGTGCCCTAATTATGATCACACACTAATTAGAACACCTAGGCAAAGTCAAAGACTGATTTCTTCCCTGATATTCAAAATGTACAGGATTAAGAACATTCTAATATATATAAAAAAATAAATATACTTTAGAATCTTTAGCAAAGACAATAAAATTATTCCTCACATTGCTAGCAAATGCAAAAGACACTTCTAATGTTCAGAGAATGTGTTAAGTGACTTAAGTGAAATACTTGCCTTACACAGCAGTCTTTCATAGCAGGCTATAACTAGTAATCTACCCAGGATCAGAGCCAAAGAGGGATTAACCCGTCACAGAAGACATTCTATTTTAGGCAGCAGGCACAAATGCCTGGTGACTGAACACGCTGAGCTTTGTGCAATATGCCACTGCAGTTTGCTGCTTGATGAGAAAGAATACTATAATTTATCTTAAGCTCATAATACTGTGTTGATACATCACACCTGTCAAATTGATCTTAGCATAGTGAAATCATGAATCAGATGCATCTTCCAAAACCCTTTATTGGTGACTCTTGCAGTTTAAAAAACACAGCTACAGCTTAACAGCGGCATTATTTCAATGGGGGAAGAATCAGGTTCTTCCTACCATCCCAGAAGGTCCTCACATTTAGAACAGAGAACTGATCGCTTTTTTCATTCCTTTACTAAACTGACTATTAAGCCATTTTTACAAGTGACTTTAGTCCCCAGAGAACTATGTTTTAGTCCTTGCATGAGAATTCATTAATCTAATACAGGAACTGCAAAATATTTCTGCACAAGGGGTAGTTGTGCACCACTTTGAGCTATTATATATAGCTATGACTAGATGTTTCAGTCTAAGTCTAGTTCTACTACTTTTGAAAACACCTTAGACCTTAGAGTTACTGGTCACAAGAGCTTCTGTTTGTAAAGCAGAACTGGTTAAAATCTGAGCAGGTTAAACTTTCCTACAGGCATTCCCCAACCCTCCAGTTTAAGGGTTTATTTAACCAGGTGCAGTTTTGCTTTTTATTCTTCAGTAGAATGATGATTCAGAGCCATGTATTCTAGGATCGCTTGATGTGCCCATGTGCTGTAAGACTGCAGTGCTTTCCTTGGAATGTTTTACACCTGCCAGTGCCAAGGGATCTGGCATAAATCTCCAGAGGTTCAGAAAACCTACTCAACTATCAAAAAGAATGCTCTTAGTAGATGGGGAGTTATATAACTAAAATTCTGGATATGTTACCTTAAAAGCCTTTCTGACCAGCACTCCCCAGATGACAGACCAAGGAATACAATTTATAGACTAGAAATTCAGCTTGAGAATTGAGTTCTTCATGTTACTTTCTATAGTGCACGTTAACCTTTTTTAATTTTTTCTGGTGGTACTTTGCTATTATTGATTTTCTAGTGCAGTGAAGAGTGTCCTCTAGCATCTGAGTGATCAGTTGAGATCTTTGTCTAATATAAGATTTCTGAAAACAGTTGACCATTTAGATAAGTTGAAAACTGTAGCCTTTATCTAGATTTGTCCATCATTAAAATGTGCACAGAAATCATATACTTTCATTTTTGGACTTTAAAACATTTGTTCATAAATTAGATTTATTTTCTATAGAAGTATTTTACATTTCACTTAGTAGAGGAAAGAACAGCTATTTCCTATTTTGCTTTATCTTCATGAATGCATATATGGTACTGTCTTATTTTGGGCACATCAATTGATCTTTGTTCTAAACACACAATTATTTACCTCCTTGTGTAATTCTATTCGTCCAGCATTTGTAGCTGTTCGCAGACATAATTGAGGTTATCTTTGTACCACTGTGGTAAGCTGGTATTCTTATTGCCAGACACATGAATACCAGAATTCTGCACTAATTTGGATTCCAAATTCCAAGCACTTGTATAAAGAATTTATCATTCTGTGCTATCAATCATCTGTGTAGAAAACACAGGTTTTTGCCTTGTATTGCAGCTCTAAATGCTCAGCATTTCCCATGAAGTGTTCAGTAACTAAAGTCTAGAAATTAATAATTGCATATGGAAACCCAGTCTAAATTTACACTACACAGTACCTATGTGACAAGGACAGAATCCAGATCCCTAGAGTGAATGTCCTTTTTTGTTGGTTTGTTGGTTTCTTTTAAGTTTACCCATTCCACTCTATATATCTCACAAATTCTCCAACAAATGGAACTGTTATCCCAGAGACAGCAAACTAATTCAGCCACAGTACAGATCTACCTGGTGCACTGCAGTAGGCATGGCTGAGGGGAAAACGGTGTGTGATCCTGTCATTTTAGATCAGAACTCCATAAGTTACAAAACTAGAGGGGCCCATCTTGATCATCTAGTCTGACAACCTTTATAGGAACAGGTCGTGGGAATGGCTCAGAATGAATTCTTCTTTCATAATGCATAAATACAGAGGAACAGAATTTAAAATATGCAGGCAACTTTCATTCTGCCTTTTGCAGTGTAGATCTTTTTCAAGACAGGAAGAAGGGTACAACTGTTTCATGTTTAATTCCTAGTTGCTGTTTTTCCAAAGCAATCAGAAATTCCATCAAAACAAACTAAAAATATCCTCCTGATCCAATTTCCTTCCCTCTGGGGTGTGTAAAATTCTGGCCTTGTAGTGTGCCAGTGAAGTGACCATGTTGTCTTATTACCATAGATGCCAAGGGAAGGAGGCTGCAGAAGCACTGCCACCGCAGATGAAGGTATGTCATTTGTGGGGCAGTGAAGAAGACTAGGGGGTGGGATATGGGCCCATCTTTACGGCTGGGAAAGAGGAAAGCGGGATGGAAGGAGAGAAGGAAATGTATTATACTTTATTCTCTGCATGCCATAGTTAGTGTGTTCTCATTCAGTGGCATGTGTTCCTTGGAAGAATGCCCAATTCCATAATTATTTTGGTATTTCATTTACTTATAGACTAGGTACGGTTTCTAAGTCACCCATTTTAGTGGCAAACACTTACGCCACTATATCATTTACAAGTGCCGTGTCTCAGTTAGCTTCACCTAAGGAGGTATCTGATAGTTTCCTGGTTGATAGTTTGCAACTAATGAGCAGTAAAACTTGGCAATCTCTCTGTATGCATCAAATATCAAATCTCTGTGTCAGTGTCTGGTCAGAACAGGGTGGATTGAGCACTTGGCAAACAGCAGAATGAATCCCTTCTGCTCTGTGCACCAGTTGAAAGAGTAGATCTGCTGAGGTTCCTTCAGCAGAAGGCAATGTTGAGGGAATGTAGAAAGCAGAAGAGTGCCTGCCCCTGCTGCCTTCCCAAACCATCACTGCCCTCTCTGCAGAGGGCACCAGGTTGAACATCACGTAGTGTCTGCACTGAGCTCCAGGTTTCATAACAGTATCAAAAGCTTGTAATTGTGGGGTAAATCCTGCTCTGTGGCATACATGAATACAGCTGGATGTGAATAGCTAGACATTTTTTCAGATCTGAGAATGTACATAAGCTATTTCTCTCATCCAAAAGTCCCATCTTTTAATCCAACCAGCCAAGAAGTTTGTTCCCAACTTCATAGATTTTATTTGCAAAATCAAATGGAAATGGCCAGCATAAGCCCCGTAGTACTTTAAATATCATTTTACTCCCAGTCATCATGCAGTTAATGCTGTGAAAGCAACAGTGCTGTGTCTGGGGGATGGGCTAAAGCCCTGCCTGAATGTCTTACCTAAGAAGGAAAGAGATCTTTCTTATTGCTGTTATTAATCTGACAGTAGAGCTAGAGGGGCCAATTCAAATATAAAAGCTAAATTTAATCTGAAATTATCAATACCCTGGAACTTGCCATGTCCCAGATGATTAGGCCAAATAGCAGCATCATGTATTCTGAGCTCATGTTGCGAGCCACTGTGTTGTTACTAATTCTCTTAGGGAGAGCATATATCCTCCTCCTCACTCATTTCCAGTGGGTAGACCATACTAATGAATTTGACGTTCAGTGTGCAGACAATTAGCGGTTAACAACATACGTAAAAACCTTCCTTGAAACCAAGCAAAAATATATTTCACATCTCAGTCATAACTTAAAAAAAATATTTTTTCATCTGAATAGATAACTTCTTTACCATCGGTAAGAGAACTTTCTAAAGTTTTTAATATTTGCTCCTGACTTACAAAACCTTTAATGGCACAGTGTGTATGAAGCTGTGTACTACAAGCTCAGGGGTCCATCCATCCACACACAGCTTATTTCAAGTCCAAGGTCTTAGCTGTTTTCCAATCTTTACCCTAGCATGCATCTAAAAGTCACCATGTCGCTGGTGCTGGCAGCTTAGCTTAGCACGATACACAACAATGAGCTTTGGATTCTGAGCAATGTGACACTCAGTTTAAGGTGAAGCTTTTTCTAGGGGTTAGATTCTGCTTTTTCTATGTTACAGGGTTGTGGCTTTCTGTAACCCTGGATTCTTCCTGTACGGTACCTTATATGGAATGACTGTATTATGTAACAAAGGGCTGATTTCTGGTATTAGTGGCCTACTAGAAGCTAGGAGAAAGCTTGCTATTATTATATTCTATAATATTATTAGACTCTTAGCTCCATGGAATCATATAATTTGTAAAAATGTTGGTAATTTTTTTCATGCTTTACCTCATCTGGGCACTTGCTCTGCCTCAGGTCTTGCTCTCAATACCCTTTTTTCAACATCATTTTACTCAGTTCAAAGAAAAACTGTATTGTATCCCATGCTTGTCAATAAAACTCAGGGGATGAAGGAACAAAGATCAAATTTAACTCTCAGACTTAGTATTTTAAAAAACGGAATACAAATATGGCAGCTTTCTGTATAGTTTCAATTGTGCTTTAGTAAATTCACAAAACATTTAGATTCTAAAAGACAGGTGCTGTGATGCTGCTATGTGTACAAAGCCATCAGATCTGAGTAGAATCATACATCATTATTAGAGTCTGCTGACCTATTATGCTTTTTCCTTCTCAACTAGAAATAGTGGTCCAGACACCAGTCCAGAAAGACTCAACACTGGCATTAGTAGTATTTAAAGACAGGTTTTGATGAAAAGAGATAGTTTTAACTATGTAATTATCATATTGACATCAAAGATTTCATTTGACTTCTATGAGAGAAAAAGTATGTGCTCTAAACTGACATATAAGAAAAATTACTCCACTGAATTCAGCTGAGTTTTGTCACTTTCAGCATATTGGAAACTTAAAAAAATTCAGAGTTAGTGTATATATGTTTGTATTCACCTCCCCAAAAAATGTGTAAATTAAATAACACATGCAAAATATCTGCATCTATGTCTAGCTACACAGTAGTTTACATTGAATGCAAAACAGAGTAAATGCATCTAAGTAAACTTACAGTGTAAATATGTAAAATGCATAATTACTATTATTTTAAAGGTAAGTCCAGATTGTCACAAGATCTTAGCGTCAATCTGCATTGCAAAAAGCAATTTTAGCATGAAAACAAGGTTGAATGTGTGGACAGAAAGTTGAGCCCCAACTTTGTTTTTGACTTCACTCTTAACATCCAGTTGCTGGACCAACTGCAGCAGCAACTGGTTGGCTTGTATCCTTCTTTTGCTTCTCTTTGTTTTTATATGATTGACGTGGCACTCTGTTAAAAGTTATCCCTCTCTGAATAGCTGTTTTGGAGACTGTAGAAGCCTTTAAAGACACCCTAAAAAAGAGAGGAGTAAAAGCCTGAAGATAAGAACCACCTGTTGTCTGTAGTACAGTGAGTTGTGTCGTTGTCTGCTCCCCAGCCAAAAGAACCAAAACATTTTCCTTGAAACAGCTGCTTCAGTGCACACTGGTTTGTTTATACAAAGGGTGTCCAGTTCTGAACACTGTCACCCTGCATAAATGGAAGCCACTTAAATATTCTATGGACAACGCATTATCTTCTCTGCTCTGTAACTGGCATTACCACCAGGCTACTGAGTGACAAATAACCAGCAAGAGCTAAATTCTCCCTTCTGATTTACAATCAAACAGGCCCTTCCACCATTCTATGATTCTATGTTACTTTGCTATCCCACTATCAGCCTGAAAATACATAACATTCTTAAATCAGAGCATCCGTTTTCCAGCCTCTTCATGTTTCATTTAAAGTCAATACCAAAATTGCTTTAGTATGCAACGTCAGAGTGAAATTTGCCCCAGTCTTGCTCAGCTGTGGATATGTCAAAAATGTCCCTGCTTGGTTTTTTACATTTGCAGAACAGATGAGAGTAAAGAGACAAGTACACACCAAGTGACCTCCTTCTGCAGCATCTCACAACACCTTAACGGTAATGTAAATCCAAACTGTCCTCCTGCTGAACAGTTCTGAATGGTACTCTGCCTTTCTGATTCATGGCCCATCCTGGCACTTTCAACAAGGTACCATTCTGTCCTTGGTCTTGTGTATTGTTAATAATCACCCAGCTTCCTAATTTGACTGAACATCAGTGTTTCTGTAAATCTGTCTTTCTACATCACATAATGAGCAACTGTTCAGAAATACTATGGTTTATCCCACAGAGAAGCTGAGTTCATTAGCTCACGTAGAGTACTCAGTACTCAGTGAGCTGACAGAGCTAAACTATGCAATATAAACATAACCTGATCAAATGATCAAATATCATTGTATTGCCATCAATGTCAAAAAGCACCCCACCAAAACAAATAAGGCCAGGATCTCACCACAAATGACTTTCAGACATTTAAGTGGGAGGCAAGCATGCAAAGTCCTTTTTTAAAGCAAAATCACTATGTCATAGTGATACTTAACAATTTTTCAAGGTCAGCAAAAAAAACCTAGCCCTTAGGAATCTCAGAAATACCATAAAAAGATGCAAGCGTAAGCATAATGCTTTAAGGAAGATTTAACTAGCACATGAATCAGTATTTTGCATGCAGAAGTTTCCCATTGAATGTTTAGTTCCCTAAATATAAATAACCACTACCAAAAACTGGGTTAATAACAGTGTAAGTCTGGAAAAGTATCTGAAATCCAAGTACATTTTCTTTCAGTCTGTGGTGTATCAGTAAGTGCTCTTAACCCCACATGAAACTGGAAGTCTATTTCCATGAAGAATGCAGAGAGCCTGCTACAACATTCGCCTGTGTCTGCCAGATAATTCTGACTGAGGGATTTAATGACTGACAGTTCTGCATATGTTTCTATCAACGTGATCCTCAACTCCAACTGCGTCCTACAGAGAAATGCTTGAACACACGAGAGCTACAGCTGAGCTGCACAATGACAAAGACAAAGCTGACACAGTGATCTGGTTTTAGAACTGAAACAATATCTTAATTCATCATCTAGAATAGAAAGCGTACTGCCTGAATAGAATGCCATGATTCATAGCTGAATTGCCACTATATACGTTTTTAAATAAGGTAGCAAATAGATTTGATAGGGCTCTTCTTATTATCTAGTAACTTATTAGAAATATTCCACTGCAAGTATTGACAGCTTGAAGTCTGGTACAACTTGCTTTATTGTGTTGTTGGTTTACCTATTCTACCTCTCAGTCAAATTCCTCTATTTTTCTATAATATGGGAGAGTCTGATCTCATTAATAGTTAAGCATAAATTAAGGATTACCTACAATGCCCTGTAAGGCTTTAAGAAAGATACACATCACATTCCTTGTGTTCACTCATTCCTTTCAAAGGTGTAGGCTTACAAACTCAGACCTCCGCAAAAGACACTTGATGGTTTAAAAACCATTCAACAAAGTCAAGCTAGTGCACAAAATTTGAGTTGAAGTTAGGCAGACTCAACAATCTGGGCTGAGATTTTGTTTGCGTCTCAAACCAAAACTTGGGTCATAAACTCCCAACAAATAAATCCAGCTGTCATGCCATTCTAATCTCACTACCTTCTGATAATGAAAAGAGAAGCATCTTCTCTGGCAGAGCAGGTGTTAGAATAAAAGCAGTCAGTCTGAACCCCAAGCCCAGTACATGATTGCGTCCTACTGGGTTAAGTTACAATAAAATCCAAATCGTTCAGTGTGTGGGTGAAAGGAGGGAGAGGCCCATGCCTTTCCTTCTCCTTAGGCTCCTCATAAGTCTAACGCTGCCCCTCCTCTTTGAATACGGCTATCAGCAAATCTGACACTGAACTGCAACTAAGGGATATTCATGACGACAGCAGCTGCAAAGTTGTTAAAAATACACAAAATTTCATTGTGTGGGTGGGGAGAGTGCCCTTGCTGAACAGAGACAGAAGTCTTAGCAGCCCAGTATTTTTGGCTACAGCTTGCTATATTTTGACACACAGTCTAGGAACCCCAGTCCGTGTTGTCCTCATTGTTGTCCTTGTTATCCTTGTTGAAGATCTCTTAAATGCAATCTGTTAAAACAAAGGTGTGAGGCCACTTCCTTTCCCCTCCCACCCTTCCACTATTTTCTCTTGAACAAGGCTCTCATGTTCAGAGATGAGAAAAGAGAAATGATTCTTCCACCTGCCAGGCCAAGTTGCCCGGAGTAGCTAAAAAAACCTGCACGGATTCCAGTGGATTGCTTAGCAAAGCCAAGATTTGCAGCTTTCAGCTGTTCCTGTGGGTTTGTGAGGCAAAGTGCACAGAAAATTCCATGCCAACCATTCCTTCAGAGCAGATGGGGAGAGGCATATTTACTAATCATCACAGAAACTGTTCTATGTGTTTAAAACCTCTTTATAAAAACAATTTGCTTTTCGTCTGTTTATTGAGCAGCTACTAAGCTGAATTTCTGCTGACTACACATACAAGTCTTTTCTTTCTTTCCAGGATCCAGCCGGGCAACAAGTGGCAGTGACCACAATGTGTTCCCACTGTAACTGTGGCTCGTACCAGCCTTTCTGACAAACTAAAATTGTCAAGGATCTTAAGGTTTTGTTTTTCTGAAAATAAGGTTGCTAATCGCAACCAATGAAGAACATAATATCCAAAACAAACAAACAAACAAGTAAATAGAAGTGGAATTTTTTTGGCTTAGCCTAGCTTTTTTCCATCGTCATATAGGTAACCTACAGAAATGCACTCAAACCAAACTGAGAGATACACCAGGTATAACAATTATAATGCAATGCTGTACTTTGCTTTCTAGATATATATTCAAGTCTTTCAAATTTAACCTAATGCTGAAAAAGTTGTGAATTCCTTGGCCCCTCTGAAAGCCTCTGGAAGCATCTAAAACAATTTTTAAAAATGTATTCTGAGATTCAAATCAATTATTCTATAGCTGAGGGAAACAGTACTCGAAAATACCTGTGCATTTGATAGTCATTTTCCCTTGTTTTAAGCCAAACGAAATGACTGTATGGTTTCTTCTGCATTTGGTGAAGAAACAGTAAATAAGTAGCCCTGCATCCTCTCAAAATCACTGTTGCCCTCAGCAATTATCTTTATCCTCTACCATAAAATTAATACACAGATGACTTAAAACGCCAAACAGATAGAGGCAGCTCAGTTTTGTAGTTTCACAATTGCCAGGGGTGGTGGCCACAGGAGGAGAATGAATATGTGCTCTGTTGCTTATCTGCATGGGGTCTCTTTGCATGTTTTTCAGTCTATGGGTTTTGCTGTGTTTCCATTTGTTGGGTTTTTGGTGTTTTTTTTTTGGAGGGGGAGAGGTTCTAACAAATACTCAAAAACCCTGTTATATCTTCATGTCAAGCTGAAATCACTGAAAGGGTTTGAGACAGCAACAGATTTTGTTCCCTATAATTCAACCTGAAGTCCCACTCTTGGCAAGGACTCCTTGCTGCTACATTATTGTAACTATTAATAATTACTAATAATGTTACAGCTATTCTTTTGAATATTCTGCAATATTTGCTCCACTGAAACTTTTGGTATTTCTCTCCTCTCTGTGTTTGTCTCTGTTTTGAGGAAATTTTCTATTGAAAAAATTTAAAACCATTAGTTCTTTTGCTTTTATAAACCACATTGAACTCCTTCTTTATTTCAGTTATTTGCATTTTCTGTTCAGTTTACACCGCAAAAAATAGCTTAAGATACCATTTTGTGTCCTCAAGAAACAGTGTCATTTTACAGCTAAGAATCATGGCTGCAGCTGCATGCAATCCAGGATCACACTGATCATTATCCCATGGTATCATAAGAATATTTTCTCTATCTGTAGCTGCAGAAATATTAGAGCTACCAGTCAGAATGAAAATGTCTGCATGAAGCTCTTGTGAGTGAAATACTGACACCAAAAATCTTAACACCTAAAAATGTAAGAGAAACTGTGACAGAAGCAAGTTACAGAAATAATCCATTTCTTATGAAAGAAAAGAACCTAAAAAGCAGGAAGACAATTTGCCCCAGAAGCAGCAAAACTGCAAAAGCATAGTTTCCAGTAGATTTGCAACTTCTATCCCAGTCTCTCTCCCTGCTGCTTGCCTCATTATAATAATTACAGCTCCTTCTGTCTCCCTTTGAAATACTTCACTGGGAGAGGGACAGCAGGAGCTGTGACTTGTTAGCAGCTACATTGACACTGACTGGCCACGGAACTATTCTTGCATAGGCTGTAAGGCAGCTGAGATCATCTTCAGCGAGAGCTCTTAGTCTTCCCTTTGTTAATTTTCTCAAAACTTCTATGAGCTTAATTCTCTTGGAGATTTACTTATCTTTCAGACTTTTTTGAAATCACTCTTAAGGTTCAGAAACTGTTAGGTGAGGAATAAGAGGCTTCACAGATAGGCAGGTTGACTGCATAAGCCTATTGGCTTTAGGAAACTAGGTTAAGAAATACTACTTTTCTTTTGGCTAGATAGTTACAGCACTGTTAAACTGGAATGGTCAGGAGTTAATGTTCCAAGAACCATTTCCAGTAGTTACTTAGCATGTAGCTACTCTATTTTGAAGAGTGAAGAGTACTGGTCTAAGGGATTTCATTTACTGATATAAGCAGAGACAGAAATTACCAGAACTTCAATGGGAATCTTAAAGAAGTAGCAATCTTTTGTCTGAACATGGTAGCAAAAGATATAATAAAGTTGAGCAACACAGTAAATAAAAATGAACAATGTCCCAGGTCACCAAGCAGATCTGAAGGCTTCTTACCTTCCATCAAAGAAATGAGAGTGACTCAGCTTCTTGTGATTTTCCAACAAAAAGAGCACAAGCTCAATGGACTGATGCTAGAGCCAAACATAGTCTATGTGCCTCTTTAAGGAGATGGCTAAAGTTTCCCCTCTTATATAGCTTGATGTTCATCACTCTTGCAGCCAGCGTGAAATCGGCTTCTGCTATCAAAGTTGTGTCATACTCTAAAGCAAGAGAAATCCATTTTAAGTCAAAGATGTGGCTCGGAAGAAGCCAAAGTTTTGCACTGACTCTGTAAAGTAGTTTATGCTGTGTAAGGCTGAGGTACATGACTTATATCAGCCCAACTTCACTATCTTTCTCTCCTCAAATAGAGAAGAAATTTTTTTCAATGCCAAAATTTGGTCAAAGATAGTAGGCAGTGATTTGGCAGATATATGTAACTGAATAATGTACTTAGGCTCAAAAGTAATTCTAGGAGCAGATCACCATATGGAGTGCAGACAGTTGTGGAAATGAGTGTTGAAAGAGGAGGAATCCAAACGCCTACTGATGAAAGACAGACTGAAGCCAGGGAAGTATAGGACTTTGAAGAATGAGAAGACATAGAAACTGGAGGAAGGAGAAACTGAAACAGCAGAGGAGCATAAAGAGTAGTCTAAAAGATTTCATTAAGATTAGCTTACTGTGAAGGAGCAGAAGATACTTAGAAGTGCAAGTCTTATCATGTATCAGCATGTGTCTGATCATGCGTCATCAGGAGACTGAATTTTGGATGAAGACCATAACAGGAATGGGCAGAGTATAAATTGTAGGACACTATTTTCAATATTATTTTGCAACACAAAATACTGAAACCAGGTTTTACATATATGCATATATATATAAAAGATAAATCTTAATATAATAAATACAGTTATACTTCCCCAAATAAAACCTTCTTAACCTAAATACATGACCTTCACAATATGTAGAGGTCATGAATACAAAACCTACACTTTCCCAATGTGTCATCTCATCTTCCGGCAGTCTGCAGTTTAAAGATGTTCCGAACCAGAGGTTAGACCAAGATTATTGTATTCAAAGCCCCAAACAACTTTGCTTCCACAAATCAGTCAAATTAAGTTTTTTCCACTTAGGGTATAAAAATGTTTCTTAGCAAAAAAATCTCCAATTTCATGGATAAATGTACAAACAATAACTTCATGTTGTTAGGTTAAATATGTTATAATTTCATTTAAGGCTTTTTTCTGTGTTGTCAATATTAATAAACAATAACTTTCAATTAAAGAAAATAGTATTTTTAAACAGTTTTCCTTTTGGTATGTTCTGTTAGTATTTTTCTTATTATTGTACTTACTATTCTTAAGTTCTTGCTAACTGGACTGGGGGGACTTTTCCATTTTCAATAGCTCTCACAACTTGGCAAAACATACTTTCAAGAATATGTTATTCTTCTTTTCAGAAGTCCTTTGTTTCAACATAGAGAAACCTCCGTTCTGAGACAAAGTTTTCTAGAAAAATCTTTACAAAAAAAAAAAAAAGAAAACAGAAGATTTTCACGGGTTTATAGTACTTCATTTTATATCTAGAATACAGCTGAGGTAGCTTAGAGGTGAGAACAGTACAATAACATGGAAAGCAAAGAGGTGTTGGGACCATATTCTTCTGCAAGCATAGGATTCTTAGTTATGACGGAGAGGAGGAATATGAAAAAAACAAAATCTGCAGTTTTTTAAGGGATGCCAAAAAGACAGTTGCAGCTATAAAACCAGATGGAGGGCAGAATTTGAGAGTCAATAGCTTTGTAAAGGAAATTCAAGCACTGCAAACAGAAGGGGTCAGTCAAGGATATGATGACTGTAAAGCACCAAATCTGATCCAAAGACTTCACAGTGGTTCCAGCCAACTCCAGAAAAATGCACGGGTAATAAACAATGAAATAAACAGAAAGCAACAACCAATGTTTTATGACTGACCTCACTGAACTCAGAACTTCCCTTTACCTTGTAACAATGACTTAAGCTCTAAAAGGGATGACTTGGATCTTTTCACAAATAAAGGCAATTTTAGACATGGTATGCAGTCATCATTTCTTCTTCTGACAAGCCCTTAGGTCAAGAAAAGAGGAAAAAGAAAATATTACCGAAAGGATTTTAATTTTTAATTTTCAAAATCATAGGCTAACATGAGAACAAAGGCCCAAATTATGTATTTTCTAAATGGATTTAATTCTCTGCTTATATTAGTCATTTTTCTGGCAACAACAAGTTGACTTTTGGAGCCCTACTGCCTAGATTACCAAGATGGATAGTTGAGTGCAATGGTGAACATACAAGAAATGTGATTTAGCTAGCATTTAGATAGGTCAGTCACCAGCAGACCTCAGTTGCACCACTTTATACAAATGAGCATGAGCACATATAACAATGAAGCTCATGCTTATATGCTGCTAAGGAAATATTTATTGTCAAGCGAGAAACCATACTGTAAGACAGCATACATCAGCCTGTGTTGTCCTCTTTATGTGGTACAACTGTAAAAGGAGGGTGGCACATTAAATTTCCTATCATTGACTGTGGAAGCAGCTGTACTGTATCAAAACTAAAAGAAACCTGAAAGTTTCACCAATCAACATATAAGAAATACAGACCCTTAGCATAGATGTTGTGTGTAACTGAAAGCAGGCAATCGTTAATTGCATTTATATGGCAAATCAGAGCATAAAGGTATCTTTGTTTAGCCAACATAATACATATAAATACTTCATATGCAGCAAACTATTTCAAAATTGAAAGTTATACAAACAAGCTATTTCATGGATATCATGTAGAACAGGAATTCTAGAGACTTTCCATGTCTCTTTATGAAGAGAATAAAAGATGTAAACTCAACAGATTATGAATTCTAGCATATTAAATCCCATTTCTTTGCAAGAGGCGCACTCTAAGACAGTTTTTAACTGCAGATCCAGGTTCCAGCTTTCTCTCATTCTTCAGTTCCATATCATTCCACAGCCACACACAATTAATGTTTATATTTCCTACCAAGCGGTTATATAAAACAGAACAGAAATTACTGTCCTTACTCTTTGAGCTGCTCTGCAATGGGCAAGAAATTTTCTTTTGAGCAGCAGACAAGCTGTTTCATAAATAGATCCAGCCCATTGCACAGCTTTATGAGACTTTTTAACTTTTACCCCACAAGCTACATAAATTGCACCCTCAACAGAGCTTTTCGAGCCAAAAGCAAACAGCATATCTTTTTCCTCGATGAGTTCTGGTGAGTCTAATGTGTATGAACAGCACTGAGGCCTCTATTCAATCTTCGCAAGTTTGCTTCCCTTGTTAACAAGGTATTCAAATCCTACAGTTTTGTCATTGATACCTTATGGACCCAGGGAAATTTCCATAACACTCAGTCAAATGCTTTTACAAGTAAAGTTTCTTACACTATAACCTGGTCTTAAGTGCATGTTGACAAACACAGAGGAACATAAATTCCTATGTAATACCTTTGATGAGCTCTGTACGCACACCACTTGACAGGTACTTAGATGATTCTATATTCAGTGCTAGATGCAAATTAAATCTTTGCCATGAGTTCTCACCATTTAGAGATTGTCATTTATTGTTAACGAAATGAGCTTGCATTCCCTTACTGTCATAATTTTCTCAGCAAAATGCAATGCTACTCAGATTCATTGCATGGCATTAATGCTCAGACATCAGATGTCTCTGGGCAGTTTACCTCAGAAAGTATCACATTAAAAGATCAGTGTGATAAGTACTGGGGACAATTTAAGTGCAAATGTTGTCAGATACAATAGTTCTTAAGCTATCAGTTGGTGCTTTTAAAAATGCAGCAAGATACAAATCCTACAGTTCTGTTTTGGCTCTGACACTGCATAAGCAAGGTCATGTTAGGTGATCTATATATAGAGAAAGATCTTAGTCTCTTGAATACTATACTGAAAAAAACCCTGTATAATTGACTGCTACAGGGAGAGGATCTAGCTCATTATTTGAATTACACATCCATCTGTTTCAGTCAGGATGGTTTATAAAGAGGTTGCAAGAGTTAGTTGAAATTGTCAAATAGCACATAATTTTAAACTATAGAAGAGATTTAATATGCTCTTGCTTTTGTGAATCAGCAACTTTTTAAAGGAGAAAAAAGAAAGAAAAAGTTTATTGTGTAATCCAGGAATTTTAAGAAGCTTATACCATCCTCTTTTTGGCCCTGGACTATCCATTACACTGAGCCTGAATTTTATGTATTCCTTGCTTCTTTGCTTTCTGATTAATTTACTGTATTCAGTTTAAACTCTTATGTTATTTCTTAACGTTATATATTAAAACTGAAATATTAAATCATAGTTAACACAACACATATATTTCTATATTCATACATATTTTGCTCTTTTCTTCTAAAATATTATGGGAATAAAGAATGAAAATGTCTCTCTCTACAGACTCTTGCTGTGCTTCATCAGCATTTAATTTCTTCATGTTTTGGCTACTAAGGGATTAAGCAGATTTGGACTATGCGATTTTCCGCAATCTGTTAATGTGGCTTACATGTAGAAACACCCATTTTCTATGTTCTTTTTCACTGTTTTCTGTATTAGCTGCCCTAAGCTGGTGCCTGCAGTGTGCCTGATGCTGAGGTGCAATCCATTGTCCCTTGCCTCTGATCTTTCATGCAATCACAGTTGGAACCTGATTTTCATGATCCGGAATATGTATTATCTTAATGGGAATCATTAGTAGTAATTTGACTTTTGTTTTATTCTTTATTATGCACGTATCTTTTTTCAGACCTTTGGAAGCCACTAATTTCTTTTAGCTCTGGATCCTTATAAACAGCTTGTGTTTATAGTTTTTAGTCTAGATGCTAGATTCAGAATGCTGACAGATGTATTACTCTGTAAACTTATGCTTTCCACATGATGTGGAGAAAGTACCTCAGCTTCTCCTGCAGAGTTCTACACGAAAGTATAGAAATCCAAAATGTTTTAAGTGATTTGAATCTTCAATGTTTCAGATATCTGACTGCTGCTACACTGAGAAGAAAACTCCTTTCACGGCAAGTAATTTTTTTCAGTTCAATGTATTTGCTTTTTTACTATGGCCAGAAGAATATCTTCAGTTGAAGTACTTCATAACTCCGGTTTTGGGTTGTTGTGGGAAGAGAAATTGATTCATGCAGGTACTATCAAGAAACTAATTCAGTGATTCAAGATCTCCTTATTGATTCCAGGTACTGGCATGAAGAAAGAAGCAAAAAACAATTACAAAACAAGACAAAATTTGTCCTATGATAAATAAGGTTTCAGATTAATTGATAGATGCTGAAGTGTATATTTTGATATAGTTCAGATGCCCACAATTAAGAAAAAGATGGTTGGGAAAGAGAATTGGAAAATAGAGGAAAATCAGAAAACCTCCTTCTATAAATAGACATAGCAAAGTGTAGAGAGAATGAAAATGTGTGTATTTGATCAGGCTAGAGTTGAAAAGGTTTTCAAGCTTCCATATATGGCTTTTCTTCTCCCACAGGAAGAATAACTGGAATAAAAATATATTCTTTTCATCAGCTTCAAGGATTATAGGAGGAAAGTTGATAAACCCACAAAAGTCCAGGTACTCTTCCTGTATCTCCAGTTCAAACAGAGCTATTCAGTCCATAAGGTCACTTTTCATATGTGAGACTAGTGATTGTCAAGCATTCTTCCAGTTCTGCCTTCACTATAACCTTTTTGTAACTGTTACTGTTGCTGTTTAGTGTGAGTACCATATTTGTAGCAAAATTCATCCTCCAATCCAACTCATTAGAAAAGGTGCCTTAAAACAGGTTGATTGGGTATGTCTCCTTATAAGGACTGCTAAACCAATGCCTCTGCACTTGGTTGTTCTATTTTTATTACAAAGAACCAGAATTTCCCCAGACTTACGTTAACTCTTATTTGAGGATACTTTTGTATCCTTTGGATAATGGATGAGGTGGGAATTTCCCAGTAAATACGCACTTGTGTCATCAATTATTAATAATTGACAGACATACCAATTTATTTCTGTCTAGAAGAATGAACCAAGATAACAATAATTTCTCTCTTTTTTGAACCACAGGAGATGTGGAAAGCCTAACCTATAAAATATGCCTGTCATACCTTCAGTCTTTGGCCTACTATGAGCACATTAGCGCAATAATTATGTATGGCACCCCTGTTAATTACACTGAGATGAAGCGCAAGTATAGAGAATCCATTGTCCTCAAAAAAACAGGAGAGGAGTTTTTATCATTTTTTCTCACCACTGCAATTTATCTTTTCTGGCATCCTCATGTAGGCAAGTTGAAGATAGTCTTTCATGATACCACTCTCATAGGGTGTTTTTTACAGCTAAAAATAAAACACATATGTTATGAATCCCAGTCTAAAGTCTCACAATTGCAATGAACAACAGTTAACATTTCCTTCCCAAAGAGACATTTACCCACTTGAAATGTGGATATTTTTCATATAAGGCTGCCGTTACCGCTTTGGTTGCCTTCCTTCAATAACAGTTGGTCATAAGTATCCTCCACAGTTCAAAGGAAACAGGACAGCTTGCTATACCGAATGACCTTAGTACCTCTCTTACTCTTCCAATGGGAGCAGAAACAGAAGTGCATTTGAGAGGTGCAAGGAGCTAGCACTTCACTCTGGCCAGGCCCAGAATATTGCTTCTGAGAGTCCAATTTAGATCATTTCAAAAAAACAGCTCACTTGAGCAGGCAAGCAACAATCTCCCTGAGACAAGAGGAAGACAGGAGGCTCCAAAGAGGAACACACAATTAGAGCCAGACTGCCTTTCTGTGTCCACTGGGCTTTTACTGCCTGTCAAGAAAGCAAAATAATTGAGTCTACTGACCTGCCCATGCCCTCATCCACCCATCCTTTTTTTTTTTTTTTTTGTTAATTATTTACATAACTTGCTTGAATAAGCAATGTTTGAAAACAGAGCCTTTAAAATGGCTCACAGATATCTAACATTTGTGATTCGCCAAGCCAGCATTCTGGCCCACAAGTCCACCTGCCCCCAAGAAACAGCAAAGTTAGACAAGCCATAAAGTTTTTCTCAGCATAATGGTAGGTTTCCAAATTGACAGTGTGCTGCAGCTGACAATGCGTATTCCCCCAGCTGTGGTGAAGGACAGAAAATGCTCATGTCACTCCCTCTGCTTTTACATTAAACTGAAACAAGACCAGAATCAAAATAACTGCACTCAGCACAACCAGGCTTCAGACTGAACAGTCTTGCTTTTAACCATGAAAGTGTCATAACTGCTACATACTATTCCTCAGACTGAATTTGGGAGAATGTACAAAGACTGGAGATGATCACATAGTAAATTTCTGCTATTCAATTTTACCAATTGATATAAAGGAAAAGGAAAGACTGCTGCTTCATTTAAAGTCTGAATAAAAACAATGTTTCCAGTGCAACATTTATTCCTCTATTCATTAGGTTTTGTACTGAACTAAGTTATTGTGATTCATTTGTGAATGGCACATAATTTCTCTATCACCAGTGTTGGATGGTCATACTTAGAAACACAGATATTGTTATAATATCTGGAACAGATGCTGTCAATGAAACTGCTCAAGTATCATCACCTGAGAATATAACGAAAAGGGAAAAATCTTCTGCAATGTAGTTTTGTTTCTTATCAAATATTACTTTAGACACTGGTGATAAATAAGCAAAAAACAACTAATATGAGCAATATTTTAGGTTCTAAGAAATGTGTACCTAAAGCTGAGATTGTTTTCAGGCTTTTGATTTTGACTGAACATAGGAAAAATGTTGATGCAAAGCAATAATTCCAGTAAACATCCTAATGTTGTTGAAAAAAAATCCATTGAACAAAACTGACAAATGAAATTGTTGCAATCTTTAGTTCCTATTAAGCTTAATGACACTGGGTAAATAAATATCCAAACTCATAGGCCACAATGTGGCAAACTATCTAACCATACTTTTTTTGGAAAGTATTCATATTCAAGCTGTCATTTAAGTATTTGTTCAACTTTTTATGTACA
Source organism: Lathamus discolor (assembly GCF_037157495.1). Classification (NCBI taxonomy): domain Eukaryota; kingdom Metazoa; phylum Chordata; class Aves; order Psittaciformes; family Psittacidae; genus Lathamus; species Lathamus discolor. The sequence continues at coordinate 44,957,409 of NC_088889.1, forward strand.
TAGTCTGTTGATTTTCTGTCAGGATTTTCTCACATTACTTTCAGTGCACAAAAACATGACATTATATCAGCCAGTTTTTATTAGAAAACCTAAGACACTTTTATAGGATAAAGGCAGCAGTTATCCTGGCCAAATACCTCTGTCAGGCTATGTCAGGCTCTTCCGTGGGTATTCAGACTACAACCCAACACCAGAGCACAAACCATCTGAATGGTGGTTGGAATACATGCTTAACACCAGTTGCATGAAGAGATTCCACCAGTTCCTCCAGGCTGTTCAGCGTGGCATCAGGCCTATTACTGCCTTCTCTCCCTGAAGGCTTAGCTTCAGGCTCCTCAGCTGTTCATTTGCAGTGGGAAATCAAAGTCAGTCCAGCGTGGATATTAGCCTGCCTACTCCTCTCACACTTCTGGCTACAGACTAATTAACTGTTTAACCAGGCAACCCAATACACCAGCACAGGCGCAGTAAAAGAAAAGTGTGTTTTTCCTGTACTCTTTATTCAGAAAAAATGCTTTACCCAATCTAATGGTGAAAAAAACACCCAAAACCAAAACCAAATCCTACATATTTCAGGCAGCTGTTAGGTATAAAAAATATCAACTCCTATAGCCACATAATTACAACTATGTTACTCCATGTACCGCAGAATCTGGATATTCTAGGAATTTTCAAGCAAGAGTCAATATCCTGTGGAACTGGCCAGTTTGGAAGCAAGATTAAATTGCTCTGAGGAGGCACTTGAGCTAGCTTGAGGTTTAAGACGAAGGCTACCCATGTGAAAACCCCATGTTAAACACCCTGAGTAGCCCAACAAGAAAGTTAGGCTTATAGTCACTACGGTATTTTCTACTACTGCAGTGTGCAGTGTAAACATAACCTTCTCAGTAGTTAATCACATATACTGTTCTATAACATAGTTAATCACATCTATAAGTAGTTAATCACATATACTGTTCTATAACATAGCTCTGTGGAGTTATTGATGCATATATACTTATGCAGATCCTGTGCTGGACTGGAACAATAATGCTGTGTATGTCAACCCTACTGAAAAAGAAAAAATACTGTAGGTTGTTGGAGTTCTCTGACAGCTCCCTTAGGAGATGGTAAAAAGTATTTATTATTTATATATAAGCCTGCATGTCAACACATTTTTAGATAACTCTCAGTGTACATTTTTCTGTCTAGCAATGGAAACTACATAATAAATTATATATGACATTTGTAGCTATTCTAAGAAAGCTGGTATTGCACAGTTGGCAATCTACAAATTAGATACAAAATGCTGCACTGAAGTGGTGTTTTTTGGTATTCTGTTGATGTTCCTATTTCATGCCACTATATATATAAAATACAGATTAAATCTGTAATTTGATAATATCTGTCCACTTTGTGCACTTTCAGATGTCCTGAGGTGGTATGCCAGATGTGAGGAAGGTTATATTTTACTTCAAAACCCACAGGTATAGAGCAAACATATTTTGAGATTCATACCATCTGGTACCTGTTTTCTTACTGAAGAACAGAGTGTGTTTAATCATTAAATCCTGTCCTACAGTACTTAAATTAATTCACACAGATATATGCATCTTTCTCCCTGTGGATTTTCCTGTCAAAATAATCTAGTTACTTTATGTGACAGCAGATGAAGTCACTGGACCAAATTCTACTCCAAGATGCAGATACATAACCAACAGAAAGCCAATAAGTTTTTATGGGTGTAAATGTTCATAGAATAATCAGATACAAGAAATAACTACATTTAATATGAAAAGTATCTTATATACATTGTAAATCATCATCTTCTATTTTTCTATTTTTATCCTCATGTTGTTTGTTTAGCAAATCAGAATTAACTTTATAATGATGTCAAGGATATTCCTCAAGATTCTTCACCTTATTTTTTTCCTGCATTATAGGTCTAACATTTCTTCTCTGACACTATACAAAATTCAAACAAACAAATGAACTATTTACTTAGTTTCAATAAACAAACGTTTTTTCAAAGAACAAATTATTAGAACTGTTGCTTCGTAGCCTTCCCTGTCCATTCTTCACTTCTGGGTTTTCTGCTCTCTTTTATTGCAGTTAATGATAGAACAAACCGGGTATTTATATAAGCAGGTTAGATTTTTGTTAAACAAGCTATAAAGAATATTCATGGAAGTTTCTTGGTAAAGAGGATGATTATTTCCAGTCAGCTCAAGGAGTAAGATATCCACAGGAATTTTTTTCTTTCTGGCCTGGGTTTATATGCTTATGCCATAGAGCTGTTGATGAATTATTTTGCAGCTTTCATCAGATTTTAGCTTCATAGTACCCCATGGTTACTTTATAAGCAAGACCATCTTGTTTGAAAGACCTGCAGTGTTCTATTACAATTCATGTTTCTTTCACAAGCAGATATTTAGTTTAAAAAAAAAAAAGAAATCAGACAGTTTGAAGAACATAACTTGAACAGCAGTATGAAATGGCATGTGCTGGTTGAGAGACCACAATAGAGGCAAGAGTAGCATTTTAAGCAAATAAGGGTGATTAAAGACTAAATAGAATTGTTACTGTTAGCAAATATTAATAGAAGATATTCTGTCAGGACAATGGTCTGCTATGAATTTATATACTTGTGTCACACAGACAAGCCAGAAACATTTGCTTCACAGGTATAGAGTGGAAATGCAGCATACTAATCATGTAGCTGCGTTTGTGTGCAATATCCACTGAATAATCAAGAAAGTGACAAAAAGTGGTTATTATTCTTTGATAAGCCTAAAGCCACAGTAGCAAAGCTACTGAAATCAGCTTTGCACCAAGGAACTGTTCAACATCTCTTCCAGTTCAGAGGAAGAATAAATGAGAACAAATGAGGTACAAGGTTTTAATTTTCAGATGCAACTTGATAAATTAAGCAAACTGGTCAATGGAATGACTTAGGCTGAAGAGGGTTATTTACCAGGGGAAGAATTCTGAAATTTCTTTCAAGCAGATTTCTAAAAAGTACCTGGAATTTGCATCCCTTACAAATTGAAAAACTTTTAAGTGGAGAGTCTGTATTCAGTAGAATGATAGTAACTTTGAAAAAATGAAAGCTTATTTTCACACTTATTATAAACAAAAATATTGAGTGCAGTTCTCACAAGAAGTAGGTACAAATTCATATGCACATATATTGTTTGTGGAAATAAAAACAGCAAGTGCAAGATTGCAATCCATTCTTCACTAAGACGAAAGCTTTATTTGGTGGTTAGAAAAAGTGGGCTTGCAAAGCTGATAACTGGTAATCCACCCAAATAATTTTGCAGAAGCTAGAAGGCTGCAATTGGATGCGTATCTCACTTTTTACCTCGACACCAACCTCTCATCAGGTGTTACCATACTACACATGGAGAGTATTTTTGGAATCCTCAGTTCTTTCACCTTCAAGACTTTTGCATAGTGAGATTAGCTTTGATTCATCTGGTTTTGCTCAGGAGAGCTGATGAATTGCACACTACTGTCTTATAAGCATCCTTGGGTTGGATTTAAAGGATTAGAGCCAATTAATAGACTGAAATTTTAAATGTTTCTTTATGTCCAGGATTACAGATTGTGGTCAGACTCCCCACACACAGAAACTGGCATACTTCTGATCAAGTGTTGGGTCCTAAATTGCAACACCTTCAACATCATCAAGTGCTGGCTCCATGCAGAAATGCCATAGGCAGTGTCACAAATTTCATCATGCATAAAAACATTACATGCCTTTCAGGGAATTTAACATCTCCTTTCCCAATCCAAAGACTGATCTGACAGCAGGACTTCCAGGTGACTGTCAGGCTTTGAACCGTCTGCAGCCTCTGACCTGAGACGAGCTGACAATCCTCTACCACGGCTAATCCTGTCCAAGAACAACTACCTGTCTTTCTGCCTTACCATTTCACAGATGTACAGGCTTATTTCAGTCTTAGATCTCACTTTACTTTTCCAGGGTATTTGTAGAGTCATGAACACCTCTGTAGGCATAAGGGACAAAGCCCAAAGTTGAAAGAACTGCTGCTATTTTGTTTTCAGTTTACTCCTTTTCCTGCAGCCCTGTAAGACAGATCATAGGAGAAGCATGTGTGAAACCTATTTAACTACAGGATCTTTGCTTGAATAAAATAGTTCCTAACAACAGTTTAATATAATAGTTTAACCTGGTAAAGAGCTTTAGAGAAGATTTTGGACCAGTTTGCTAAAAATCTCTCTGAAGCAGCTTTCAGCTGATCAGAAGCACCAAACATAGTCTTTCGGTCATGGTGCTTTGTTAAAAGGATGCCAGGTAGAAGGAGACTTGGAATTGCATTATGTGATTGATTTAGTAACAATGTGATTTTGTAATGTAACTCATATATGAGCTACAAAGGTGAACAGCCACGAACCTGCCAAAACTGAGTTGCTTAAAGTTAATGACCTAAATCTATGTGACTAAATGTGTGACTGGAAATCTATCAGCTAACAAACAGATTCAAATAGATTCTTGAACAGCTTTCTAGTTAAGAGCAAGGGCTCACCCACCATAAATAGCAGAACACCGGAAATCAGAGTAAGATACTTTTTAGCTAATAGGCCTTGAATTTTCCTCCAACTTTTATTCTAGACTCTGCTAATGATTTTACTGATGTTGTGTAAGTTGTCCTCGTGATTTTTTTCCCAGTCTGTCATCCAGACTGCTACTTGTACATAAGACATTAAGAGAGAATGCATGAAAAAAGCTATATTTAAAAAGCCAAGCAACCGCAGCCCCACACATTTGAGGAAGGCAACAAAAAGAAAAAGCCATACAAAAGCAACTGAAATTTGCTATAATAAAGAAACATCCAGAATTGAGCTAATTGTTATTTTTGTTTCCATTGTGATGTATTGGATGAAATGCGTAAAGAGACAATATGTTTTTCATAAAACTTTGTATGAGACTTCTCAATTTGTCATGGGCTTTTAATAACAGGAAAAAAGGGGCTTTTCTTCTACATTTCCTTTTTTATGGCAATGTAGCTCTCAAATAATCTAAAGGCTCATTGAAAACCCACAGATTATGGAAGATACAGTCTCTAAATTACCCACAGTGGAGTATAATGAAACCTGAGTTGCTTAAACCAAGCCCATTGAGTCTCAGGAAGATGGCACTCAGCAGACATTAACAGCATGGTGTGAGTTCCCTGATACCGCAGTCAGCTCCTAACAGCATCTGAGTATATCTGTGAAGCCAAAACAAACCTGCAGCAGAGCAGCTGTTGAAGGACAGTCCACATGGAAGTGAAGGCCTGAGACGTCTGTGCAGCGAACTGGATCTTTTATACTGTTTCCTTTTGTAAAGATTGAAAGGGCAGCTTAAACACAGAGGGAGTCAATACAACCTCAGATCTTCACAATATATATATAAACATTTTGACGCATATGTGAATTTTATGGGGAACTAGCAAGCTGACCAAAAATGTGACCGGAATAAAAACGACAGCTGTCATATTCATTTTGAAGTGTCATACAGTTCATAGTGACATAAAGATGTAACAATTGCACAACAGAATAAATTTAATCTGAATTATATTTTTATGACACTGTTTATTTGAAAAAACAGTGCCAGACTTGGTTCTCACATAACACGGTGAAAATGTGAGTCTACACTGAGCCTACAAATCTCCATGGAGTTATTCCCTCTGTATGCTGCTGAAAGGTGTCCAACAGACAACCAATACTGCAAATATTTCTGCACATTCTTTTTCATTCAGGTATTTATGCCCTTGTATTTGTTCCATGCATGCTGCACTTACTGCACTGCCTTTGCAAGCGGGCAGGCAGTGAGTTGCTGTCTGCTTCGCAGTGAACCCAGACCTGCCATCTGTAATAAAACAGTGCAAAATTATTCAAGTGATTGCTGAGATTCTAACAGAACATTTATGAGAGGCATTTTATGTGCTTTCAAGTACTTTCTTATGTGCCTGTCAACAGCCATCAAGCTGAAAAATAGGGACTGAGGTACAAGAATAAGGGCTGAGATACAATCTATCATTTGAACTAAACAGATTAGTGAAATGAATGAAAATAGAAAAATAGCAACAAGACAGGTCTATCTATCCCTTCATGTTTTTAAGATGCTCTAATCAGAGATGTTCTAAATGTTCCAGATTTTAAGTTTTCACTATGTGCTAATGTCCTGGGTTTAGCAGTAGCAGTCAATTTTTCTTAGTAGCTGGTGCAGTGCTGTGGTTTTGACTTTCAGCCTGGGAACAGCGCTGATAACACCGATGTTTTTATCTGCTGCTCAGTAATGTTTACTCTGACCAAGAACTTTGTGAGTCTCATGCTCTGCCAGGGAGGAGGGGAAGTGGGAGGAAGCAGAGACAGGACACCTGACCCAAGCTAGCCAAAGAGGTATTCCATACCACAGCACATCACGCCTGGGAAGGTAACTGGCAGTTACCCAGAAGGGCATGTGCTCTTCTTCGGGGGTCGGGCTCGTTTCAGCGAGTGGTATTGTGTTCGCTTCCCTTGTTATTTCCCTTATCATTATTATCATTGGTGGTAGCACCAGTGGTTTGTGTTATACCTTAGTTACCGAACTGTTCTTATCTCAACCCGTGGGAGTTACATTCTCTTGATTCTCTTCCCCATCCCTCTGGGAGTGGGGAGGGCAGGTGGGAAAGGAACGAAAGAGGGAGGAAGGGGGGGAGTGAGTGAATGAGCTGCATGGCTGGGTTTAAACCATGACAACTATTAATAACAGAGTTGTCAATAAGAATATAATCATGGGAAATAAACTATAGATAAAAGGGTAGGTTTTTTCATGTGTAATATGAAAACTTTAGATATGAATGACTCTAAATGCTCAGAAACCCTACTGCCTTTACAGAAGCCATGGTATTCCTCTTGTTGATTTATCCATAGAGCATAATGTCTCAATCAAGGAAAGCAATTTAGCACATGCCACTGAAGGACAGAAGCTACTTTGCTGACTGAGAATTGGATCTAAGCGTGCTGACAGCTATTGCAGGAGAATCAGCTGAGATTGTTTAAGAAGTTGCTGGCCTCAATTCTCAGCTCCCCTTCTCTGCAGGAGCCTCATCAGGACTGAATTTCTTAAGAGATATGGAGCCAACTTGCACTCAAGTTTTTTTTAAATACTTTCAACTTAGTTGAGGAAAGAAATGACAAAAAGTGATAGACTAGCTTTGCAAAATAAGAACAAAACTTCCATATTTGCATTGCTCAGCTTCTTCTTTACAAAGCTTACCATTTTAGTTAAAACTCCTTCTTCAGCAGTTTGAAATAAGTTGCAGGACATTGCACAGATCCATCTGAGGCAATTCTAGAAGTTTTCTATCATGCATTTCCGTGCTAGGCTCTGACAGGATAGTAAAGTTTTTAAAAGACACACCTATATCTTATTAAAGATTTGGTCAAAGCTCTTCTGCATACCCACAAAAGAGGACAGAAAGGGGACCAGGGGAGTCTTGGCCAGCTTTGGGGGTGTATACATGCTCATTTGTGTGCAAGCATGGGGTCTACACCAGCAGCTGGAGTGGGGCTGCAGCCTCAGGGGCTCCTATGTCCAGGTGACAGCAACTGAGGAGAAACTAGGATACAGGGGCAGCTGCTGGGCAGACCGAGTGTTTGAGCCCAGCTGCCAGAGAGATCCAAGTTGCATGCATGTGTATATATACACATATATTTCCCTAGTGTACATCCATCTTCAGCAGCCAGACAGGGTAGTGGGGATGGGGTCCACTTGAGTGCTCTGTGTGCCTGTCCGATCCACGCAGCCAGGTATGTACACACGTGATGTATATGTGTGTGCACTGTGTGCATGTGCCTACTGGGACTACATGCTCAGTCTTGCTACAGGTTGGTTCTGGGGCACTGAGCTGCAACAACTTCGCCCATCTCAGGGCTGTCAGATCCAGCAAAATATGTATTCGCTTAATAATATGTTAAATAGCTTTTAGTGAGTATCTTAACTCACTCCCCCATTCTTTAAAAGTTTAAGTTAGTCTCCTCTGGCACTTGTTTAAAATTTTTCATTATGAATTCTATTGAAAAAAAACAGTTCAAAGTCTTTTCTTTCAAAGACTTTTAAAACTTTACCTTTTTGCACTTGTGGATATTTATGCATTTAAGTATGTTCATCTTCAGTGTTGAACTATCCTGGAGCTCTGAGTATGTTGAATGTCAGAAAAGGTGTTATAAAAAATGCTGAAAAAAAATATTGTGCTCCTCAGAATTAAAGAAGGAAGATCTCTTTCATATTCAGCGGTTTATTTTAAAATAAAAGGGAACTTTTTAGAAAATGTTGCTTTTTTTTTTTTTTCCTTACTCTTTAATTTACATGTGGCATTGGCAGAAGTACCCTTGCACTTTCTTAGGTAGAATTCAACTTGAAATATGCTTTAATTTTGTAACATATCAGCATTTCTGGATGACTGATCCAACATAAAGAATTCTCTTATGTGTATCTCTTAGCAACTGAGATATTACAGCCTTAATTTCATAAAACTTCATGTTTATTAAATCGTTTTTTTGCACTACAGATTGAATGCATGAATTATCAAGTGTTGCCTTTGCCATGATATTATAGGCAGCTGTCTTGCGCAAGAAAAATGCTTAATGTGTTGCTGAAAACAATGAAGACAATCCAGCACAAGCAAGAACTACCAACTGCCAGTGTCCTTCCATTGCTGAACCCATTGCAGTCCCTACAAAGGCACCAGCAAGCAGGACAGACCAACCAGTACAACCACAGATCTTACCACAGCTGCTGGGTCTGGGGAGCAACTGCATAGGCAAAGTGAGAGCTGCCTCAGAAGTAAGATCAGGGGTGAAAGCAAGGACAAGCTGCAATCACAGCTTTCATTCCCTGCTTCTCCTTAGCAGCAGAAAACTGGCAAAGCCTGCTCTTCCTGTTCTCTCTCTCCTGTGGTGTTGCTTATGCTGCTGAACAAACCAGAGCCAGTTTTGCATTTTTTTTAGTTCCTGTGAGAATATGATCCACTGTCCTAGGATAAACTTAAAGAAAACATGGCTGCTTGAGAGTTTTACCTCATGGTACACAGTTGCATGGAGTGATGCTGTCAAAAAAATATCAAGAGGTTTAGCTCTTTTTAACATGTACACAAGCCATACAGTATCTTCAAGATAGGAACTCAACCAGTGGCCACTCAGGTGCTAATTACACTTAAATATTTGCACACAGGAGTGCAGCAGCCTTACTGTAGCTGTCACACCCTTGTAGTATCATTCATAGTATTATGGCAGAATAGCAGGGGAATTTTCTGAGCAGAAGTCCTGTTTGACTAGGACTATCCAAACACAGTTCTATTTCTGTATTTTTGTTCTAGAAGATCACACATTTGTGAAGGAGAGAGCATGGTCAGGGACCTTAGCATAGCCAGACCTCCTGACCATGCTATTGGCATGATTCCTTTTTTTCTCTTATTTAAAGAAGAAGGTTATTGAAACAATCAGGGAGTGAATTCATAGACTTTTCGGTACTGAGAGGATCAAATATCCAGTGCTTAATAGCTCTTTGGCACAATGCATCACAATAAACTCTGTAATACTGCAAAGTGTAAGCTGCTATTCCAATGGTGTGACAGTTTCAATGTTTCAAATTTGACACCTTTTCAATAAAATAGGCTAAATTTAGATAACCATATGCTCATGCTGACAAGCTAGCTTCTCCCTGATATGTGTTTTCATGAAAAAAGTAGAGGAGGGCCTCAAAGTTTAATTAGTTTAAAGTGAATTCAAAATATTGTATTAATTTACAGTAAAAAGGTCAAGTTGTTGAGCAAACAGCAGGGATGAATATTTTCTGCTTAATACATTATGATTCAGCTGTACAACTCCATCAACACTAATAGGAGTCATGCTGCCAAATTCAAAATATCATACTAAAAATATTTTATCCATCTACACTCTTAGCACAGTCTAATAAATGTTACGCAATTAAAGCCCCTTCACTCTTGACTGCGTGCTAGTCGGAGTTGAAGAGTACACGTGTACAAGCAAAGCAGTCTTTTATCAACAGAGATGAATTTGTCATTTGTGCTTCAGTAGCTTAAGAAGATGGGTCAGTTTCACAGATACATTCCAATGTTTGCATCATGTTAAGGGATTTTAAGTGATCATTTGAGAAATTTAGAAATTACCAAGTTTAGAACCAAAACATCTCAGTAGTAACTAACACTGACTTTTTGTTAGTAAGACTGAAGATACAGTGTTATCTATTCATTTATGTGTGATTAAACCATGAAGACCGATTTCATTTAGTATATGTTATTTGTATGATCAACAGCATTCTAAAATTCACTTGTTTATTGGGTTTTTAATATGTCCCACATAAAAAGCAATGTGATTCCCTTGGCTGTTCATACACTGTGGTCTTACTGATATAAAGAAAACCAAAATCTGAGATGCACACCATGTACCTGAAGGCAGAGAAAATCTTCAGTCTCACTTACATAAAAATTACATTAATAAATGCAAGAAACAATTTCTTAAAATGGAATAACAATTAAATAAAAACCTCCTTTTTTTTCAATCCACAGTTCCAGTGATACATAACTGTCTGCCTCATGCAGACTTAACAAAAAAAATTACTATATTTGCTGACACTCTTTAGAAATCACAATACCTTAAAATATGTGCAGAATCTTAGTTATGATAATTTAAAAAGAAAAACAGAAAAATTACACGTTTTGAAGACACAATCCAAATAATAACCAGAATATCAAATTTAAGAATACATGAAGAAAATTCAAACCATAAAGGAAAACCTAAAAAAAACCCTGTGAAATTAATGTAAAAAATTTGCATCTTCTTTAGAAATGTGTTTCCACCCCTTTTATAAATAGAGAAACCTCAGAGTTTCAGGAAATAGAATTATGAAGTGTTTCACTTTGGAGAAATTAGTACAAATATATAGCAGATATATTTAAAATTATTTCCTTGCTTTTCAAGTTATATTCCCACTTGCATGTGAGAAAATTGTATGTGAGAAAATAGTGGTAGAGAGTAGAATGCATTATCTCTATATATACACAAATGAAATATTGCTCAAGTACACTAGCTTGTGGGCATTTAACAATGTCAGATGTGGACTCTTCCCTCTGAGAAGCTGTACATATGTAGAATTATACACAGTCTTACACAAAGAACATTGCTAGAGCAGGTTTTGTTTTCTTTTTTCAAAGGAAAATAGTGAAGAAATTCCCACGGACACTATCTTTTGTCTAAACACCTGAATCTCTTGTACATCACATGCACTGCAGATGTGAAAGCCCCTTTAAGTTCTTCTGACAATGCAGTAATTCCATTTATAACACACGCTCATCATAAGTCACCCTTTAATGTGAAGCTTTAAGTCTGATCACTCCAAGTGTGCTAGATATCAAGTACCAGATATGTTAAATTCACTGAAGCTGGGTGTGAAGCTAGGGACTTTAGTATTCATGATGGCTTTAGACAGTGTAATATACCATTTAGAGTCTCCAAATAAAAGCTGCAAAATATTTGTAAACAGTTTCTAGAATTGTTTTGCTTACATAGGAGATAATGCAATGAATCTTTTATATTTGCTCATGGATGTGTTCTAGATGTCTTTTTTTTTTTCTCTCTGAACTGCAAAATAAGTAGAAAAAGTAGGTCCATAGCCCACCTGTTTTTCCTTAATATCTACAAATCGTTACTTTTTTCCTCATTTTTCTCTTATATATGCTTCCTTAATCTTATCTCTTCACAACCTGTGATTCTAAAATGTTATAAAATCCCCACTTAATGTAAAATTTTCTAAAAAAAAATAATTATAGATTTGACAAATAAAGCTTGTCATTGAAAAGGAAACCATCTCTGCCAGAGGCATTGCTGCTTTACTGGTGCAAATAAGTATTTACTTTAGAGCTTCTCCAAAAATATATCATTGTTAACAAATTTGAAATATAGGATAAATTATCAATAACACTTGTTAAAAAGTAGAGGCTGAGTCAACTTTAACTAGCAATCTTTTGACCTTTCTCTGAAGAAAAAAAAAAGAATTGATCATGATTACATCAGAAGCATCATAAAATATTTTAAAAATTTAAGTTACTTTTAATGATGTACCATGAAATGTATTTATAGCTACACCATATGTAGCAAATGCTGTTTTCAGTGAAAGAAACTAAAAGTCCAAAATTGTTTAATCACTGTGGGATATATTAATTATTCTCCAGTTACTGGCAACCTTTCTCTGTCCTTTCTGGCCACCCCTCATACACAAAAAGAGGCAAATTAGTAGAAAGTTAGTTTACTTTCACACCCTGTTGAACACAGGAGAAATTCTCACTTAGAGGGGACATCAGAGAGTCATTGTGGGTTTCCATAAGCTAGAGATCTGATTCATCCTGTATTTCAGTCACCACTAATAAAAGCTGATAGATTTTAATGCAATGAAGACAAGCTTCTTTTAAGTTATAGCTTAGATACTGAGGTGCTCAGTTTAACTTGCTAAAGCAATTAGTTTAGCCATAGGCCCAGTTTCACAGGAAAAGGGTGACTGCTGAGGTTTTTTAGATGTTAAACATCTAAATTTATAAATTTATAAAAAATAAATCTACATAAATTAATAAGTATATATATATAAAAAGAAATATGAAAAATAAATATCTAAATATCATTACACATAGTTGTAAGAATACATGCCTGCTCATTGCTTACAAGGTTTTTAACTGTGTCTGCATATGTGATTTGTTCTCTATTTATATCTGAAATTCAGTCTTTAACACAGTAATATAATTAAAGTAAAATTCTTGTAAATATCATACATATATTTACATATATATATATATACACATGTATATGTATGGTTAGTATTAATGCAGCAGTATGGAATTGTCCATATCTGCTCTTATTTCACGGTCTGTTGACTCCTCATTGACTTCTTAAGTACATTTTAATAGACATAATATGAAGCACTTCCTAGGGCAATTTTTCTTTACAGAGAGGTCATCAGAATTTCATTGAGAGGATGGTGGGGTTTAGAATCTGACATTAGTAGCTGATGCTAAGTTAGTACATTATCTGGAAGCTTACAATAAAATAGATTTTCTGGGAAAAGTATACCAAAATGTGCAGGGATGGGTGTGCAATACAGAAATAGTGTTATCTCCTCTGTTAGTCTCACTAAATAATGGAACTAAAGTTTCCCCCAGCTGGGAATCGACTTGATCCTACGGGAAACAGTTTCATCATTGAATTCATGATGAACAAGACCAGACCCTAAATGAGGAAAACCTATACCTGTTTTCTCCTCAAATGTCTCATTTTTTTTTATTCCCATTTTTATATGTGTACATCAAATAAAAGCCTCTAACCTGTTTTACTGAAGGAATAAGGCAGAACATTTACATTAAAACAAAATAAAGACAGAATTATGCAGGGACAATGTCTACCTGGTCCATCCTCCTGCCCTACAAGAAATGTATTCTTTCAGATGTGCATGAAAAGAGTTCTTCCTCACATTTAACCTTAATATTTCACATGCATCTTTTCCTATCGTTCTACATAGCAACATATATGTCCTATCCTATTAGATATAAAGCAGGACAAGCACTGAGTACACTTTGGTGTTTCCCGGTGTTTCTGGCTTCTCTAGTGTAAAACAAATTAAAATCCATCTCACCACTTCTGTGATGCCTTCATCCCAGTTCATCTCTTTGTTCTTTAGATTTTCCTTAAGAAATATGAAAACCCTCATATTTCTTCAAAGTCAGCAGTCTCTGAAAATGAACTATTTATGGGAACAGTCAATTCAGCTTCCCGATATAAAAATTTAGCTAGTTTTCATATTTTTTAAATCTTTTTATAGAATTGCAGTTTATACATACCTAGTGAAATGGTTCATAACCCCTATGTAAATAGTTTTTTTAATTCACACAGGTTTGAGAAGCTCAAGATCAAGCCTATGTACAAAAATATATTATTAAGTAAATTTTAAAATTCCACAGAACCAATGGTGTACTAGATTCTATTGCAGTTTTCCTTAAGAACTTAGTGAACATTATTTTTATGTTTGCATGTATGATGGCATACAGTATTGTCCACCAGTACAAAACAGGGTATATAATGAACTCGGGTTTAATGTCTAATTCTTCGGTAGATGTTAATGAATAATTTATTTCACTGGAGCAGGAGCAAGACCTAAGTACTGAATTTAGGTCTGGGCACGTAAGAAGAATGTGGAGCTACTGGACGGAGCCCAGAGGAAGGCCACGATGATCATCAGAGGTCTGAAGCACCTCTCCTGTGAAAACAGGCTGAAAGAGTTGGGGCTTGTTCAGCCTGAAGAAGAGAAGGCTCAGGGGAGATCTTAGAGCAGCATCCAGTGCCTAAAGGGGGCCTACAGAAATGCTGGAGAGGGACTTTTTACAAGGGCAAGCAGTGACAGGACACGGGGTAATGGCTTTAAACTGTAAGAGGGTAGATTTATATCAGAATTAGGAAGAAATTCTTCACTATGAGGGTAGTGAGGCACTGGAACAGGCTGCTCAGAGAAGCTGTGGCTGCCCCATCCCTGGCAGTGCTCAAGGCCAGTTTGGATGGGGCTTTGAGCAACCTGGTCTAGTGGAATGTGTCCCTGCCCATGGCAGGGGGACTGGAATGGGATGATCTTTAAGGTCCCTTCCAACCCAAGCCATTCTGTAATTTTAATGTGCCCTTCAGCTCCGTATTCACTCTGTTCTGTTCAGTTAACACACTTCTCCATTGCTGTGACAACTTAGAAGCATTTATTCTGTAAATGAATAGTCAGAGTTTGTGCAAACACAGCATTAGCATTAATCATATGACTCTCACATGATCTCTTGACAAAAAATGTGTTTGCAATAATTTCCTTGTCCATGACAAATAAGTAGTAGGTGAGAAATGAAAAATAACAATTGAAAAAGAAGGTTAGAAAAGCTGATCTCTTTATACCATTTAATTTCTCTACTGAAATATGAAAACCCATATTCTAATTAGTGTAAATATGGAAGATGGCATTTCTGTTTATTAAAATGAGTCTTTGCCTACTTTATCACTGATCCTGTTGCATAAATTAATATTTGTATTTCCTGATATATTTCTCCTTGGAAAATTCTGAAGAATTTTAACTTACTGGAGTCCAAAATGTGCAACTGCATACAAATAACTGAATAAACTGAATCACTGGCACTATTAAAAAAAAAGAATACTTTTTTTGGTCTTACCTAAACAATTTTACGGTATTGAAACTTTACAGATTTCAACACATGCACCTTCACTAGAGTTTGACTGAACACTGCTGTGCAGCCACTGGAAATAACTTGCAATAGGGCTCCTGCCTAACAAATTATCCTGAATCTGAACCATAGCCCAGTGAATTCAGTACGAGTTTTTTTCCTTCAACTTTAATTGGCACTGGATCAAGCCCTCTGCACACGATCTTCCATTTCTTCGATATTAAAGAGATGCTTGTGACTGCGAAACAATGTTTTTCCTTTGAATATCTATTCAAAGGGAGATTTTGAAAACCATCCTAGAACTCTGCAAAATGAAAATGAGACTTGGATTTGTGTGTCAAATAATAATCTTCAGAAGCTTGTTATATTGCAGATGGAGATTTTAGCTGCCATGTTGTCCTTCTAAAAATAACATGCAGTTTTCCAGTGAGCATGCAGTCAACTAGCAAACCCAGTGTGCATTTATATCACAAAGAATCATCTGAGAAATCCGTCTTTATAGGTTTCTAAAAGCAAATTGGAGAAACTGTTCATTTTATACATAAGAAAAAATATTTTTAAAATCTTTAAAAACATGACACATCTCAAAGTCCTTTTATGTTTCACAGTGGAAGAAAAAAAAGACCACAGATGAAAGTGATAATGAATAAACTGCCTAAGAACTAATCAACATTTCTTTTAAGTGACAAGGCTGGCAAACCACAAGAATGGAATGTTAAGGTATTTACTGTAAGCCAAGAGGAAAAGATTTATATGCATTATCTCCAAGCCAAAATACAATAAAATCCATTTTGAGACTTTAAATAAAATACAATTAAAGGACCATTCCTGACTTTGAGCCCCTGCCTCCTTATGTTATAAAGGATCCCCAAATTTTCCAGCACCATTTTGGCCCTTTCCTTTAAAAGGCAGATACTCTTTAGTTAGGAAGGCACTTGTACAGTTTTTTAGTCCTGATCCAATTCCTACTGTTGCCAGTGGGATATTTTCTGTTGATTGCAATGGAAACAAAAAGAAGGTCCTTAAATTAAACGTAGCATTCTATATTAAAATGGTTGCTGATAAGAGAGATTAATTTGTGACTGTCCCAGTGGCTTATCAGTAAGTTGACAGGACACGGACAGTGTATTTTTTGAACCAGCTGTAAGGCAGAAAAGCTGAGGTTACTATTTGGATTCCCTCAAGAAAAGCTGGAATTGTTTCATGTATAGGTAAATGTATTCTTGATATTCCCAGAGTGACCTTGGCAGCCAACTGTGTTGCCCTTAGTGTCAGCAGAAAGAAGGCTGTTGGTGTCAGTGGGCTTTGGATCAGGCTTTAAGGACAGAGAAAGCTTGCTTAAGGAGGAGAACAGACATAACAAATAGTCCTGAATCCCCAGGTTTTGTCACTTACTTAGACTTTAGAATATCAACAAGACACTTTAAACCCTGGAGAGTAATTGTTGTAAGTAAATGATTTTGACCTTGTATGTTTCTACAATTGTATACAAGAATAAAGAAGAACAAAATTCTCTGGCTTACAAAAAAAGGCAAGTACTTTATTTATCAATAGAGATTTTAGCTGCTTTTTACACCATTGCAATGACTAAACAAATAGCATAAAATAAACAAAGGAGAGTATAAAATCACTTTATTCCAGCTGGTATCCCAAGACAACCTTTTGACTAAGTACAGAGTTAGATGTTTCAAGTATGGCACTTATATAAATAAGAGCAGAGAGAAGGTGATATATTCACAGTTAAAAGCAATGAACTCTGTTCCTTTGGTATGTGTGTCATAGCTGATTGTAGGTAAATACATAACTTGGTTGGCATAAACCAACTCCATCTTATTCATGCACATATTAGGGAATGAACTGAAATGTACTGATATATTCTGCAGATCACAACTAATGTAAGATGATTAAGGTCTCTGGTGTGTGTGTGTGGACAGGCAAACAAATAAAATGGCAAAATTATATTCAGCATTTATTGTTTAGCATAACTAATTGATGCACAAACTATGTTAGAAAATAGCTAATAATACACACCAGGAATAAGCTCTGTGATTTAGACAAGCAAAATAATATAAGACATGTGTGAGATAGGTGAACGCAGATATCCTTATTGAGCTATGGTCAGGCTCCTTACAGTGCGATTACCTTCCTTTTAAATCATGCTTACATCTGCACATTGCAACAGTTTCCCCTACCCCACCCCATATAGAGTATCCTTGCAGATTTTTAATATGAACATTCTACACATTTACAAGAATTAGTCAGACAGTCCAAACTGTAAACTTCTCCTAATGACAACCAAAAAGCTGCTCCACCGACAGGTAACACTCAATCATTAGAAAGAAAAGTAGGAATAATAGTAGCTGTGCTGTAAGGCTAGATCAAGCGTGGGTTTATAGCTGGTTTTTCAGTCTTTTACATAGCACTGCAGTCTGCAGCTAGTTCAGTAAGTGCAGATCCAATACCTTAATGGCTTTCTTGGTGGTTTGATAAAATGCTTGCCTAAGCAATGTACCTTTCTCTAACGGTATCTGGGTCTGTTCCACCTGGCACAGTGTTTCAGTTCTGTCACAGCCTCACACATAAGCTGAGTCACTTGACTGAGTCCTGCCAAAGTTGGGCATACTCATTCTTGGCAGATCCTTATTTCTGATTTCGTATATGGATTTCCTTTTTGCCTGTACTCCTCTCACTGCCATTTTGATCTTTCTCCAGCCCAAGTGGTTCAGTTCTGCCAAATTGAGCACCACACAAATCCCACTGACAGCAAACATGAATACCAAGAATACAGTCTTCTCAGTGGGTCTAGAGACATAGCACTCTACTTCTTTAATGCAAGGGTATCTGTCACATTCATACATGGAAGGGACATTGAATCCATACAGAAAATACTGTCCCACTAAGAATCCAATCTCTAGGGCATTTCGAAAGACCACTTGGATGATATAAAATCGAGAAATGCCTTCTTGCCTCCTCATCTTTGACTTTGTAGTTCTGATAGCAGGATTGGGGATTTCCTTCACTTCTAAACAGTCTGGTTCTGCCTCTTTGGTGGAGTTCTCAGTGTTCTGCAGCACCCCATTGACAATCGTGTTCTTGATTTTCTTACTGTCCTCACGCTTCATGGAATCTTGGTCCCTCTCCAAGGTGAGGAAGACAGTGGAGTACCTCCGTTCCCTCTGCTTAGCAGACTGGTGAACGGAGTATGTTATGAAGCAAAGGCTGGGAGTGCATACCATGATGATCTGGAACACCCAGTACCTTATGTGAGAAATAGGGAAAGCCTGGTCGTAACAAGCCTGGTTGCAGCCTGGCTGCAGCGTGTTACACACAAACATAGTTTGCTCGTCATCGTACACCGTCTCCCCTACAATGGCCACAATGAGTATCCTGAAGATCACCACCACGGTCAGCAGGATCCTAGAACAGAGAAGCCCGTCAGTGAGCGCCGCCGCCGGGAGCTGTCCAGTGCTGACCGGGCCCGGCCCGCGGCGCCCCGGCCCGGCTCATCGCACCGGCGGCGGCAGCTGCGCTCCCGCGCAGGAGGCGTGCAGCCCGCTGTGGCATCGCCTCGGCGCGGCCATGTGCGCCCGTGCGAGTCCGCGCTGGCAAAAATCTGGGGCGGGAGTCAGCGCTGCCGCCAGCCCCGACCTCCCGCCGGGGAAAAATCATCCGCAAGGGCGGCGGTGGGGGGAGCCGAAAGCACGGCAGGGAGCGGCAGGGGGTCGCTCCGCCTGCGGGACCCCGGCTGCAGCAGGGTCTCCCCGATGCCCGCCCGCTGCGCCGTGGGGACAAGGACGGCGGCGTTCGCGTTGTCCCTAGGCCCCGGTGGCCTGTGCTGCAAACATAGACACACACACGCAAGGCGCACACCGCAGGAGCCCCGCGCGAAGGGTGCACCCCACAGCCGCGACCCGAGTGTGCCTCCGGCCAGCTCGGATACCGGGGGATCCCGCCCGTGGCCCCGTAGCTCCCCGCCGCCTTACCTCCCGATCATAGTAGAATGCTGCTGCACGGCAGCTTCCAGTAGCCTCTCTAGAATAGTCCATTCCCCCATTGCTGTTCATCCGGAGACAAAGACTTTGGGAAGCGGAGGGGATCTCTTCACTTCTTCCTTCCTTTCCCCCCCGCCTCTTTTTAAGGAAGATCAAACAAAAGAGCAACGCCTCTCTACCGCCCGCAGTCCCGTGCCGGGAAGGCTGCTGGAGGTGGCAGCCGTGCCGAGGGCTCCCGACTCGGCTGGGCTTGGCCGGGCTGGCCTCGGCTCGGCTGAGCTGGGCTCGGGGCCCCGCGGCGGCCGCCACCGGCCCGGCCCGCTCGGCTCGTGGGGCGGCGCGGCGGACCCGCTGCGCGGTGGGAGGAAGGCTGGCTTTTAGTGTCTTGCTGCCTCTAATCTGCCTTTAAGTAGTCTCCGCTTGCGTCACTGACAGGTTGGTGGAGAGCAGCCAAAAGCAGCGCTCGGATTTTCTCATTTTTATTATTCCGGTGAATGCAAATAAATAAATGCGAAAAAATAAATGAAATAAATGGAGGAGGAGGAGGAGGGAGGGCAGAGGTAGAGCTGCCCCAGCCGGCACGAGGCTTGTCGTGCAACCGAGTGCCTCTCGCTGGCCGCAGCAGTCGGGACGGGCCCCCGCGGCCCCGCCCGCCCTCCGGCGCACAGCCCGGCGCTCCCCCGGCGGCACGGGCACTGCCTGGCCCGGGAGAGCGGCCTCTCGGGGAACAGGCGCTGCCCCTCGGCGCCTGGCTTGCAAAGCCGGACACCGCGGCCCCTCCGGCCACGAACGCCTGGCTGCCCGGGGGAGTCCCAGGGGCTGCTCGGCTTTGCAGCGCCCGTGCTTTCTGCCGCTCACAAAACAGCGGTGTCATACGGCAGTAACCTTACCTGTTAGAACTGCTTGTCCTTGGAAAGCATAGGATTTAAAATTGCATCTTTACTTTCCCCGATTACAGGCATAAGAATCACTCAGGAGAAATGAAATGCATAGCTATTTCAGAGAATTCTGAGCCTGATACTGTACTTAAGCTGGGAAAGACACCAAACCTTCACACAAAGCATCTCTAAACAGCACCAGAATTAAGCATCTTGAATAAATCCCTGCATTATAATCGATCCACATATTTTATTCTCATAGAGTACTACACTGTGTTTGAAATATTACATTTTACATATGTTTTTCATTTTACAGATACCCTTGAAGACTGTACCTGAGACACCACTAAACAATTCCACACAAAACATTGGCACCAATTGGAATTGACTGTTCTCTGGTGGAAAAGTATAAAATGTGTTCTACATATTTCCACAAAGATCAAGTATAGCTTCCTACCTGCTGTTCATTTTGCTCAACTAATCTCATTTAAAAGCAACATAAGACAAATTCTAGTCATTCTGATCGTAAAGCACCTACTGCCAAACTCAGTAAAACCAGTCTCTTTCAAAAGCAGAACTGCTCAGGCCATCATAAACAATGTAGTCTTTTATTTTCTTTGCACCTCTCTCATGAACTAATTCTATGTCGTATTAATGATGTGTTTTCTGAATAGATGGAACCACGCTTCATCTGCGCAGAGGACATCTGTGTGTTTTAGACACCCCAAGGTATCTCGTCTCTTCAGTTGGAGTGTGCGGATGGTCTCTGATTCACATGATATTGGGCTGGTTGCCTGGTTGGATCCCCAAATCTTTGACTTAGGAAAGTATCAAATGAGAGAAGATCAGTGAATACCTCTGCACAGAAATAGATGGATTTTTCATCCCACTCAACAAAGAGTCTGTGAAGAAGTATTCAGTAATCTGGATTGCTTCCTTCCCACACTGTTGGGAATTACTGGTAAGACTGAATAATCACTGGTTTTCTCTAAAATTTGACTGCATTTTCCTAAAAGCTGGTTCTCATTTCCTGCATTTGTGCTGCAGAAACACCATAACTAAGAAAGGTGGTTTCTTTTAAGAGTACTGTAGTATTTATCCAATGACCCTGACAACTGAGTGCCTCCCATATGGACCACAAAGTATCTGTTTGGAGATGGATCTGAAAATGGAAGAAACCAAACCAGTAAAGGAAGCAGTAATGCATGCACAGAAGGAGAGAGGGCAGGGAATATGCTAAGAAGCTAATGATGATAATCCTGTTTAGCAAACCAAACAGAGAGGGAAAGCCTGTGATTGAAATTATTAGGGAAAGAAGAATTTGGTTCATAGACAAATGTAAGAATTTACAAAGCAAAGCTGTTCTCTAGCACTCAGATAGAAAACCCACTTATCTGAGCTTTTAGGACCAGTAAATAAAAAGGAATTAAATTCTGATCATATAAAAAATTGGCCTATTACTGAACAGTTAGTCAGTGTTTGCTGTGTGTGATGAATTCTATTTACTACTGACAGCCCAGCTGTGGAGACATGGAAGGGAAATACCATAAATGAATGCTACAAACATAAGCACTGTTATGAAATTACTTTTATTTTAAATATAGTTTAAAGTTAAACACTTTAAGGTCTGCTTTTACATGAGTTGCATCTCATTCCAAAATAACTGGCCTCTCCTTTTTTAACAGTAACTTCATGCATCCCCCAGCTGTATTTACATACAGGATACTTGGCCTTGGACTTGAAAAAGTTCACTGAATTTTAGACCTTAGTGAGTTTGGGGGAAAAAAGAATCGTGTCAGTGTGAGACTTTCATGATGTCAACATACATTTTAAGTGCCTGGAAAGCTCAAAGGACTTTGATATATCTCAAACTTACACGTACAGTTTCTGAAACTTATGATTTTCTATCCTTACTTTGAGCCCTGAGTTCTCTTCAAAATAGAAGTAATAAGAATCAATGTGATGTTCTCTATGTAGTGCAACAGTGAAAGGTGTATGAAGAACATAATTATTTGCATTTCCATTATCCATTACATGTATAACAGCAACCTGTGGACTTGTCTGACAAATTGTCTAAATAAGAAAGTACTCATATCATGTATAGTCATGATTGTAGAGAGAGTTGTAGACATAAGAAGATTTTCAGCTTCTGAAGGTTCATCTGAGGTTTTACACCATTCCCCTGAATGCTTCAGCCTATGGTAAAGCCAGGATTTGCAGAGCAGAACACTGACAGGAATGTTGTGAATGTATATTGCAGTGTGTGGTATTCACATTAGAAAACCATACTTAAATTTCATTCACAAGCATTCAGGATTATTAAAGCTCCCCTGGATTACAAAGAACCATTTTCTAATGAAGCAGCAATACCAGTTTGCGGTAGGACCAAGCCTCAATACTGTTATCAGTTGCATACAAAGGAAACAAAATCAACTTCCCACTCCATGCATGGGCTTTTTGTGGGAGGGTACATTTTTAATTCGAAGAAAATGAGTATTCTTCTACACAGTATTCAGTATGAACTCTGTTGTCCCTAATAAGAGCTCAAATAAGCTTTGCAGGAAGAAAACTTCAGTCTGCCTGCGTTCAAAAATGCCACTGGCGCAATATTAATTTGTGAGAAAACAATATAAATCAAGTTGATCTTGGCTTAGGTCTGAGGAATGAGACTCTATTTGTCCTCAGTTTGGTGCCATATCAAGGTTAATATGTTCCTAAGAAGCTGTAGGCCAGATTCTCTATAAGAAAGAAGTCCACCCCTCTTGCACTGGTCAGGTTTTGTGAAGCATCCAGAAAGCAGTCAAATCTCGCAGGCAGCATATTCTTCAAGTAGAGAGAGGATCAGACTGGGAGCAGGGATGACACACTTGGTTCTCCTGTCAGTCCCCCTGCAGCCTGGATGTAGATGGCATGACTGGGTGGGACAAAGAACCCACATGGCTAGTGCCATACCTGCTATAAGATAGTGTGCTAAACAATGGCATTTCACTCCTTTCTTATTTTCTGTACTGAGGTTTACTGTCATTAAAACCCAGTCCTTGTCTTGCACAAGCCTTCCCTATCTACAGCCTCCTTTTAAAGTCATACATTCATCCTAAATTTATTCCAAAGATTTTACCTTAAAATAAAGCTATAGATTTCAAGTACTATCCCATACTATCCCAATAACCTTCCTTGATGACCTTTTTCTGCTGTTGTTCACAATGGATCCATAATTGCAGCAAATAAATAAATATCATATTTAGATTCCAAAACTGCATGAAAAATAACTATTTCATTATTTTATTACAAACCACTATTTCCACAAATTGTAGCAAACTGGGGGCAAAGGAAGAGCTTTTAATTAAAATCTGTGAGCTACTACTAAAGAACATATTGGTTTTGTCTTTCAGAAGCTTTTGTAAAACATGTTGCCCCATGTCTGCTTTGTGACTGCATTTCTAGCTAATGTCACAGATTTTTCAGTGTTACTGTCATAAATCAGTAGAACTTTATTTGGAGAACTGATAAATTCTTCCTTTCTGCTAGTATTTGGTGTCTTCCATGAAATCAAAGTCATTAGCTACTAAACTGAAAATGCCTTTTTAAGACCTCTCATAGCCATCTGCTACTCTGTTTTCATTTGGTGCCATGTGTGTATTAATGAAATGATTGCATCAGATTAGATCTTTTATTCATAAAATCATCTAGGTCATCTGCTTCCACCTACACTTTCTCTCTCAGTAAAATGAGCATTTGTGCCATGTTCTCCCCCCACTGTATGGGTACAACCCTAACTGCAGTCAGCTGCTATATGGATCTTAATAAGAAATCCCTCTTGGTGTTTTTCTCTCACATAAGATTCCTTCAAAAGACAACTTGAGTATTTTACACCACAGAAAGTGTATTTTTTCTACAGTTTAAAAAGTAAAGACTTCCGAAAAGGTAAGAGACCTGGATGTACTAATGACCTCAGTCCTTCACAAAAGAAAGCAACGTTTCAAGAATAGTGTCATTTTGCTGCCAAGAAATAAGTAGCACACTCTTCACAGCTGGCCAACAGTGTTTGTGTCAGAGCTGTCAATAGCAGGGCAAGCACTTCTGTTCCTTGTTGTGAGGATGAAATACAGCCTATATTTATACACTTCATGCTTGAGAATAGGAAGGTGTCAAGTGCACAGAACTGAGGACTTTCTGTAATGGGTAAGCAGACAAAATAGCTTAATAACCATATTAAGACTCTACTGTGCATCAGAGGTCCATATCTATGACTGAAGATTGCTATAAATGGAAAATTCTATGGAAAATCAATGAATGTTGCCTGTAAAGAAGAATATATCTATGAATATTCACAAAATTTTAAATTGAGGACTTGTAAGTTGTATGCTGCATTTCCGTAACTGTTTTTGCCAAGGTTGGCTAGTATAAGAAATATTCTTGAGGGGGGCAGGTATTAAGTAAATATTCCTCAATGTTCTGAACTAATGCAATTTAAAATATCTAAATGTGACTGCTTTAACTAGAAAACAAATTTTATGTATCATACTTTTCTAGTTACAGAATATTTTATTCCCTGGCAGACAAAATCACTCAAGTTTCAAGGGGGTCTTGTGTAGCAGTCCATGAAGACCTTTTAATGCACAAATTAACAGCTCAAATCAATTTCTTTGGAAATATTTTGAACCTATATACTAGATGACATTTGCATATACTTCTGGCATATATACATATATATGTATGCATATATATATCTATATATATACACATTTTTGCAAGCTCCTGAGCATAAGCTCTGCTTATTTTCAGACAAGCTGCAGATAGGAGAAGGAAAACACCATTGAATCAAACCCTTAGGAGCTGACAGGCTCGGGAAAAAAATGTACAGAAGAAGTAAAATATTCCAGTGGCCAGATCATCTGCTGCCTGTATCTTGATTTTCCCTTCTGTCTTTCAGCATTTTCAAAAGAGCACTCACATTGTGCTAAAGCATCCATTAATGTAGCTTCATGGACTATGATGGCTTAAGTGTAAATTTGTGAGCAAATCTTGTATGGATTCTCATTATAGTCTACTTTAAGATTCTGTGCTCACAAAAGAAAGAGCCTTTCAAAAATACCTTGGACATGGAAGAGTATGAGGGATTCCATATAACCAAATTTAGTACACATTGCAAGGATACAAGGAAATATGCACATGCTAACATAATAATGAATTTAATATGGGAATGAAAATGATCTTTTACTGATGAATAATTGATATTTTTTTTTTCTTAAAGTCTTTTCTTTTAAAGATAAATATTACAAAAGATACACAGCCCTATATAACTGATTAGGGCATTATGGTAAAATATGAGCCAATTACACAGCCACTATGTCAGAACCAATACAGAACACTGGTTAGACTCAGTCTGGCAAAAACTTATTTTCATCTTTCCCTTACTATTCAAAAGGAGTTACCAATTGCAAGCAGAAGAAACTTAATTACATTTAATGATAATCATATATTTTTAAAAAATTGTCTGTATCATACTATCATAGTAACCCTATGATAGTAAATTTTCATGGTACTAATGGCAAATCCCACTGACTTCAGTGGAGCTGGAATTTAAAGCCTTAAAGATCTTATTTACAACAAAATATTTTTAAATCTCTAATGGCAGAATACAGCTTTTGAGAAAGTTATTGTGTGATTCAGAATACACAGAACAGCAAAAACCAAGATCAAATAATAAGAAAAAAGAATCCTCTTATCAGCATTTTGATGATTCTTGTATTCCACAGGGAAAAAAAAATATATTTATGAGAGATCATGCTTCAGTATTTCAGTATGAATGCATTGCATGAAGCTTTTTTTTTTTCAGACCTACTGCTTTGCTTTGGGTTGTCTACATTTGTCTTCATATAAATGCTGGATCTCTGTACTCCCAGCTGCTTTCAGTTCAGTGTAAGGATTTACGGCAGAGTTGTTTTCCTTTGTTTTGATTGTTACACCACCATATGTCTTCAGTATTCCTGGTGCTTCTCATTCTCATCCTCTCCCTCCCTATCTCACCAGTCTCAGAAGAAAATTCACATTACATTAAAGCATCCCTTTGGAGGTCAGGCTGAAACAATCCCTTGAAATAACTAGGGCAGTCAAATGATTGATTTGAAAGTAAACTATGTCAGTGAGCAGGAGTGAAAAGCAGGATCTTAGTAAGAAATGCAGAGACTTTTAGCTTTCTGTCAAAGAGTCTACAGTTACAATAAAAATGTGTGAAATATATTTGATATTAAATCAATTACAGATAAGTAAGGTATAAATGCATATACACACATGCATATGTGAGTGTAAACGCATGCATTTATGCATGAGTTATAATTAATGTCTATTTGCATGACTGCAAAAAAAAGAAAAGAAATATCATTTAATAAGTAATTCTATAGTAACTCCTGTTCTCTAGAAGTCCTCAATAATCTTATTTGAGGTTATTTAAACAGCCTGTGTGGGGAGAATATATTTACATTCTATGTGAATTTATACTCAGGTAAGGCCCTAGGTAAAAGCTACTGAGTAATCTTTTCAGTGAGATTAGTATACGTGGATCAAAAGTGTATCTCATGGGTTTGAGAGAAAAATCTGACATAGTTTGTAGACTTCATGGAATGTTGAAAAAAAAATAATCTTCAAGTGAATTTAAGTGTTATAAACTTAAATTCACTTGTAGTGAATTAGAAGTACCAATTTTTAGTCTAATCTATAGGTTTATATGCTCTCACTGGAAAACACCAATTCATAGACCCAGAAGAGTTTCCTGGAGCCATCCCAATCATGCACATCTGGAGTTTCACAGATAGTGATTTAAACTGGCATTTTTTGTGAGTTCCACAACTGTTATTAACAAGCAGCATCTACTCAATGCTGTGGAGCATGCTTTCTTCTCAGAACACCTTTTGTTAATCTTTCCTAAACAAAAAGTTTTCCAGGATGAGCTTTTCATTATATTTTTGTAATGTTTCTATTCCAAAATAGAATAAAATCAAATTTGGACTATGAGAATTTTCTATGAAGCAAAAGCCCTGAGTTTCATAAAGTTGTGATTAGGATACTCATGGTTTAAACACAGAAAGTTTAAGTAGTTACCTCCTGATTTTGCAAATATGATCATGTTCTGAAGTATTCAATTCATAACTATATTTTCCAGAATGTACTAGAGATGGTGCTGTGGGAAAGAATTTGTGATACAGCAAGGCAAAAAGATAAATTCAATCATTCATAAAACATTATAGAAAACTAACAATTGTGCATGATTTATTTATGTGCTTTTAAGAAAAAAAAACTAAATCAGCATTATGCATAATGTTGCTACGGTACTGGAAGTTACAGTTTCTTTTTCTAGATAACAGTGAAACCCACGTAATTCCTCACATAGGTCAGAGATGCTCAAGGGCTACACTGATTTATACACGTCTTATGCAAATTTGTCCTCATTTTAATCAGATATTTACTTCGCATTTTAGATTTAGAAATTTTGCTTTGTAGCTGTTTGCAACCTCTTTCACACTTCCCTGTAAGAAAGGGAGGACTGTTTTCCTGAGAGAAATATAACCAAACTATCAGTGATTTATTAAAAAAAAAAAAAAAAAAAGAAAAGCAAATTTCCTTAATCTAGAGCTGTGTCTCTTCTACTGGGTGGTAAACAGCATAGAAAGATGTGACTTTCATTACCCTATTCACACCTTCTTTACAGCATTCCCAGGAGGCTCAGTGGCCCAGTGTGGACAGGCTGGTTCATGCAACAAGCAGATGTTTGAGTCATCCCTGGCTATCCTTCCACTGGTGCTTTCCCAGCTCTACCCTGAAGATCAAGGGAAACTGACAGGTTCCATTACTCACCTCTTGCCAGGCTGAATGCCTAAAACAGACCCTGAACAGTAGAATTCACCATTTAAAATGTCTGTTGAAATTCAAAGGCTACAACAGAGTGAGAACAGTGTCATACATTTACACTTAAATGCAAATGGGTAAATATGTGTACATTTTAATCAACTATTATTTTGTAGCAGTTACTAAGATTTATTGCAAATACTGCATTTTCTGGTTGGTTTGTTGTTTTTTTTCCCCAGGTTTTGAAGCATCTCTTATATTTGTATGTGTCTCTACCTGGGAACACAATCAAAGAAATACAGGATTTTATTTTCTTCAGTCACCCCCTCCAGGATATCTCCATTTTGCGCGCACATACTTCAGGGCTGTGTTCAAACCAATAAGGAGGTCATACCTCCTGACCCAGGACAGCAAACATCTCTTTCCCCATCCATATTTACTGTCCTTTTCCTTCTTCAGCATAGACCCACAATGAAGCACAGACTTGCTGTTGGAAAATTGTAAGAACAAGTCAATGGAGGACTTGTCTTCTCACAGAAGCTTTACTTTGCCTAAGAAGTCAGGTTACAGTGAATCAAGAAAACAGAAGGACCTTGGCTCCTAAGCTTTAAATTTAGTAAAGGTTTTCACATGGTTAAAATAGATGAAAATTACACACAGAGCATTTACTGACAGGAATTTCAAGGCCTCATGTTTCAGCATGGTCTATCCAAAGTTTCTCAAAACCAGACCTCTTTTGATGTTGAGGAATAAAAATGAGCAGATTTACAGCCCCAATTTCAGCATAAGTTTCAGCATCTTAGATTTTCAGTAGGTAAAATGTAGGCAAGTGACTTCAAACATTTACTGATAAATACATGACCTGCTTAAATATGAGGTCAATAATTAGTATATAAAAAATACATTGATAGATTATTAAATTGTTTCATTAGTGTTGTTTGATGCATTTTATTATTTCATATATTTGCTTGAAGCAGAGGATCTGCCTTGGGGCAGAAATTGTGTTATAAAGAGAAAAGGCTTACACAAAAGCTAGCGCAGTGGGGGAGAGAGAAAAATGACAGCCACATCCGCACAGGGATTTAATAAATATTTGTGAAGCATATTTAGTGTAATTACACCAACTAGTTATCAAAGTCCAGTATCATGCTACCTGAAATGTCAGTGCACACTGTTCTGGGCTTGAAGGCACTATGTACGGCAAAAATGAAGAATGTGTGAAATCCAAATATGACTGCCACAAAGGCAAACAAGGCATGAGAGAAAACATGAGCTCAAAGATAGATCAATTATACTGAAGAACACCAACTAGACAGGTGGGTGAGTCATACACACTGTGCAGGCAGAGTTACTGTTGAACAGAAAGTACACTTAGTACAGCATGTTTCACTGTGAAAGACAGTGTGGCCAACAAGCTATACTAAATTGGGTGGCAAACCTCCTGACTGTGCCATAATGATAGAAGCATCCTCAAGCAGAGAACAGGGACTGAGCTTACCCATATATAAGGTCACGCCTCTCATTCTTAGCCCTTCCCAATAATGTGATTTTCCTCCATTTTTAAGAAGATTTTCGGAAAAAAAAAATATATATATACTGTAAAGTAAGACATTGTTGCCAGGCTTTGAAAAACATGGTCTAGTGGAAGGTGATTCCCCCTGCCCATGGCAGGGGTGGTGGAATTAGATGAGCTTTGAGGTCCCTTCCAACCCAAACCATTCTATGATATGGTTCTATGATTGGTTTTGACACAATAAATGGGAACTATCTTTCCACTGGGACGGTTGGTGAGAGAAATATATCAAATGAATATATCAATATAATTAAATAAACGTTATTTAATTGTTCTTTTCTCTGGAAGCAGAGGAAAAAGCTCTTTCCAGAACTAGGAAGTACCAATCTGCTTGTGTCACATTGTGCTGCAGAGTTGGTATGACCTACCACAGCTGCTTCTGGAACAAATCAAGCACACTGCAACCATGTCTATGAATAGCTTGTTAAAAAAAATGTTTTTGTTTTTTATTAAGTAAAGTAAGTCAATGTGTAAATAGGAAAACTAAATCACAGTACACATAAAAAAGGCAAAGCTAAACTAGTACGACTCAAATTTTAAATGGTCTTCTGTGACTGCTTAACACTGCATTCTAAAGGGAGTACAAAAGTGCTTCTTATGCTTGATATTTAATATGAAGATCATCTCAGAAATCACAGAGGAGTGAGAATATGTGAGAGAAACAACTCTGCAGATAGCAACGTCAGTGCAGAAGGAGAGAGAGGAGGCGCTCAGGTGCTGGAGCAGAGGTTCGCCTGCACCCTGTGGTGAAGACCATGGTGGGGCAGGCTGCCCCCCAGCAACAGAGTTCTTGCCAAGGACTGAGAGCAGGACTGACTGGTAAAAGGTTTTTCATTATATACTCTTCAGTGCCATCTGCTGTAATCAGATGCATTCAAAAACCTAAGAGATAATCTAATAGTCAGTCTCAAGATCTCCATGACAGGGAAATTATCTAACTCTAGGTTTAGGTCTGTCTTACCAGAATCCCGTTAGGGAATCAAGTGCACGTCATCACTAAAGATGAAGAACTTGGTCACAACTATGGCCACATTCTTTCAACTTTTTGCTAGACTTTCTTAAGGTGTAGCAAAATACCCTTTACATGACTTAATACCTGTGAGAACTGTTGCTTTAGTACCACAGCACCTCCTCCAGCCAAATAGTGACAGAACTGCACCTGTGGGTAAGACTTGAGAGCAGCTGACCATTTCATGTTCACCCTGTGATCCCAGAGAAGTCAAGAAACAATATTTCTGAGGTCAGAATGGGAATTGGGTGCCTAGACTCCAAAACCGCAACACTGTCAGACAAGGACACAGGCTTTTTCTCCTCTACCACAGTTTAAAGCTTTATTAGATAGAGAAAATAGTAGTTCCATTATGCACTTTTTTATCTTAATGCCTTTTCGGCAGTTATTGAAAATAAAATAATGATGATTTTTCTGTGTCTGAAAAGTAAGTGTCCAATGTGATTGATTATATCCATTCTGTCCTCCAGGATTTAAACAGAGCTCTAGAACTCTTAAATTATGTCCTAGAGAACAACTTTCTGCTTGAGAAGCCATTTCTTTCACTAAGACTTGCACTTTAGGTTGTTTGTCACAAGATGCATGGTATATTTTCCAGGAATATTTCCTAAATTTTATGTACTAGACAGACTCCTTTTTGTCTATGTGAATGATACGTCATGATCTGGTTTTTATTAGCTTTAGGATACTCAGACTCTGATAAGGGCTTTATTACTCTGGGGGCTACAGACAGACACACAGAAATATTTCCTATACAAAAGACCTTCAGGTCTAAATAAGCAAAATAAAGGAAAATAAAAGCTTAATCAACTTTTTACCTTTCCATGCTGATAAATTCCTATCTAATAACATCTGCAATGCATTTCCAGAATATAGAGCACTGTAGGCTTAGCAAAGCACCACCAGCAGTTTGTTGAGTTTTGCACAGCATTATTTATCTGTTATGTGGCATTTGTGGCATTCTCTATATTTAGATTGGCAAATGCCACAAATACCATGACAAATTTAACCACTGTGAGTGATAAATGTCAAGCTTTTAATAGCACCCACTGTCTGTCACCATACAACCCTATTTGGATATTGCTCAATCACCATCTCTGTATTATTACTTACAAAAGAAATAGCCTTTTCAGCATTAAATGGCAATATATTTGCTTTGTTTAATAAATACAGACAGAATGAGCAAAGGAACTCTGTATGCCTTTTGGCAGAAAGAAGAGCCTGCAGCATAATATTCCTGATAATTTCATATGCTGTTTATTTACAAAAACCAAGGTCAGAAGGTGGTTTCCTATTTCTGTTAGGTGCCAGTGTTATGGGCAGAAGTCATGGTCTCAGTTGAAATGAAAGGGCAGAAACAAATTTGTCTACCTAGTTGATGACAACAGCTGATGCTATGTTTGATCAGAGAGAAAAAAACTACAGAAGTATTGCTGCGGCCATTAAATTACAGAATGTGACACCAGACCTTGCAAACTTATTCTCTACATGACTTTGAGCACATTTTACTCTTTCAGCAGTATGTGATGTATCCACAATATGTTTGAAAATCATACGTTGGTGGCACTTTGACTGTACATTGTAAGAAGGAAAAATTATTTTACATTATCACTAAAAACACTTCAATTTTGATCTTTTCCCCAAATTCCAAAGTTCTGAGGTTTTCCCTTGAGAAGAAAACTAAATCAGAAATTAACTTCTGTCTTATGAACAGGCTAAAAAATATCTACAGTTTTGTATTGGTCAAATATCTCTGTGATGCTTCTGAAATTGTCCTTCCATCTTCAGCTATGCTGATTTTCTAAGGGATTATTCATATGCTATGTCATACAGATGTGGTCTCTGAAACTTTATATCAAATCAGAGATACTCTTCTATTGCAGAGTTAAAGAGAAGACTGAGAGAAAAATATCTGTATGCGTATACATGCACACATATGGGTAAATATATTTTTATATGTATATACACATGTGTACAAATACATATACGTTATACATCAAACACTTTGGAGAACCCAGAACCCAGAACCAAACGTAAGAGAGACCATCACCAGAAACAGGATAATCACTCATTTTCCTACATATAGTGAAGACACCAGTTCAATGTCTCTTTCAAAGTCCATTTGATTTAGCTGCCAAAACATGCGGGCAAAAGATCAAAAGCTACTGCATTACTGCGGTTTGTCTGGTTGTCATACAGAGCTGAGCTGCACAAGAGAGATCCAATTAAATTGAAAATAAATCTAAATTTATTTCCATGCTATTAAGACTAGTAGGGCCTAAGAGAATTTTTAAAAACTGAGCATCACATATTAAAGGTTTTGTAACATATTAAAGGTTTTGGTTTTTACAATACACTACATTACATGTTAAAAGTATATCTGGACATTGTTTAGTATATTGTAATGGACTGTGATACTTAGTAATCCATAATAAACAGAAATACCTACTATAGGTTCATTCCTGCAAATAAATACATCACTTTTAAGAAATCATTGAAGTTTTGTAAGAATAAAACAACAGATTGTGTTTTTTACAATTTGCATTTCTACATACACAAACAAGCTGTCTGCTGTGAGTTCAGTGTTCCAGTTATGAACAACACAATAATAAAAATGAATTCACAACCAGTGCTGAATTAGTAACTGAATTGGTTTGTGATATATAGCAATAATCATTTACTCAAATTGTCAGATTAATACTTCAAATAATAAAGTCAGAAGTTTGGCTCAAGAACAGTGTTTTCTGTTTAGCCTCTAACAGAAGGCTGAGGAGGAGATGATTCCCTTTATTACCCAAAGATTACAACCATTAAATTAACTAGATTTTTCACCTGCTTGCTTTCTCATCTCAGCAGAGGCAGCCACAGCTAGCTACAGAGAGTCGGGGGAGAGGGACGAATATGTAGCAGGGGTTTATATGCTGCTATAGATACCCATTTCCACTCTCTCTTGAAGAGCTGGAGCTGCAAGTCTTCACCACCACCCAGGAGGTCCTTGACTTCCCTTTGAACATTGCCTTTTTGCAATAGCATATCCACGATGTAGCTCATAACTCATTTGGGACCCTTTGGAAAGAAAGCTCACGTAGTCCTCATTATCACTGACAATACCCTTTCTGGTAATCTAAAACTGAGGGGCTTAGAGACTCAGAACTGATCTTTAAGCTCTTTCTTACTGCTTTGCTACCTAGATTTTATTGGGCACCTTCCAGACTTACTGTATTGCTGGCATGTTATGAAGATCTACATCAATATAGCTTTATGCTACATCCACCGTTTCCTCTGCATATATATATATATATAATAATAGAATAGTTAGGGTTAGAAGGACCTTAAGATTGAGTTCCAACCCCCCTGCCATGGGCAAGGGCACCTCACACTAAATCGAGCCACCCAAAAGACTTGTATGTATGCATATATATATATATATATATACACACACACATATTGCCTGCTAAATTAATTTCATCCAACATTACTCACATAGGACAACTTAATCACAAATTACTTCTACCTTTTAATTATATATCAGCATGATATCTTTTTCCAACCATTAACATTTCTGTATGGTGAGTTTGCAAGTTTCAGCAGTTGTAGTAATCCTCAGGAGTAATTGGTAGTACATTAATTGTCCAAATTGTTATTTCCTACTCACTCATTTTTATAAATGATTTTTTGCCTTTTACTTGTGTCACAGGATGCTTCAGAGTGGGACTGGGTTAAGCTCTTACTAGAAGAAAGTATCAGTCTCTGGCTTGTATTCAGTTTATCCAATCAGCAGAGAAGAGGTTTTTCTCTGTTCTTTTTCTATTGTTGTGCTATAAATGCAGATTAATCTGACTGTCACATATATTTAGAGTCACCTAATGATTTTAAGTATAAAACCCTCTTATTCTACATTTTTAAAAAGGTTATCACTCTACAGAACTCAATTACTGAAGCTAAACATTCTTATATTGCTGCTTTACCTCAGGGTGACTTTTTTAAAGCTTTAGCTAAAACAGCCTTTTTAGAGATTAGTGCAAAGTAGACAACTCTATCAAATTTATGACTGTCCTACCAATTTTTTTGGAAGGAACGTTGAAGCATTAATAACTGACTTCTGAAACATCTCTTTATTCCCTGTCAAAAAACCCATCTTTTCAAGCAGAATCACAGGATTTTCTGATTATTAGCACATACTCCATATAGATATTACAAGCTTTCTATCCTGATCATAATCCTATTCCTCAATACTCCTTAGGTGCCAACATGCTTCTTGACGTACAAGGAGAGTTTTCTGTAAGATCTGTGGATCAGGCAGCAGTGGTAACATCGCAAAATGCTTCAGTCAAAAGCAGAAAGTCAGAATGCTTCAGTCAGAAGCAGAAAGTACTGCTGCCTTGTCAGAAGCAGAAAGTACAAGGGCTGCCTTGTCCTGGCTACCAGAACAGATTTTGTCCCTGATCTCTTAAGAATTTTTAAACACTTTTTAGACCTTCTTACTGAATAAAGCCTCTTTCTGTAGCTTAAAGTCATGCTAGACTGACTTTCACAGAATTATTTCCACTCCATTGTATGTAGAGAGCAACAAGGAGCTGCAAAGTCAAACAGGACACTTTGGTATGGCAGACAGGTGTTTTGCACTGTATCCACAATGCTTCTCAAAATCTATAACTTTGGCTGAACATTGTTTCCTTCTTCCGTCCAAAGAGAATCTCATCAAAAACAATGAAGGTTAGCTGTGATCCTTTAGTCTCAAAATTTATGTCAATGTCTTCATTGGCTGAGGCAGTTCAGAGCTGAAGATTGATGATCACAACAGGGTTTGGGTACAGCTGGGTTTTAATTTGCGTTTTTCAAGAGAGTATCTGCAATAGTTTTTCTTTTTACCAGATAAATGCTTTCCAGTTATTTTCTGCATCCTATTATACCATCTTCATTTGCCATACAAAATATATACTACTGTAATTAATTCTTCTTGTAAAATGTAAACAAAGTATAACAGTGGTATCTCTTATATGTGTTTCGAATCCTAGCTTATGTGACTTAACACTCAAATTCCTCTCAAACTGATCAGTTGCGTTATCCATATTCAAAAGGCCTAGTTTTGCTTCCATAAGTAGTTATTAGTTATTATAATAGTAATTATAATTTAGGGCCACAAAGATGATCAGGGGGCTGAAGTGTTATGAGGAGAGATTGCGGGAGATGGCCAAAGAGATCTCAAAAGCCAGGAGGGTGGTGTCAGACTCTTTTTGGTGGTGCCCAGTGATAGGACAAGGAGCAGCGGCCATAAACTAAAACACAGGCAGTTTCACCTCAATGTAAGAAAGAATGTCTTCATGTTTGGTCAGTTGCTGAGGTGAGCGGCTCAAGAGAGGACGCCTTCGACACCTGAGCTGGGGGAAGCTCAGTGTCCAAGAGCCTCAACTCAGGGCAGTAAGAGCCACCGAGGGAGCCTCAAACCCTCGACAGGACTTGCCCAGGAGCCGGCAGCTCAGCTGATGCGAGCAGGGACTCACATTGAGCGGAGCCAGGAGGAGCGGCAGCAGCCCTGAGTGGGTAAAAACCTGCCTCAGGGAGCGTGGGGTGATCAGGAGCGCGGGTCACCAGGGCGGGTCGAGGCAGTTTGCAAGGGCAAACAGGGCAGGTCGAGGCACTTCACTCAGGCAGGCGAGCGGGATGGTGAGCACTCGCCTTACGACCAGGGCCTGGCCTGGGAGCTCTGCTCTGGCTGCCCCGGCGGTGCCAGCGTAGGTGCCCAGACAGAGCAGATGAGAGGGGAGGCTGCAGTGCAGAGCTCGGGGTGCAGAGGGTGCCTGCGCTGGGCTTGTGAGGGAAAGGAGCACGATGGGCAGGGCTGCGCTCGGTGCTCCCTGGTGGAGGCCCCCCTGCAGCAGGGGCTGAGCTGCGGGATGCTGTCAATGGGCTGCAAGATGTCAGGGAAGCTGAGAGGAAGCAGGGCTGCTTGCTCCAGCCCCAAACCGTGCAGGGGCCTCAAGCGTCCCCTGTAGCTCATGGAGGGAAGAAGGAGGCCGTTAACACGGGAAGCTGGGAAATAGTAACAAAAAAAAAAAAAAAAAAAAAAAAACTCAACAAAAAAAGGAGGAAGAGGACAATTAAAAACAAGGGGCTTCCTCCTAAATCTGTTGTTCCCACCCAGAACTGCTTTGCTGTCCTGCAGGGGGCGGATGAGGAAACACACTCGCACCAGAAACAACTGGCTGGTGCACTGGTAAAGAAGATCTCTACTGGTGCTGCCAGGAAAAAGCGGTGGGTCGTAGTAGTAGGGGACTCTAGTTTGAAAGGAACAGAGGCACCCATCTGTCGGCCTGACCCAGTCTCAAGGGAGGTGTGCTGCCTGCCAGGGGGCACAGATCAGGGATGTTGCAGAGGCTTCCTGCTCTAGTAAGTCCCATTGACTATTACCCACTTCTAGTGATCCATGTGGGTGCTAGGGATATAGATAGCAGTAGCCTGGAGAACATAACGACTACAGAGCCCTGTGAGAGGTGGTTAAGGGCTCTGGAGCTCAAACTGTCTTTTTGTCAATTCTCCAAGATACAGGGGAGGACCTTGAAAAGGCTAGGAGGATTGGCCAGGTTAATAAATGGTTAGAAGGGTGTTGCCATAGTCAGGGATTTGGGTATCAAGAACACGGGACTCAATTTAGTAGGCCAAGTCTACTGGGGGCTGGTGGAGCTGGTCTGACAATGAAGGGGAAGAGCTATTTTGGTAGGAGGCTTGCCAGACTGGTCAAGGATGCTTTAAACTAGGTGTGTTGGGGGAGGGGGGCGTCATTGCATCCCAAAGCACCCAGTCAGTTGTCAACACCTATAATAAATGCTCAGAGCAATATAGAGATATTCCAGCCGCTCCAGCCAATGAGCCGGCTTCATTTGGAGCTCGGCTCAGATGCCTCTATACAAACGCCCATAGCACAGGGAACAAACAAGAGGAATTACAGATGTGTGCACGTCTACAGGGTTATGATATAATAGGCATCACAGAAACATGGTGGGATGGCTCCTATGACTGGAGTGTTGGAATGGAAGGTTACAGGCTCTAGAAAAGATAGGCCCGACAGATGGGGAGGGGGAGTTGCTATTTATGTTAAGGATAGGCTGGAGAGTATGGAACTCTGTCTGGGGACAGGTGAGCAGTTAATCGAGAGTTTGTGGGTCAGGGTTAAAGGGAAAACAGCCATAGGAGACATTACTGTGGGGATCTGTTACAGACTACCTGATCAAGAGGATTCTGTGGATGAAGCACTTTATAGACAGATAGGAACAGCCTCAGGCTCGCAGGCCCTTGTTCTCATGGGGGATTTCAACCACCCTGATGTCTGTTGGAGGGACGGTACTGCCCAGCACAAGCAATCCAGAAGGTTCATCGATTGTGTGGAAGACAAATTCCTTCTGCAAGTAATAGAGGAACCAACAAGGAGAGGTGCCATGCTTGACCTCGTGCTCACCAACAGGGAAGGGCTGGTTGGAAATGTGATGCTCCAGGGCAGTCATGGTTGCAGCAATCATGAGATGGTCAAATTCGAGACCCTCAGGACAGCAAGAAAAGCGTGCAGCAAGCTCACTGCCCTGTTCTTCAGGAGAGCAGACTCTGGCCTCTTCAAGAACCTGCTTAGTAAGGTTCCATGGGATATAGCCCTGGAGGGCAGGGGGGCCCAAGACTGTTCTTTGATATTCAAGGATCACCTGCTACAAGCTCAGGAGTGTTGCATCCCAACTAGAAGGAAGTGCAGCAGGAGGGCCAGGAGACCTCCTTGGATGGGTAAGGAGCTGCTGAGGAAAGTTCGAAGGAAAAAAGAAGCTTATAAAACCTGGAAGCAAGGACAGGCGGCCTGTGAAGAATACAGGGTTGTTGTCCAGGAAGCTGCAGACCAGGTTAGGAAAGCTAAGGCCCAGTTAGAATTAAACTGGCAAGGGATGTTAAGGGTAACAGGAAGAGATTCTATAGGTATGTAGCAAATAAAAAAGAGACTAGGGACAACAGAAGCCCCCTCCAGAAGCTCTCAGGAGAACTAGCTACACAGGATTTGGAGAAGGCTGAGGTTCTGAATGACTTCTTTGCCTCACTCTTCACTGGCAAAGGCTCTGACCACACCACCCAAGTCTTGGAAGGCAGACACAGGGACTGTGAGAATGAAGATCTTAGGCCCACTGTAGGAGAGGATCTGGTTCGAGACCATCTTAAGAACCTGAAAGCACACAAGTCCATGGGACCTGAAGAAATCCATCCGCGGGTCCTGAAGGAGCTGGCAAATGAAGTTGCTAAGCCACTGGCCATCACATTTGAAAAATCATGGCAGTCAGGTGAAGTTCCTGACAACTGGAAAAAGGGTAATATAACCCCTGTTTTCAAGAAGGGGAAAATGGATGACCCTGGCAATTATAGACCAGTCAGTCTCACCTCTGTGCCTGGCAAAATCTTGGAGCAGATTCTCCTGGAAGGCATGCTAAGGCACACGAAAGACAACAAGGTGGTTGGTGACAGCCAGCATGGCTTCACTAAGGGGAAATCCTGCCTGACCAATTTGGTGGCCTTCTATGATGGGGTACAGAACTGATGGAGAGGGGTAGAGAAGTTGATGTCATCTACCTGGACTTGTGCAAAGCGTTCAGCACTGTCCCACATGACATCCTTCTCTCTAAATTGGAGAGACATCAATTTGATAGGTGGAGCACTCGGTGGATAAAGAACTAGCTGGATAGCTGCACACAAAGAGTTGTGGTCAATGGCGCAATGTCCAGCTGGAGACCAGTAATGAGTGGTGTCCCTCAGGGATTGGTGTTGGGACCAGTCTTGTTCAACATCTTTGTTGGTGACATGGACAGTGGGATTGAATGCGCCCTCAGCAAGTTTGCCGATGACACCAAGCTGTGTGGTTCAGTTGATATGCTGGAGGGAAGGAATGCCATCCAGAGGGACCTTGGCACGTTGTGAGGTGGGCAGATGCCAACCTTATGAAGTTCTGCAATGCAAAGCACAAGGTCCTATACCTGAGTCGGGGCAATCCCAGGCACAGCTACAGGTTGGGTGGAGAAGAGGATCAGAGCAGCCCAGCGGAAAAGGACTTGGGGGTGCTGGTCGATGAGAAAATGAACATGCGCCAGCTTCAGTGTGCGCTCACAGCCCAGAAAGCCAACCAAATCCTGGGCTACATCAAAAGGAGCATGACCAGCAGGTCAAAGGAGGTGATCCTGCCCCCCTACTCTGCTCTCGTGAGACCTCACCTGGCGTATTGTGTGCAGTTCTGGTGTCTTCAACATAAAAAGGACATGGAACTGTTGGAACAAGTCCAGAGGAGGGCCACGAGGATGATCAGGGGACTGGAGCACCTCCCATGTGAAGACAGGCTGAGAAAGTTGGGGCTGTCCAGCCTGGAGGAGAGAAGGCTGCGTGGAGACCTCATAGCAGCCTTCCAGTATCTGAAGGGGGGCTACAAGGATGCTGAGGAGGGACTCTTTGCTAGGGACTGATGTGATAGGACAAGGAGTAATGGGTTAAAACTTAAACGGGAAGTTTAGATTGGATATTAGGAAGAAGTTCCTTACTGTAAGGGTGGTGAGGCACTGGAATGGGTTGCCCAGGGAAGTTGTGAATGCTCCATCCCTGGTGGTGTTCAAGGTCAGGTTGGACAGGGTCTTGGGTGACATGGTTTAGTATGAGGTGTCCCTGCCCGTGGCAGGGGGATTGGAACTAAATGGTCTTAAGGTTCTTTCAAACAGTAACTGTTCTATGATTCTGTGATTCTATGTTGAGGGTGGCAGAGCACTGGAACAGGCTGCCCAGAGGGAGGTTGTGGAATCTCCCTCTCTGAAGACATTCAAAACCCTCCTGGACATGTTCCTGTGTAACCTTCTCTAGGTGGCCCTGCCTTGGCAGCGGTGTTGGACTGGATGATCTCCAAAGGTCCCTTCCAACCCTAATGGTTCTGTGACTCTGTGAATTCCCATCCCATTGAATTATTAAAGTTTTCATTGCGCTGAGTGTGGACACATATTTTGCATTAAAACTGATTACATCTGGAAGCTTGCTATAAGAAGAGAAAAAAGGTAAGTCACTGTTACTTTTTAGTCGTACGCTACGTATTTGCAAGCATATCACTATTTTCTGCAACCCTTGCTGCTCATATCCGTTTCCATAAATTACAGCCCCCAAAATATCTACAGAAGGAATTTTTCCACTAGTCATGCAGTAAGTGGCTTCCTTCAGTTCCCTCTTCGTGCCCACAGCTCATGGTTGAGCTCCTGATGCCAGCCGTGAATGTGGTGCCAGCTGTACACCTGCTGTCCTTGACCTATCAGTCACAGCCAAGCAGCCAGGCACGCACTGGTCCCAACTCAGCATGCCCTTTGCATACTCGCTTAATATTTTAAGCTCCAGTGTGTTGCACCCTATTAATTCACAGTAATACCTGAGATGACCTTTCTAACCAGCTGAATCTTTCACATTAGCAAGTGAGACCAAGCAAGAAAAGCACAATGGTTCTGAACAACATACAAACATCACTGACTAACATCTGAAGTCTAGGTAATTAGATTTGTGTTGGTCAGAAATCTGGAAATGTCCCCATGTTTTCAAACCATGCAAAATTTCTCAATGGTTTGAACTTCAGGGTGATTGCCTACTCTGGAAACCTTCTTGAGGACAGTGGAGGCTGTTGACTTTGCCTTAACAGATTTATGGGTTAATTAATTTGTATTGTATTGTGTTGTGAAAAGGCTTATTTGTAGTAGCATTTCTGTAATACTGAAATAATGTCTGCTTGAATTTTCATATTTATGTTTATATTTAATTTATATTTAATGACTCCATCCAACTTCTCTGCCCCCCCCCCCCCCCCCCAATATATAAAAATATTTGAGTATTTCATAGAATCATAGAATAGTTAGGGTTGGAAAGG
This sequence comes from Lathamus discolor, assembly GCF_037157495.1. Classification (NCBI taxonomy): domain Eukaryota; kingdom Metazoa; phylum Chordata; class Aves; order Psittaciformes; family Psittacidae; genus Lathamus; species Lathamus discolor. Next base: position 44,998,860 of record NC_088889.1, read on the forward strand.
ACCTCAAGATCATCTAGTTCCAGCCCCCCTGACATGGGCAGGGACACCTCACACTAAACCGTGCCACCCAAGACTCTGTCCAACCTGTCCAGGGAGGGAGCATTTATCACTTCTTTGGGCAACCTGTTCAAATGCCTCACCACCCTCACAGTAAAGAATTTCTCCCTTATATCTAATCTAAACTTCCCCTGTTTAAGTTTAAACCCATTGCCCCTTGTCCTATCTCTACAATCCCTGATGAAGAGTCCCTTTCCATCACCCTTGTAGGCCCCCTTCAGATACTGGAAATCTGCTATGAGGTCTCCACGCAGCCTTCTCTCCTCCAGGCTGGACAGCCCCAACTTTCTCAACCTGTCTTCACATGGGAGGTGCTCCAGTCCCCTGATCATCCTCGTGGCCCTCCTCTGGACTTGTTCCAACAGTTCCATGTCCTTTTTATGTTGAAGACACCAGAACTGCACACAATACGCCAGGTGAGGTCTCACGAGAGCAGAGTAGGGGGGCAGGATCACCTCCTTTGACCTGCTGGTCATGCTCCTTTTGATGTAGCCCAGGATTTGGTTGGCTTTCTGGGCTGTGAGCGCACACTGAAGCTGGCGCATGTTCATTTTCTCATCGACCAGCACCCCCAAGTCCTTTTCCGCTGGGCTGCTCTGATCCTCTTCTCCACCCAACCTGTAGCTGTGCCTGGGATTGCCCCGACCCAGGTATAGGACCTTGCACTTTGCGTCGCAGGACTTCATAAGGTTGGCATCTGCCCACCTCACAATGTGTCAAGGTCCCTCTGGATAGCATTCCTTCCCTCCAGCATATCAACCGAACCACACAGCTTGGTGTTGTCGGCAAACTTGCTGAGGGTGCACTCAATCCCACTGTCTATGTCGATAACAAAGATGTTGAACAAGACCAGTCCCAACACCGATCCCTGAGGGACACCATTTGTTACTGGTCCCCAGCTGGGCATTGAGGAGTTGACAACAACTCTCTAAATGCAGCCATCCAACCAGTTTTTTATCCACTGAGTGGTCCATCCGTCAAATTGATGTCTCTCTAGCTTATAGACAAGGATGTCATGTGTGACAGTGTCAAGTTTTGAGTTGTAAGCCAGTGGCAAGCAATTACAGTGGCACCTCAGTGAACTGTCTTCTAATGATAAGTAAAGTGGAGGCAGACTCTAAATATATCTTCATATATTCAAAGAGTAAAATCAATTCTACTTAATTGCAGATCATATCTAATGGCCAGGTGCAATGTCTTTCAAGAAGGTAAGAGTCTTTTGTGTAAACATTTGGGGTTTTTTTAATTAACTATTGAGAATAAAATTAGCATGAAATTTAATCTTTTCAAACACCTGCAGTAGCACTTGCCTAACTAAGTACATGCAGTTTGATAAACACTTTTATTGATATCCTAAATCAAGTTTGTACAAACGCCAGCCTGTACATAGTTCAAACTATGCCACTGACTTGTTCCATTACCTTAATTGAAATGTGCCAGATCATTCTGTATTTTACCTTTTAGATATTACTTCTTAAAAACAAAACACAAAAAAAAAACAAAAAAAAAACCAAACAACAAACAAAAAAAAAAAACCCACCAAGAAAAGCATACAAAACCCCCCAAAGAGCACAGTTATAAAAAGTTGTGGTGAGGAACAGTAAAGCCTATGCAAAATGTGCAATTTATGATTGTCGCATGTGGGTCGAATAGCAACAAAGGATAGCAAAGATTAAGGATTAAAAATTGCCTAAAACATATGAATGATGATGTGAAAATAATCGCAATTGCAATAGTTGTATGTTTATGCAGCAAAGTTTTATTCTTGTGCATTGGTAAAACAAAGACTTCACTTCTTTGGCTTTGAAGAGATGGGAGAAGATGAGTAAATTGTCAGTTCGAATTAATGTTTTGTGATAAATATTTATAGCCCACAGAAAATAATTGTATGGCTCTTAAAGACTGAGCTAATTAGTTATAAATCGCATTCTAAATGTATTAACATTCTTCTTTTAAGAAGCTTTGGCTTTCAATAAATTAATATTAAAATACTTGGGTTATAATAAATGCAAAGGAAGAAATGTTTCTAAATCCAGTGAAAGAACGTGAGAGGTTTTCTTCCTCTCATTCTACTTACTGAGCCTACCCTCAAGGCTATTTCTTTGTAAGCTTTGATATATGATGCTTCCTTTGTTTCAAGTTTCAAAATGTAAACTACAAAGTTGTCACTGATAGAAAACCACAACCTAACACACCTACGTCAGTTAGGGCATGCATGCATTGAAAGATTTGATGGGAGTTTTCAAATCTCAGGGAGTGTAGTCACATTTTTTTAATCAGATAATACTTATAATGAAACAGAAGACAAACATTTGTAGGTTGCAAGTCTCAGATCTTGTTTATTTATAAAGCAATAAATATTAGAATCACAAATAAATTGCACGGGTGTGTAAACAAACTGTACAATGACTGAAGAGTTCAGGAAGGGTTGACAGAAGACTTCAAGAAGCATATCATCATCATCCTGAGTGGGAAGTAAATTGAGGGAGAAGTGCTTAGAAGCACTTGCGGTGGACAATGGATGGACCAGCTTCATCATACTCCTGTTTACTGATCCACATTTGCTGGAAGGTGGACAGAGATGCAAGAATGGAGCCACCAATCCAGACAGAGTACTTGCGCTCAGGTGGGGCAATGATCTAGAATAAAGAAAAGCAACAAAATCCTCATTTAACTGTTACATTTCTGAACGACCATAGCACCAATGTAACAAAACAGTAGGCATTTCCTTCAGTAAACAAAAAACTTCTCTATAATAGAATTAATCTTCAGCAGCTGGTAAAATAGATGTAATATTCCTTAAGAAATTCTATAACCATACTTTCCTCTTTTCCAACACTTGCTTCTAACCGATATAATTATTCTGATTAAGTGGAATTTCTCCTCATTTTTCCACCAGCTGTTGATCTTACTCTTGAGTTGTTCCTATATACCAGTTTAACATTGTGGACATTTTCTCCATCTTTATCCACATTTTATAATACAGACTCAAAATCCTTACCTTGATCTTCATAGTGCTAGGAGCAAGAGCAGTGATTTCTTTCTGCATGCGATCAGCAATACCAGGGTACATGGTCGTACCACCTGAGAGGACATTGTTGGCATACAAGTCCTTACGAATATCAATATCACACTTCATGATACTGTTGTAGGTAGTTTCATGAATACCAGCAGATTCCATACCTTGAAGAAAAAGAATAAAGTAGGTCAGTAAATTAGAAAGAGGTCTTCATGAAAAGAAATCTTGCCATTTCTCCTCATCATTAATACGAACTTCTAGGATCTCTTTGCTGCAAAATTATTTAGTGATCATTAAGTGTTACAGAAAAACAAACAGAATTATAGAACTAGCTTAGAAAATAAAATTATTTGTTAGAAAAGGAAAGAATCATAATGCATGTGGAAAAGGAAAGAGACTCAAAATATACAGTAAAAGAGACTCAAAATACACAGTAAGAGAAGAAGTAGACACACAAGATAAACTCATTCTTGTATGGCAAGGGAAGAAAGCTATATAGAACAGAAAACATGAGGATCATATTATGTCAGTCTCACGAAAAGCACTAGTTGAATACAGTAAAGACAGCAATAAAGACAATGAAAAGAGTTGAAGTAGAAGTAAAGAATAAAACAGTAACTTCATTTCACTTTCAAAATACAGTCTATACTGTTCATAAATATCAAGACAAGACATAACCAAGACAGGGACCAAAATATCAGTACTTGGCGGTAAGAAAAAAAGAAACCAGAAGCAAGTGTTCGTAGGTTGCATTCCAATTTCAACAGGTGCTTCCTGAAAGGCCTGACACTAGATCCACAGTCAGATGTCAGCTGATGAACAACTGCAGTATTGCTCAGGACTTGGAGTACAAGCATTTGTAATATCCGTCAGCTGCACTCACAAACAGCAAAGCTTACTATCTTGACCATGACAATGTTCAGTTACAGTGCATATATACACGTACCTTTGTTCCATTTTAGTCTCCTTTCAGGCACTTTACTCCTTCATGGTATCAGATACTGTCTTAACTGTAAGCCTTATAAATACAGCACTGAAAGCTATTCTTGCCATCAGTGACAGAGAATCATAGAATGTCTGAAGCTGGAAGGGACCCATAAGGATCACTGAGCTTAACTCCCTAATGATGATATTATAGCTGCTCATCACTAAAAAATTGTGACCCTCAAACCTGATCTAAACTTGCAACAAGAGCCCAGAGCTCAGCTGATTAGAACTTGAGAACACATCAACCACAGCTTGGAAGGTCCAGAGGATCTAACCCATTATTTATTTATGTTTGATTTCATGCCTTCTAGATCTTCTGATTCATTTATACCTCCTACAGAAAGGAGAATTTCTGGGGAACACTTACCAATAAAGGAAGGCTGGAATAAGGTTTCAGGGCAGCGGAAACGTTCGTTACCAATTGTGATCACTTGTCCATCAGGCAATTCATAGCTCTTTTCCAGAGAGGAGGAAGAGGCAGCAGTGGCCATTTCATTCTCAAAGTCCAGAGCAACATAGCACAACTTCTCCTTGATATCACGAACAATCTCACGTTCAGCTGCAGATAGATGGGAAATAAATCAAGGTTTGGATAAGCAAAATACTAGCGGAAGAAGATGGGCCAAGAGAGACATGAGGATTTTCACAGGAGGGTAAAGCTGAAGGACTGACCTGTTGTCACAAAGGAGTAGCCACGCTCTGTGAGGATCTTCATGAGGTAGTCAGTCAGATCCCTGCCAGCCAGATCCAGACGCATGATAGCATGAGGCAAAGCGTAACCTTCATAAATAGGTACATTGTGGGTGACGCCATCGCCAGAGTCAAGAACAATACCTGTGAGAGAATGTCAGAGAGCAGTTGGAATCACCTGAAAAATACTTAGAGCCCTTAGGCACAGTAAGCAGCAACAGACATCACAAAATATAGTATATTTGGGGCAGTATAAAGTAGCATCATTCTATTTTAGCCATAAAGATCTTTCACATTCCTTCCACCTTTGCTTGCCTGGACATTCCTGTTTGGTATGAACTTTCCCTTAAAACAACTGTTCTGTGCATATTGTAAGCTAATCCACAGGAGCAGTAACAACATCTACAACAGTGATTGTCTTGATCTGATATGGGCATCTTTCAGTCCAGCTGAAACTCTTAAACGGGCGTAACACTTGTATAACTGCAGTAACTTCACAGGACTGTCTCTTTGTTTGTGTCATGACAAATGGAAGGAGAGTCAGTGCCCCTCCAAAAGCAATGCACACAGGTCCATATTGTCCATGAACTACTTTGTATGGGTTTTTCTGTTATTGTTATCATCAATCACTATATACTAAAAATGCCTAGTTCTCTGTAAATTTGAATGAGTTACAGTTGGTTTTCTTCCCACTTGGAGTGGGAAGGAACGAGAGTTCCTGAAAAGAAATATTTAAATAGTACTTATTTGTTTATTTTACCTGTTGTACGACCAGAGGCATACAGGGACAGGACAGCCTGGATCGCCACATACATAGCAGGTACATTGAAGGTTTCAAACATTATCTGGGTCATCTTTTCACGATTAGCTTTAGGGTTCAAGGGGGCCTCTGTGAGCAAGGTAGGGTGTTCCTCAGGGGCCACACGGAGTTCATTGTAGAAGGTGTGGTGCCAGATCTTTTCCATGTCATCCCAGTTGGTGATGATGCCATGTTCAATGGGATATTTCAGAGTGAGGATACCTCTTTTGCTCTGAGCTTCATCACCCACGTAGGAATCTTTTTGACCCATACCAACCATAACACCCTAAGAGAGGAAAATACAGAAAAGCACTATTTGAGGGAGTCAACACCACAGAGCTCCAACTATTACATCACAGGCAACCATGCTATTTACAAGAAAGGCACAAGCAGTCACACCACTAAAAGGTTGTTTAGGAAAAGAAATGAGCATTATTAGAGTAATAAGTCAACAGAACTTGAAGTTTACTCATAAAATCCTCTTTCCTTTAACCAGCGGAAAGGCTTTTCCCTCCCCTTTTTTTAATTGACATCTTATTTTCAACTACTTCTTTCTGGTTCAAAAGTTTGACTGAAAACAAACTGCACAATATCAGGAGCAGGAAAAGTCAGAGACATACAAAAAGGCTTTATGAACAGGAAGGTACAGAAGGAAATCAGCCTTTTAGTGAAGGAAGATACTCCATATCACTATGAAGCCTCGGCAGCACTTTATTCATGAAAGCAAAATACAAAATCACAAACACGTGGAAACCTGTCACTCACTGCACGAAGTGAGCAGAGGGAAGGGCAGGGTATTTGGCGCAGGACAGAAGAACAAAGGAGGGAAGGGGCTAGTGGAGGCAACTCCTGGAGAGAGGGGGAAGGCTCTGTCCTGCCGCGGTCCTGCCTCCGTATTTACCTGGTGCCTGGGGCGGCCGACGATGGATGGGAACACGGCCCTGGGGGCATCATCTCCGGCAAAGCCCGCCTTGACCAGCCCCGAGCCGTTGTCGCACACCAGTGCGGTGGTTTCCTCGTCGTCACACATCTTTGGAGAGAGGAACGGATCTGAAAAACAACGTGGTGGAGTGTCCAGACCCCCTCGGACAGCCCCTCCGCGTCCTCCCGCCCGCCATCCCGGGAGACACGGGAGGCGGCGGCGGCGGCGAACCGACGGCGGGCGGCTGGAGCGGGTAATGCAGCTCGTCCAGGAAGGATGCTCGATGGCTCAGCCACGATCGTGGGCAGGGCTTTAGACGGATCCGTCCGCCGCTTCGAACAGCGCCCCAGCTTGCAAGACGCTCAGTAGAGCACCATTCGCGGTGCCCTCGGGCAGCGGGTTTAAACCGGAGGGAAAACTTGAAACCGGGGAGATCGGTCCTGCCAGTAGCGCTCCACCGGCGGCAATGCTTCGTGCCCCGTCGGGCAGCGGCGGCTGGCGGGGGGTGGCCGGTGCCCCCGGCAGAAGTAGCGCTAAGCCAGGAGGTGCACAGGCGGAGTAGCGGCGGTACCTGCACCACCGACATCTGCTGCCTGCCGGTGTGTCCCGTCCCATCCCATCCCATCCCATCCCATCCCATCCCATCCCATCCCATCCCATCCCATCCCATCCCGCTGCACTACTCACCGGACCAGCACCGGCGGCGGAGGGGCTGCGGAGGAGAGCCTGGGTGCCGGCCCTGAGGAGACGCCCCAATTTATACGGGCCGAGGGGCCGCACCGGCCGGTCCGCCGCGGGACGGGGCAGCCACCTTCTCCTTATTTGGTCGGCTCCGCGCCACTGAGCGGCCGCGCAGCCATGAATGGAGCCCGGCCAGCCCGGCCGCACGGTCCATGTAAGGCAGGCGCGGGGCAGCGCGCCCCCGGCCCGCCGCATGGCCAAATACGGAGACCCGCGCACCCCTCGGGGACAGCGCCGACGGGGCAGGGGGCGGCCCGGGACCCGCTCGGCTCGGCTTGGCTCCCGCGACCCGGCGTGTCAACGCCCGGAAACGCGGCGCATAACGGCGGAGCCGGTGTGTCCGGGCGAGGTCAGGGGGAGCCGCACGGTGCTGCAGCTGCTGCTGGCCGGTGCTGTCCGCCCCGGTGAGCGGTTTTCCACAGAAAACCAGTCTGTCGGGGCTGCTGTTCAGCCAGCGCTCCGTGGGGTTGCTTTGGCAGCAGCAACTGAGGTTCTTCCACTGCGTGCAGGTAGCATCTGCGGCCCGTGCTGCCCCAGGACGGAGCAGCGCACGCTCAGGCTCTTTCAAACTTTGAGGGGCACGAGCAGCAAAAAAAAATCCTGCTTGTCTCTGGTTTTGAATGACACCTGTAGCACAAAACGGGGTCTGCTCATTTATGTCAATATGCACACACTTAAACTCCCCGATTTTGCTCTTTTAACGTGAACTGTATCAGTAATGCACAATGATATGTATGGGATGGAGGATGAGAGATAGGAATAGCCTGGACAAAAACCACCTATGATATTGATGTAATGTGGCAGTTGTTTTCCTGCTCAGTTGCTGAAACATCCACATTGATAATTCGTTCCAACAGTGGAACCTAGAAAATCCATGTATCTTCAGGATTTTCTGTTCTTTTCTTTTTTTTTTTTCTTTTTTCTTTTTTTTTTTTTTTAATGTTAAAAATAGAAAGACTGGAGAGGCATCCCTTGTGTGGGCTTGGCCTGGTATGTGAATGCAGAGACTGTCCACGTGTGTCCCTGAGGAACTGCATTATAACATGTAGTGCAGTGTCCTTCAGGAGCTCAGCGTATAAACCGCCCAACGTCCATCTGTGTAAAGCACAGTAGAGGAAAAAGAATTGAGGTTTGGGACAGAAGGGAAGGGTGGGATGTACAGGTCAAGAGGGGAACACTAGGTAAAGTGGATCAACAGCTTAAGTTCTAGCTTATTAGATGGCAGCCGTCACACAGTTATATACATCTTCAATGAGGTGGAACAAAAGAGCTTGTGAATGCAACCCAGCCTTAGTTCGGAGGCTCTGGGGGGTGCTGGTGTAAGGGCTATTCTTGCACTGTGCTTTGGCTCTGACAAAGGCGGACAGAACTGGAAGTCGCCGGCTACTCATTTCTAAACTGTATCCAAAGGGGGCGTCAGAGACCCTTCGACTTTTAATTTCTTCTGAAATTGGAGATGGCGGTGTCAGTTTCCTGGTTTCTACAACAATTACTGGGGTGGTTAGCTCCACCCCAGCCGCAGTTTATCTGGACGTTGTGCCCGATTATGAGCTCAACTCTGAAGCAGATGTAGCAATAAATTTCTTGGCTATTGACAGCTTCTGCTTTTCTTTAAATGCCTTGAGGAGAAACAACCTGTTTCAGGTGAGAGACTATTTGTGTGTAAAGGTGTGTGTGTGTATATTTCATACATATATATATATAAATATGCACATACCTGCTATATATGCACGTATGTATCTGTGTATATATACATATGCATGTATTACATTTTTTTCTTAGCTACCTAAGAAAGGAAGGTGAAACACAGTGACCTCAAAAGGTCCAAGCAGGGAAAAACAGTGCTTCAGTGCCTCTGCTTTGGACAAATTTTAGCTCTTTGCTTTCCTGGTATTGATAAATATGTTACCATATGCTGCTTTCAAATGAAAAAAACATGTCAGCATCTTTTACTCCATGGTAAGTTGTAATACATAATTTAAACCTGCTTCTTTTTTTCCCCTAGAACATCTTTGCTCAGAAACCATCTAATGTGAGGGATTGGCCAGCTTCTCCAGCACTAGAGATTGGTTTACAGTGTTATCTCAGCTGTTCCTAGGCTCAGAGGTGTTACAGTATTTACATAGAAGCCCGCTGCTGATAGCTGTCTTGAATTCCTCCCCAATCAGACTCTCCCTGTCATATCCTGCATTCCCTTTGGCTAGAGAGGCAGACGCTGCTGGAACTGAGACAAAGCCAGCTTTGCTGCAAAATCTACACCAGGCTGTGTTTTCTTGCTTACTTTGTAAAAAAATACTGGCTTTCTCTACTCTTTCCTCAAGTTTTAAATTTCCAGGACTCACATATAGGATCCTGGTAGACTTGAGAGTTTACCAATCCACACACACCCCTGGTACATTACAAGGTCAAATGAAAAGGGCACCACACAATGTACATAAATCCCAAATTACATCTGTTTCCTTGTAGCAATTCGAAAAGTACCCAGCTAATGTTATTCCGTTGGCCAAATCATTCTGCTTTCTGCATTAAAACAGTATTACAGACTCAAATAAACCAAACAGGCAAACAAAGAAGCAAAACCCTACTGAAGTACATTATGCAATGTCATCCAGAGGAAAAATACTCCAGCATCTGACTGGTCAGTGTCCCTGCATGCTGTGTGTATTTCTCATGATTTAGCTATTGGAGTGACCCCTGAGACAAAGGAAATGCAGGCAGTATGGAGTGTCGGCAGAGCAGAGAGACCTGCAGTGGACATGATCTGCATGTGCCCCAGAACAGCCTGGACACACAGGAGCATGTAGCCTCAGTGTGTACGCAGTATTAATGGGGTAGGAAAATAATTTATATATGTGTGGCACATGCACACGGGCAAAATTGGACATGTTATTCAACCAACAAAACGCTGCTGTGACTGCAGCCAAAATCAGAACGGTTCTTGCCTCTGCATGGTTAAAATGTGAATTAAAAAAAGACACTGTGATTTTATGATGCCCAGAAATCCTCACAACTGCTTCTCAGCTGTAAATGAAAAACATCCAGCTTAAAAATAAAGCCTTGATTCTTCAAAACCTGTAAAGCATAGAACACTGGTTACCACTGACTTTAGATTATTTACAGTGCTTAACATTGCATTCAGAAATGAAAATGTGTAGGATCAGGTGCTTTATTTTTTTTCCCTTATCCTTTCAGATTATTCTTTTATTATGTGTACATGTTCCAATAAAAACAATAAACTTCTCATAATGCACCAGACCATTGCATGTACAGTATACCCTTACCTAGCAAGTCTTAAAGCAGACAAATGCTCGCTTAAAATCTTCAATTTCTAAGCCCAATGAATTATGACATATAAAATCTGTCCTAGCACAGAGCCAAATGTTACCTCTCTTAAGCCTCAGGCCAGCGTAATCTTCAGAAGAAATTTTACTTTTTCAAGAATAAGAAGCAAATGCTACTCTGACAGATTTTCTTTTGTCCCATAGCAGCTGTTTGGAGCTATAAGGGCTTTAGAAATATAAGCAGCATTGCAGCAAAGTTGTATTGGTGGGCAGGAGATGAGATGGGAATGCCAAATATACAATGTATGATGAATATCACTGTCACGAACGAGTCACCGCCCCAAAGGAGTCATACATGGTTATATCTATGTCTGTTGTAGTTGTGAATCTGTCTCTGTGTTCATGCAGACATACAAAGAGAAGCCAGAAAAGACAGATCTGCTGTCACCACCAACCTGAAGTCGTTCCCTGTGAAAAGCTCTACAACACTTTTCCAATTATATTTTGAGCCTCCCAAGTGAGAAATCCTTCTCCTGTACTGCTAGAGGACAGCTTCCCAATTTAATAAACACACTGTCAGGAAAACTTCTCCAGAGAATTCATCAGGTATTTCGCTTTCTTAATTATGTCTCATTCAGCCTAGTAATAGCCCATGTTTCATACTTAATACATTCCCTGTCTTCTCAGCATTTAAACTTTTCACATAGCTGCAGGCTGTTATCATCTCTCTGCATCTTTCACTCACTCATGTACTGCTGCACATCTATAATTAACCTAAAACATCTTAAGTGTGCGCTGAAATGGTGGAATCATGGGGTGGCCACCGGGAGTTAGAGATGCAGCTGCAACATCTTGTTATGAAGCTGAATTAGGCACAGGCAACGTATGTGGAGAAGGTGAGTGGCAGCAAAAAAACTATGCTTCTCAGTCTCCGAGTCTCCAGAATCGTTATTTGCCACATGCCACTTACAAAGAAAGGCTGTGACTCTCACTCCCATTACATTCACTCTGCAGCAGAGAGAGGGCTCAGAGAGTGCTGAGATATCCTAAAAGCACTGTGCCTGCAAGGGAGGAATGCCTGGCTTCCAGAAGTGCTGTGCATCTCTCACAAGCCAGGGCATGGCAGGCACGACAGGGTAGGACTCCAGCATTCCATACTGTGAAGATTACAGTCTGTTCTGAAATAAAAGGCAGCTAGGGGAAACTGCTACAATTTAGGCTTCTCAGGCTGTCTTAAGCACTGAAGGACATGGAATAGTTAAAGAGGGCAGAAATAAGTCCTGAGCACTTTGGCTGTTGCCAGCATGTGTCTCAGTTGCTAGTCCTGTGCAGTGGGAGATAACTGCCATACATTAGAAAGCTGATTGACAGTATTGCAGTCTCATTTCTACTGTTTCTTTGGGTTTTTTTCCCAGTTAGAAAACACATCAGACCTAAGCATCAGAAAAGGTGGAACATGTAAAACATCTTTGTGTATGCTTGTTCATTATCACACAATCATCATTTGATACTTGATGAGTCTCTGGCTGCTAATACCGTTTCAATGAGTAACAATTCCAAAAGCATAATTGCTAGATGTACCAGAGACGGTATGAATTTATCTTCTATTAGGTATAATTTAAAAAACAGTGCTTAAGACTAAATTCTGCCCAGTTAAATTAAATTTGTGATTATTTTAATTTAAATTTTATTTCCTTCTTACATGTGACTGTAAAAAGCTCAGATTTGCAGAATTGTCACCCAGGAAGCATAAAGAAATTACATGGGACTTCAGCATGTATTTCATTAGTATATAAATTATCTAGATTAAGACCTAGATACTTAAAGATGACAAAGGAGAATAGTGAGACGGAAAGAATGTAAGACACAGACTCGGAAATTTGCAGCCAAAGGCAGTTCCTCACCCTGATTTATGTCTCACTCCAGTTTCAGTTTCCTCCAAGCTCACTGCACTCTTGTTTCTTTGCTGTAGATTCTACATCTGACATGTTCTATAGGGAGAGATCAGGACTTCATAGCCTATCTATGTATTGTTTTTTCAAATTCAGCATCACAATTGGTACCAAACCAGTGCCATGAGCAGATGCATATCAGTTATGAATGGTGGTGTTTCTAGCACACTTCTGTAACCTTTCAGTTTAGTCTAGTTCTCTGTAAGCCCTTCTGCAACGTCTCTGAGTCACAACCATCTGTAGTAATTCATGTCAAAGTTTGTAAGGACTATTCAGAATGTTTCATTCTAGGAATTTATCTTTTCCATACTTTACTGCTTCTAATGTCCCCCTTTTCATCAAGTTCCCTTACTTTTATGTTATTATCACTTTCACAGTATCCTCTGTTTCATTACCTTCCTTCTGCTGTAATTCCCATCTTTGTCTTCCTAACTACATATCTGTAAGTTCTCCAGTGCTATATTCTCCAGTATACATACATGATTGTGTGCAGCCACCTATATACAAAACCAGCAGACACCAACTCTGGGAAAAGGAATCACACTGCTGAAGAGTTTTCCAGAGAAACAAGAAACATACTTTTTTTTTTCCCCAACTAGCATACAGTTATAGGAAGATGAAATCTAACACTTCTATTTTGTCATTACTGGCCGGTCTTCTTATTCATACCCCACTGCATTACTTTGATCTTACCAACGTACATGAGCAGAAGTCTACCACAATGAGTGGGGTTCAATAATTTGAAACAAAAGGAATCTGAATCTACCAGCTGCTGCAAAGCGCTGTGTGAGTTTCCAGATTGTTTCTCAGCTGATTTTTATTTTTCAGAATCAGAGACATATGCCTCATAATTACAAGAAAAGCAACAATGAAGCAGTCTACTCTAATTGCATTCTAGCTAAGGAATTAACTTTTAATAAAGGAAGCCATCAAATACTGGCTTTTCTGTTAATCTCTCTACATGCATTCTCTTTTATTGCATGTTAAGGCAGGAACTCCTACATTTCTTAATCTGTATAAACTAAACAGAGAGGGAAGTATTGCTTTACAGATGAGAAGCTAAGGTTCAGCAGGATGAAGTGACTGAACTTACACTGGAAAATAGCAGTTCATGTAAGAATTGAATCCTACTTCTGAAGACCAGTTCCAGCTGGTGAATGAGAAGCATGCCATTTTTCCAAGTATGAGTACATAAGGGCTATCTGAATCTATGATGTACACAGGAACAGTTTGCTTTGCCACAATTGATAGACATATCCTTCCAAAGAAATATCATTTACAAGATTCTACTGCTGATGGATTCTACTGCTGCTATTAGGAACATAAAGGTATTTGATGAGTCTCATAAAAATGTGATGATTCCAACCCACAATTTTGCAAAGTTGTATGATGATTTCGATAAAAGCATCTCAGTTATTAACAAAGGAAGTAGCTGGACTATGATATATGGAGAAAACATTGCAGTAAGTGAATTCAAGGGCAGAACTGGAGGATGCTGAGACTGGCTCATAACTTTCTGGCAAAATTATTTCTCTTGCTAAGAAAACACAGATTCTTCAAACTACATTTTACCCCAGAAGTTTTGTACTCCTGTGGTAGGGGCATTTCTGAGTTACCTGTAGAACAAAATGCTTGATTTCCAATGTATTGGAATACTTTATTCTAGTTCTGGTTATCCTTAGCTTAGGAAGTCCTGTTACTAGCTCAGCCAACTTAGTAATTATGTATGCTTGACACAAAGATGTTTAAAAGTCAAGTTGAAATTAGCGTTTTGTATAAAGCTGTTCAACATGCCCTGCAGATAAATAGCAAACAGCAACTATGTACCCTTCCATTTAAAACATCTCCAAGACATAATTTAAATTTCTGTTTATTGGCATTCTTTCTGTAAAGAATGGCCAGAGAGAAACTGTCCTGAACTTGGGAACAATGATCCATTGAAGGTGAGGATTTGAATCATTACAAAAACCTGGAAAACTGCTTCAAAAGAGGGTTAAAATTGAAAGGTTAAATGCATATTTAAGGAACAGGTAATCTACCTAAAATCTCTGTGATTCAAGATCAGAGGAAGTACCAGATGGCATCAGTAAAATCTCACCGGCAAAAGTTCATCATTTAAGTCAACTGGGAAAAATGTTGCTGAACACAGAGTTTTAATCTGTTGCCTTAAGCATAGTAGATGTTCAGGGAAAAAAAAAGGTCAATTTGATGGTTCATAAAGCAATTATTTTCCCACAAAATTTCTTCTAAAATAATACACAAAACACAACCAGTCACCACAAAGAAAATCTCGATGTTTTCCTGCTTCGCAAAATAGTATCAAAAATATCAGGCCATGCAGTTGCCCTCAGAGAAATTACTTTCATGATAAGCAAATGTTTCCCATTGCACAGTGTCTTACATAAACAAAGGTATTGGACAGACATTTGACAAAGCTTGACATGCAGAAAAAGTAAAATACAGCATACTGCCTTTCAGAATGTGAAAAAAATAGCCCTCAAACAAGGAATTCAGTAAAATTCAGTAAAAAAGAGAAGTTACTTACTGAGTGAGGTTGCTAAGTCTCAAATCAGCCATCCTGTGCAGAGAATAGGGGCACACAGGTGGGCTGGCATTGACATTATACTCCAATAGAGATAGTGAGTGAGGACCAAGTTTTCTAAGGATTCAGACTATAGTCAGGCTGACAGAGTAAAGGAAAAAAAAAAAAAAAAGTTTATTTAACTTTGTTTAACCACATGACATTTGGACACTGTATCTGCCAGGGCACTGAGGGCATCACAGCCCTGACTCCCCTCACCCAGCCCACAGTCCAGGACCCCATGTTAGCCATGCTCCTGACCCCCATCTGAACCTTGACATCTCAGCCTAGCCTTGTCATTATGGACCTGTTCCCTGCCCATGGATCTGAACCCTGTTCTGTAGACTGACATCACACCAGCCTCACCGCCATGATGTTGCCTTTTGATCTGGACTCTTGCTTGGTCTTGGCTGCCATCTCCAGACCTGTCCTGCTTGCCTCATTTGGGCACTGTGGGATTGGGACCTGGCTGGTGAGACACCTGTAGCCCTGCTGTCCCCTGCCTGCTGTGTTACCCCCCACAGGATCCCCCATCTGCTGTAGAGAGGCCATACCAAAAGCCTTCCTGCTGATCCTGCTGGCTGCACTAACCCTGCATTGTTACTCTTTGCTTTTCTAGCCAATGTATTACTTGCCTCTGCTCCCTTCACCGCCATTCACAGAGGCTTTACATGGGCATTGGGTGAAAAAAAAAGAAAGCAGATACCCAGGGTACCTTCAGTCAAGTAGAGCTAGTAGATTGCAGTCATGTTTCATCTCTTGTTTTCTCTCCTTTTGCTTTTTCATACCCAGAAATACATGCAACAGAATGAGGCAGAATTTTATCTGTTAAGCTTCAAAGGCATTATGGTGCTTAGGATGCTAAGAGCTGAATAAAGCATTAAACTTGTATCTCACATCCCAGCAAAGTACTCTAACCTCTAATCTGTAATAAAAATGAGAAGAACTATCCTCCTCTACCTCCATGTCCTTTTTCACGCCCAGGTGGCACATAAAAAGAAACCTGACAAAAGAAACATTGAAGAGTAAGTCCTATTTAGCTTCTCAGGAAGAAAAGATGCTCACAATTTCTACAAGGATTTTGGGTTCTGGCTCCCAAGCAGAGTGTCTACCTCCTAGCTTTTCCAGTTCAAGCACACTAACTGCAGAAAGGAATGAAGTTTCAGATACAATGCAGGATTTAGTGTTTCCTGTATTATTTCAATGTTCCAATGCCTAAATAATCTCATGCATTTTAGGTGGTACCCACACACCTACGGCAGTCCTATGCAAATTTTCTAGATTCCTGTCTGAGTGACAGGCAGCAGGCAGCTAAGAGCTAGGTACTGCAGCAGCTCCAGCCTTACTTACATTTGGCACATTACATATATATTTTTTAAAGTAGCAATTAAAATCCATGGTGCTTTCAAAAATGACACCATTTTAAAGGTAAAGACTTTTAATGCAGAATCTCTTGTGAAATGTAAGTTCTGTCAAAGCCTTTGGAAACAGAAGGAAACTACTTTGTCTTCTGTAGGACTCATCTGCACTGTTTTGTTTTTCTCTCATTAATAGTCAAGTTGGTTGTCATTGAAGACACTATGGCCAGTTAAGGTAAAATTATCTAAATGGATGCTGTAAGGGGTTGACCTGCTGGAAATTAGCGAAGGGGAAAGGGACCTGGGGGTCCTGGTGGATAGGAGGATGACCATGAGCCAGCAATGTGCTCTTGCGGCCAAGAAGGCAAATGGCATCTTAGGGTGCATTAGAAAGGGTATGGTTAGTAGGTCAAGAGAGGTTCTCCTCCCCCTCTACTCAGCCTTGGTGAGGCCACATCTGGAATATTGCGTCCAGTTCTGGGCCCCTCTGTTCAAGAAGGACAGGGAATTGCTTGAAGGAGTCCAGCGCAGAGCCACAAAGATGATTAAGGGAGTGGAACATCTCCCTTATGAGGAGAGGCTGAGGGAGCTGGGTCTCTTTAGCTTGGAGAAGAGGAGACTGAGGGGTGACCTCATCAATGTTTACAAATATGTAAAGGGTAGGTGTCAGGATGATGGAGCTAGGCTTTTTTCAGTGATATCCAGTGATAGGACAAGGGGCAATGGGTGTAAACTGGAGCATAGGAAGTTCCATGTTAACATCAGGAAGAACTTCTTTACTGTAAGAGTGACAGAGCACTGGAACAGGTTGCCCAGGGGGGTTGTGGAGTCTCCTACACTGGAGATATTCAAGGCCCGCCTGGACAAGTTCCTGTGTGATGTACTGTAGGTTACCCTGCTCTTGTGGGGGGGTTGGACTAGATGATCTTTTGAGGTCCCTTCCAACCCTTGGGATTCTGTGATTCTGTGATTCTGTGAAACTGTTGTACCTATAATACTGTAGGGAATTCTAAGTACCCAAGTGCAAGAAAAATGGGAGTTAACTACAGCAAGTTCAGAAAAATTATATGTTTGAGAGAAAATCCTTAGAAGAAAGCTTAAGGAGTTGATACAAACTTCACCAAACTTCTTAATAAACTTTCATTGGCTTTATAGGCTTTGGAATAAGCACAGGAAGAGCTGTCTATGTATATTGCTTTCCTATTAAATTAAGGACACAACTATCTGTAGATAATAGAAGACATAAATACCCATGGATAAAGAAGTATTTATTTGGTAGAACTGTAACTAGCAAATTTACTTCGGCCTTTAATTATCAGTCACTGTGTACCTTACAAAGCTGTTAATTCAGGTTGTCATCTTCGAAGGACACTGCAGGAGTTCAAACCCCAGGAAGAACTGGATTATTCATATTAAACTAAGTGATTGAAATATTTTGTCGATTTGATTTTATTAGTACCAGGAAGCAGGTGAAATTCCATGCAAGCATAAAATAAATTCAGGATTAAATAAATAATAGGGTAAATACTGAAAATTATTGCCTAAGCATATTCTGAAAATTAGATCAGTTGGGCTGGAAGCATATAAACAAAGTAAGCTCTTAAAGCTTGAGACATTAAGAGAAAAAGCTAGAATGTGTACTGTAGTTAGCCTTGTGCTATTGAACAACCTGCATCTATACAAAAGTCAGTAGCTTTCTAGCTCTTTAGAGGCCTTCCAATTTGGTATAACCAAGTTGTTCATATTTATTAGTGAATTTTAAACTCCAAAAATTCCTGTGAGGCTTTTATTCACAAGACAATGAGGTACAGATTAATTGACTTAATGATAAACAAGAAATTGAAAAATGCATCTTAGATGTACCACTGCAGTGTTTTAAGCATCAGCTCAGTAGTCCTCAAATTTTCCACTTATAATCCCCACTCCTACTGGTGTTTTGGGCATGCAATTTTACAGATTAATATAACAAGATCAAATAGTTGTCATGATGAAGAAATTGCTTTGCTCAGCCAGATTCTCCAGGCTGATCTGCTTGAAAGCTGTAAAGTTCTGCTGGTTTCAGCAAAGTTATACCCAGCTGAAGCCACAAAGGAGTGAGACTGAGCTCAATTATTAACAACAAGGAAATTAAATCTGGAAGTGTTTACCTTTAGGAAAAATATCTGGGCAGTATTCAAGGAAAAAGACAGTCTTGAAATTCAAATGAGCACAGAAACATACATGGGTTGAAAATCACACCTTTACATAAATTCTTGTTTTGCTTCCTGCTTCTGGAACTGGTAGGAAAATGCAGTTGGATATAAAAATATCACCACTGCCAAAACAACTAATGTGATGTCATAGGTGGATTAGTTACTTAACCTGGTGAACTCTGAAAAGAAGAAAAGATCTAGGTCCTACACAGTACCACAAAAATCTGAGTCATGGAGAAGAATGCTACAAAGGTGACTGCTGGGTAAATATGTCTGCAAATAGAATTCCAATAAAGCTAAACATGAGGTTATTGCTTTTGAATATTCATGAGTTTGAATTCCCTTTTATTTGTAATGCATATAATTTATATGAGCATTTATAGCATATTTATACATCAGGCTTTGTCAATTCTTATCTGTCATGCATCACTATGCTTACAGGGCATGAGAGAAATTTTAAAGTATTACAAAACCACATCTTACTTAGCAACACTCTCTGTGTTTATTGTGGGAGATTCTAGATATTTTTTATGTTCCTATCATTACAGAATAGAAGAAGAAAGTGCAACAGTGCTACTCATCCTCAAGTACATGGCACCATTCAGAATCAAGATCTCCTGTAACCAACAGGACATATTTCTCACTGTAGAATTACACACTAGCAATACAGACCAAAATAGTTTCCAATACTGGCACAGAACTGCATAAGAACTTATGTTAGAACGAAGCTAAAAGAACTTCTGTTGCAGCATTAATAATGAAGGGAGCTTAGACTGGTTTAAAACATAATAGGAATTCTTTCTATCTAGCAGCAGAATCGTATATGGGCTTGCATAATAGGGTGACCAATTTGTAAACAAATTTCATTGTTTACTTTAAAAGGATGGGCAAAAAATAGACAAGAAAAGACAGAAAATAAAGAAGAGGAAGATTAATTGGAGAAATTATTGTTTCAAATAACTTTATTGCTGTGCTAGGTTTTCTGGAGACATTACAAAATCTGCTTTTATCAGTTATGGAAAAAATATCAACAAACTAGGTACACGTATAGAACTCAGGTGCTCTTTGGAAGAAGTGTTTTTGGAGGTACTGATGCTTGTTTTGGGAATATCTAGGACAATGGTTTGTAAGTGGTGTGCATGAACCCCAAGGGCTGCACAAGGTAATCTGCTGGGGCGGAGGAGAAAAATATTTTTTGTAGCACTAATAAATAAAATTACAAAAAAAAAAATTACTTTAAAAATAGTGTTTCTTTCATCCTTATTTCATTCTCTTTTTAATTTCTATCATTGTGTATAACATACAGAATGTCTTAGTACAGTATTAGCTGTATATAATTTCTACATTAATAAATACACATATATTGGAGTTACCTGTTCAAAAAGGTTTTACTGATAGGATGTACAATCAAAAAATTTTGGAGACCACCAGTCTAGGATGCTTACTGCTGAAGGTCAACAATAAAAATAGGATGCAGTCCAAAATCTGATCAAGGGTGGCTGAACAAGTGAACTTAATAACATAAGGTTTAACAAACAAAAAACACAACAGCCCCTTTAGACATACTCAGCACAAAGACTTCTACAACAGTTAAGGTCAGGCATAAAATCAACTTTATAAATAGAAAAGGAAATTCAACAAAATAAAGTACATAAAGGGGAAGGTAATATATAATAATAAATAATAATAATAAATAATAAAATATAATGAAGGAAAATAAAACCAATAAATGAAATCCTAAATCAAATAAAGACAAAAAATCTCACAGGAAAAATAAGAGGATGCAAATTATGATGAATTAAATAAAAAAGCAACAAAAATAGGAAGAAAAAGATGAAAGAGGTAAGGAGAATAAAGATGGACAATTAAATCAGGATTGAAAGAAAAGAGGGAAGAATGGAGGGTATTCTGGCTAACATTCACATGTCTCCCACTTGCTGGATTCCAAGACTCATTGCAGTCTAAAATGATTTGAGCAATCACCTCCCGGTTTCTAATTTGGGAGATATGGCAAGGATAGATCAACTGAAAGAGATGCTCATAAAGATTGCTTGGCATTTAACTCCCATTGTATCTCTCACAAATCCTTCTGGGATCCAGGGTCATGGACATAGCCCTGACACAACAGGTCCTCTGTGGTAGCAACCAGATATGTAATGGAAGCAAAATGAAGAGCAAAACCACTAATGCTCCACCCAGAATGTAGCTGTGAGGCTTAAGCAGTAACTAAAAAATGTTTGTACATTTCAGGCTTCATTTTACCAGCTTCCAAATGTGGTTGGAAGTCACACAGTAACTTTTATGACTGAGAAGATAATGTAATTATAACATTGATTTCAGAAAGCTTAATTCTATGCAGAAAAAAAAACCACAACAAACCAAAAAAACCCCCCCCCAAAAAAAAAACCCCAAAAGTTACCACAGACAGGTATTTCAAAACTAGCTTTTAACAAAATCTGATTTTTCAGAAGTTTGTTTCAATTCCATTTGATTATTGCAGAGTTTTAAGAGAGGGAGAAAAGAGAAGGTATCCATGTCATTCTGTTTGTGCTGAATAAGTATAAAAGATATTCTTTTGTTCCAGCATTTAGAAGGCTCTCTACAGGGAGTCTGTCATATGAACCACATGCTGGGTTTCGGGCTTGAGATTGGGTACATTTATTTCTGTTATTTTTGTTTATTTCTGTGATTTTCCGTATCCAGAACACACACTGTGGTCAATCTAAATCTGATTTTTCCACCTTCTATATGAACATGCATGAGAGATGAATGTTTAATGCCTAAGTTTTAGCTGCCCGCTCTGCCCTAGCAAGGATTCACAGCTCCAGAGTTCAGCGTTAATTCACAGGGGAAGTTAAATGTTTCAGAGAACAGAATCAGCAAAACAATAAACCCCAAGCAGTGAACCACTTCAATCAGTGTTGTGTTTCCCCTGATCCTAGCCTCTAAAATATTAAACATCTATGTACCATCACCTAATTCAGCGTAAGATGGTGCTTGCTGGTTTAGGACAAATGAGGACAATGATCTTTCGGAAATACCATTTGTCTCCAAAGTTTAGGTGCCGTCTCTTACCAGTCTACATTCACACACTTTCTAAGGGCTCAAGCCCCTTGCAATTCTCACTGAAAGAAAAACAAAACATACTTCAGTTATGGCCAACTTTATTTTACAATGACTTTTTAATAGCAGTAGCTTATTGGTAAGTAGCATATGTAATCCTCCTGTGTTCCTACTGTGGTAGACATATCCCTACTTCCCAGAACAAAGCTAGAGGAAATTCTAGGCAGGAGCTCCTACAAGAAGAAGTATAGCTAGATATAGACAAGATTGGATCTCTTGCTACACCCCAATAATTAGGTGCTTACTCAAAATGAGAGATATTTTGGGTCTGTTTCTGTACCTGTTCTTCCCTTTCAGCACAAGTAATTGTTGTCTGTAAATTCTGTAAACTGTCCATAGAGCTTGTTGTCTAAGCTGTAGGCTGGGGAAGACAGACTCACTGATTTCCTCAGGGATGTTGATGTAGCCTTCTTTACCACAGGGTTTCCCAAGGGTTCTACAGAACAAGATGATATCCACATATGAGAAGCTCTGGAATATATTTGATGATATTAAAATCCAAAGCATCACACCCAGAATGATGCCAAGACCCATGCTAAACAGAACACATGCAGTCATTTAATTTCTAGTTAATCATTAGAGGACCGTTCCTGACTTTGGGTACTTGACTTTGCAAGCATGATACAGTTTCCACAAACATCCTGGGGAGATTAAAACCCAGAAGGCTGATATTCAGTAGGACAGCATATAGCATCATAATGCCACTCTCTTTTCCCAGTGAAGTAAACTGCTCTTTGCAGGAAATTAACACAAATGAGATGCTAATGCACAAGAATTCTAAAGTCTATTGCAAAGGAACTAAAGAGGCACTTAAATATCTGTATAAAAAATACATACTGTAAAGACATCAGATCACAGTTTTGTTTTTACTCTGCAATGTGCACTGTAGATTAGAATATTATTCACAAAAGCCAATTTCCAGTTGAGTATCCACTCTTCACAAGTGTCTTAATCAGAACCGAAAGGGCCACTCTCGATCAGTTGCTGAGGTGAGTAGCTTGAGAGAGGACGCCTGCAACACCGGAGCGGAGAGGGGAGAGATCAGCGTCCAGGAGCCTCACCTCAGAGCGACAAGAGCCACTGAGGAGGGAGCCTCAAGTCCTCAACAGGACTTGCCCAGGACTCGGAAGCTCAGCTCCCGCGAGGGGCTGACTCATAGGGGGCGGAGCCAGGAGGCTCGGTGTCAGATTCAAACCGGCCATCAAGGGCCACTCTCGATCAGTTGCTGAGGTGAGTAGCTTGAGAGAGGACGCCTGCAACACCGGAGCGGAGAGGGGAGAGATCAGCGTCCAGGAGCCTCACCTCAGAGCGACAAGAGCCACTGAGGAGGGAGCCTCAAGTCCTCAACAGGACTTGCCCAGGACTCGGAAGCTCAGCTCCCGCGAGGGGCTGACTCACAGGGGGCGGAGCCAGGAGGCTCGGTGTCAGATTCAAACCGGCCATCAAGGGCCACTCTCGATCAGTTGCTGAGGTGAGTAGCTTGAGAGAGGACGCCTGCAACACCGGAGCGGAGAGGGGAGAGATCAGCGTCCAGGAGCCTCACCTCAGAGCGACAAGAGCCACTGAGGAGGGAGCCTCAAGTCCTCAACAGGACTTGCCCAGGACTCGGAAGCTCAGCTCCCGCGAGGGGCTGACTCACAGGGGGCGGAGCCAGGAGGCTCGGTGTCAGATTCAAACCGGCCATCAAGGGCCACTCTCGATCAGTTGCTGAGGTGAGTAGCTTGAGAGAGGACGCCTGCAACACCGGAGCGGAGAGGGGAGAGATCAGCGTCCAGGAGCCTCACCTCAGAGCGACAAGAGCCACTGAGGAGGGAGCCTCAAGTCCTCAACAGGACTTGCCCAGGACTCGGAAGCTCAGCTCCCGCGAGGGGCTGACTCACAGGGGGCGGAGCCAGGAGGCTCGGTGTCAGATTCAAACCGGCCATCAAGGGCCACTCTCGATCAGTTGCTGAGGTGAGTAGCTTGAGAGAGGACGCCTGCAACACCGGAGCGGAGAGGGGAGAGATCAGCGTCCAGGAGCCTCACCTCAGAGCGACAAGAGCCACTGAGGAGGGAGCCTCAAGTCCTCAACAGGACTTGCCCAGGACTCGGAAGCTCAGCTCCCGCGAGGGGCTGACTCACAGGGGGCGGAGCCAGGAGGCTCGGTGTCAGATTCAAACCGGCCATCAAGGGCCACTCTCGATCAGTTGCTGAGGTGAGTAGCTTGAGAGAGGACGCCTGCAACACCGGAGCGGAGAGGGGAGAGATCAGCGTCCAGGAGCCTCACCTCAGAGCGACAAGAGCCACTGAGGAGGGAGCCTCAAGTCCTCAACAGGACTTGCCCAGGACTCGGAAGCTCAGCTCCCGCGAGGGGCTGACTCATAGGGGGCGGAGCCAGGAGGCTCGGTGTCAGATTCAAACCGGCCATCAAGGGCCACTCTCGATCAGTTGCTGAGGTGAGTAGCTTGAGAGAGGACGCCTGCAACACCGGAGCGGAGAGGGGAGAGATCAGCGTCCAGGAGCCTCACCTCAGAGCGACAAGAGCCACTGAGGAGGGAGCCTCAAGTCCTCAACAGGACTTGCCCAGGACTCGGAAGCTCAGCTCCCGCGAGGGGCTGACTCACAGGGGGCGGAGCCAGGAGGCTCGGTGTCAGATTCAAACCGGCCATCAAGGGCCACTCTCGATCAGTTGCTGAGGTGAGTAGCTTGAGAGAGGACGCCTGCAACACCGGAGCGGAGAGGGGAGAGATCAGCGTCCAGGAGCCTCACCTCAGAGCGACAAGAGCCACTGAGGAGGGAGCCTCAAGTCCTCAACAGGACTTGCCCAGGACTCGGAAGCTCAGCTCCCGCGAGGGGCTGACTCATAGGGGGCGGAGCCAGGAGGCTCGGTGTCAGATTCAAACCGGCCATCAAGGGCCACTCTCGATCAGTTGCTGAGGTGAGTAGCTTGAGAGAGGACGCCTGCAACACCGGAGCGGAGAGGGGAGAGATCAGCGTCCAGGAGCCTCACCTCAGAGCGACAAGAGCCACTGAGGAGGGAGCCTCAAGTCCTCAACAGGACTTGCCCAGGACTCGGAAGCTCAGCTCCCGCGAGGGGCTGACTCACAGGGGGCGGAGCCAGGAGGCTCGGTGTCAGATTCAAACCGGCCATCAAGGGCCACTCTCGATCAGTTGCTGAGGTGAGTAGCTTGAGAGAGGACGCCTGCAACACCGGAGCGGAGAGGGGAGAGATCAGCGTCCAGGAGCCTCACCTCAGAGCGACAAGAGCCACTGAGGAGGGAGCCTCAAGTCCTCAACAGGACTTGCCCAGGACTCGGAAGCTCAGCTCCCGCGAGGGGCTGACTCACAGGGGGCGGAGCCAGGAGGCTCGGCACCAGCTGGGTGTGGCTAAAAAACCTTCCCAGGGAGCGCGGCGACCAGGAGCGCGGCGAACAGAGCCGGCAAACAGAGAGCGTCGAGGCAGAGGGTCGAGGCAGTTTGCGCGGCAGTTCGCGCGGGCAGGCGAGCGGGCAGGGGAGCGGACAGGGAAGCGTTCCAACCGCCTCATCGAGAGGACTCGCCTGGAGTACAGGAGGGGGAAGGAGTGCTGAGGGACGTAGACGGATTGATTGACCAGATAGATCATGGTTACAACACGATCGAAAGCTGTAGTGAGTACTAATGTGGGTATCCAGACTGAGCCTTCCTGCAGACATGCAGCTGTGCAGGTCTCTGGCTGCAGCGAATGCCTGAGCCTGGCACTTGTATTGGAGGGAGCCAGTGATACTGCTTGTGTTCGCTGTGAGCAAATAAATGACCTGCTCAGGCAGGTGGCTGAACTGAGGGCGGAGGTAGAAAGGTTGAGAGCCATTAGAGAGTGTGAAAGTGAAATAGATTGGTGGAACCACACCCTAAGGCAAGGGCAGAGGGAAGTGGTTCAACAAGATATGGATCCCCTTCCCTCCTACCATCAGACAGAAGGAGAGAGCTTAATGGACAAGGATGGATGGAGGGAGGTTCCTCCTCGGAGAGGTAAGCGAAAACCCTCACAATCCCTTCCTCCCTCCCAGTTGCCCTTGAATAACAGGTACGAGGTCTTGGAAATTCAGGGCCAGGTGAATGGAGATGGTGAGGCAAATCTATCTAGTGAGTCACCCAGGGCTAGTCACTCACCCACATACCTCAGAACTTCCCCAACCAAGAAGAAAAGAAGAGTAATTGTGGTGGGTGACTCCCTTCTGAGGGGAACAGAAGGGCCCATTTGTCGGTCTGCTGCCTGCCTGGGGCTCGGATTAGAGATGTTAAAAAGAAGCTCTCTGAACTGGTGCAGCCGTCTGACTACTACCCACTGCTGGTTTTTCAGGTTGGCAGTGACGAAATTATTACGAGGAACGTAAGGGCAATGAAGAGAGACTACAGGGCCCTGGGACGGCTGGTTAAAGGGTCTGGAGCGCAAGTGGTGTTTGCCTCCATACCTGTTGCAAGCGAGGGTGAAGGGATATATAAGAAGACTCTGCAGGTTAATGTATGGCTACGTGACTGGTGCCAAAGGCAGGGGTTTGGGTTTTTCAGTCACGGGCTGCTGTATGGGACACCTGGTTTGCTGGTGACAGGCGGGATACACCAGTCCCAGAGAAAAAAAAGGGTTTTGGGGCAGGAGTTAGCAGGGCTTATTGACAGGGCTTTAAACTAGTTATGAAGGGGGGAGGGGATTTAACTGGGCCTGTTGGGGACAAGCCCAAGAGGAACATGCTAGGGATTGAAGGATGGCGGGCTAAGGAGGACTATCAATCTCTTGTTTCACTTGTGGGAAAGGATAGCTCTTTAGACCCTCTCCCGCAGGGGAAAAAGGGTACTAGGACTGGCTCCCTGAAATGCCTGTACACCAATGCACGCAGCATGGGGAATAAACAGGAGGAGTTAGAAGTCTGTGTGCGGGCTAAAGGTTATGATCTAGTGGCAATTACAGAGACATGGTGGGACACTTCACATGACTGGAATGTGGTCATGGATGGCTATGTCCTTTTTAGGAAAGATAGGTCAGCAAAGCGAGGTGGTGGAGTTGCTCTTTACGTGAGAGAGCAACTAGAATGTATTGAGTTCTGTCCGGGGTCGGATGAGGAGCAAGTGGAATGTCTGTGGGTACGAATCAAGGGGCTGACTGGCACGGGTGATACAGTTGTGGGGGTCTATTACAGACCTCCTGATCAGGACGAAGGAGTTGATGAGGCTTTCTACAGGCAACTGGAAGTAGCCTCGCGACTACATGCCTTAGTCGTCGTGGGGGACTTTAATTACCCTGATATTTGCTGGAAGACTCACACAGCCAGTCATTCACAGTCTAGGAGGTTCCTCGAGTGCATTGATGATAATTTCTTAATGCAAATGGTGGACGTACCAACTAGGGGAGCAGCGCTGCTAGATTTAGTACTCGCCAACAAGGAGGGTTTGGTCGAAGTGGTGACGGTCAATGGCAGCCTTGGCTGCAGTGACCATGAGATGGTGGAGTTTAGGATCCTGTGTGGGAGGAATAGAATACCTAGCAAAGCCACAGTTCTGGATTTCCGAAGGGCCAACTTTGGCCTCTTCAGTCAACTGCTAAGGGAAGTCTCATGGGAAAGTGTACTAGGCGGTAAAGGGGCTCAAGATAGTTGGTTAGCATTCAAGGACCGCTTCTTCCAAGCTCAGGATCGGAGCGTCCCAATGAGTAGGAAGTCAAGTAAGGGATCTAGGAGACCGGCGTGGTTAAACAAGGAGCTGCTGGGCAAACTCAAGTGGAAAAGGAGAATCTATGGATTATGTAAGGAGGGGCTGGCCGCTTGGGAGGAATATAGGACAGTTGTTAGAGGATGTAGGGAGGCAATTAGGACAGCTAAGGCCTCCTTGGAACTCAATCTTGCTAGTCGGGTTAAAGACAATAGAAAGGGCTTCTTCAAATACATAGCAAATAAAACTAAAACAAGAGGCAATATAGGCCCACTGCTGAACGAAGTGGGTACCCTGGAGACAGAGGATATAAAGAAGGCAGAGGTGCTGAATGCCTTCTTTGCCTCTGTCTTTACTCCTGCAGACTCTCCCCGAGGGCCCCGGATTTCTATAGCCCCAGAAGGAGTCAGGACAAAGGAGGAGTTTGCTTTGGTAGATGAGGATTGGGTTAGGGATCAGCTATGCAAACTGGACATCTGTAAATCGATGGGTCCGGATGGAATGCACCCACGGGTGCTGAGGGAGCTGGCGGAGGTCATTGCTAGGCCACTTTCCATCATCTTTGGTAAGTCGTGGGAAACGGGCGAGGTGCCTGAGGATTGGCGGATGGCAAATGTCACACCAATCTATAAGAAGGGCAAGAAGGAGGACCCGGGTAATTATAGACCGGTCAGCCTTACCTCCATCCCTGGAAAGATGATGGAACAACTTATTCTTGACTCCATCACTAGGCATATCAAGGATGAGGGGGTCATTAAGAACAGCCAACATGGTTTTATGAGGGGGAAGTCATGTATGACCAACCTTATAGCCTTCTATGAGGAAGTGACTAGGTGGAGGGATGATGGTAGAGCGGTAGATGTGGTTTTTCTTGATTTCAGTAAGGCATTTGATACTGTCTCCCACAGCATCCTCATAGATAAGCTAAGGAAGTGTGGGCTTGACGATCAAGTAGTGAGGTGGATCGAGAACTGGTTGAAAGGAAGAAGGCAGAGAGTTGTGGTCAATGGCGCAGAATCTAGCTGGAGGTCTGTGACTAGTGGAGTTCCTCAGGGGTCGGTACTGGGACCGGTGCTGTTTAATATTTTCATCAATGACCTGGATGAGGGAACTGAGTGCACCCTCAGCAAGTTTGCTGATGACACAAAACTGGGAGGAGTGGCTGACACACCAGAGGACTGTGCTGCCATTCAGCGAGACCTGGACAGGCTGGAGAGTTGGGCGGGGAGAAACTTGATGAAATTTAACAAGGGCAAGTGTAGAGTCTTGCATCTGGGGAAGAACAACCCCATGTACCAGTACAGGTTGGGGGGTGACCTGCTGGAAAGTAGCGAAGGGGAAAGGGACCTGGGGGTCCTAGTGGATAGGAGGATGACCATGAGCCAGCAATGTGCTCTTGTGGCCAAGAAGGCAAATGGCATCTTAGGGTGCATTAGAAAGGGAGTGCTTAGTAGGTCAAGAGAGGTTCTCCTCCCCCTCTACTCAGCCTTGGTGAGGCCGCATCTGGAATATTGCGTCCAGTTCTGGGCCCCTCTGTTCAAGAAGGACAGGGAATTGCTAGAAGGAGTCCAGCGCAGAGCCACAAAGATGATTAAGGGAGTGGAACATCTCCCTTATGAGGAGAGGCTGAGGGAGCTGGGTCTCTTTAGCTTGGAGAAGAGGAGACTGAGGGGTGACCTCATCAATGTTTACAATTATGTAAAGGGTAGGTGTCAGGATGATGGAGCTAGGCTTTTTTCAGTGATATCCAGTGATAGGACAAGGGGCAATGGGTGTAAACTGGAGCATAGGAAGTTCCACGTTAACATCAGGAAGAACTTCTTTACTGTAAGAGTGACAGAGCACTGGAACAGGTTGCCCAGGGGGGTTGTGGAGTCTCCTACACTGGAGATATTCAAGGCCCACCTGGACAAGTTCCTGTGTGATGTACTGTAGGTTACCCTGCTCTTGCAGGGGGGTTGGACTAGATGATCTTTTTAGGTCCCTTCCAACCCTTGGGATTCTGTGATTCTGTGTGATTCTGTGAAAGCGTATTCCACCTCTAAACAGTATCTACAACTATTTAATTAGATTCTGACACTGAGCTCAAAACCCGAGGGAGGCTTACATAGCTACCTTCTCTAAGTACATAGTATCATCACTCATTTTGAAAACAGTAGCTATGACTTTCACCATATATTTTAGAACACAAACCTCTGGATTGTTAAGGCTTCTTAGACATGCTCAAGAGAAACGTACACCGATAAAAACTAAAAATTTGTTTAAAACTGAAAAATTAAGATTAACAGAGCAGCACAGAGTTGAATGCTTGTCTGATTCAGGGCTATCTCCATCGCTTAACACAGGTGCTTGCCATTGGACACCTTCTGAGCATGCTGCCTCCCCAAACATGCACCCTTCAGCAACACTTTGCTTAATTCATCTCGTCCTATTAAAGCAGTGAGAGGAGAAAAGAATCTATACTGGAGCAACACTAGGTACAGCTACAGGTTGGGCAAAGAAGAGATTCAGAGCAGCCCTGAGGAGAAGGACTTGGGGGTGTTGGTTGATGAGAAACTTAACTTGAGCCGGCTTCAGTGTGCGCTCGCAGCCCAGAAAGCCAACCGTATCCTGGGCTTCATCAAAAGGAGCGTGACCAGCAGGTAGAAGGAGGTGATCCTGCCCTTCTACTCTGCTCTCATGAGACCTCACCTGGAGTATTGTGTGCAGTTCTGGTGTCCTCAACATAAAAAGGACATGGAACTGTTGGAACAAGTCCAGAGGAGGGCCATGAGGATGATCAAGGAACTGGAACACTTCCTGTATGAAGACAGGCTGAGGAAGTTGGGGCTGTTCAGCCTGGAGAAGAGAAGGCTGCGTGGGGACCTCATAGCAGCCTTCCAGTACATGAAGGGGGCCTATAGGGATGCTTGGGAGGGACTCTTCGTCAGGGACTGTAGTGACAGGACAAGGGGTAATGGGTTAAAACTTAAACAGGGGAAGTTTAGATTGGATATAAGGAGGAAGTTCTTTACTGTGAGGGTGGTGAGGCACTGGAATGGGTTGCCCAGGGAGGTTGTGAATGCTCCATCCCCAGTGGTGTTCAAGGCCGGTTGTTCAGAGCCTTAGGGTGGCATGGTTTAGTGTGAGGTGTCCCTGCCCATGGCAGGGGGTTGGAACTAGATGATCTTGAGGTCCTTTCCAGCCCTAACTATTCTATGATTCTGTGATTCTATAGAGGACACACAAGGCTATGTCTATGGGCCAGCCAAGAAACACCAGCATGAGCCAGAATAATCTCCACACCAAACAGTTGCAGTCTGCCATCTGAAACCCAGTGACACAGAAAAGAAGGGTTAACTTTAACTGCAAGTCTATACAGAGATATAGAACTCTGTTCGAAAATTTCATTTTTGGAAAAAAAAAATGTATTTTCAGCCAAGAAAAATTTGTTTCCTGTATTTAACAGAAGTAGAATGTAACAAATACCAGGTCATATATGCCTCCGGGAAAACTTCCCAAGGAAGAGGGAAATATCAGATTCACTTTAATGCGTAGTTTTCTAGGCTAGGATGACTTGCATGCAAGTTTTTCACACAGCTCTAAAAAGCTGCAATGTTCCTTCAGTACATGAGAAAATATGGCTATAGAGGAAAAATACAATTAATGTTTGGAATATAACACATGAAGAAAATCCCAAGTTCCAGACTACAGCTAGTTCAATAAATCTGCAGAAGTTCTCATGTTATCAACAGGCAATTTAGGAAGGACACTTCTGATTGCTTATTCTCTGGCTTAATGAGAACAGGTGGCACACAACTAGTATTAGGTTAATTGAGTTTACATATCTGCTGGTCCTTTTCATTATCACCAAGTCCCTGTGCTGAGCTTTGAGACTATGTGCTTTATTTAACAGATCCATCAAGCCTGTTATCCAGCAAGACTATTAACAGTTATCTCCCCAATGACTGAGATGTGTTGTGAGCTGTCAGAGCATTTTATTTCCACCTTGTTCATTCTTTCAGCAGTCTGGAAAATTGCAGATATATGTATGAAAATGCTACACAATCCAAAGCATAACCTGGCATTTTCTGCTAGTCTTGTGAGATGTCCAGCAGATAAATAAACCAAGAAAACTCAAACAATGGAAAAATAAATTGATCCTACTAAAATACTAAAAGTTATTATTTTTCATAATTTATAATTGAGATTATATGGTCAAAATACAAATTCCTCAGGAATTTCTTTTAAAATTAAACCCCAAGAGTTTACTATGCACACCTTCATTATCAAAGGACTGCTGTTAATCAGCCCTATATGGAAGGTGATAAAGTGGCTGAGCATCAAGAAGAGAAAAAGAGAAGCTAGGGTAGTAAAAAGCAGTATTAGTTAACCTAATGAGCAATCCCTGCAGGTGGTACAGTATTACTGAGTTAAATGGGTTGCTCTAATTCAGACCCTAATAAAATACATGAACATGACAGCAGGCAGTGCTTTAAAATCATGACAGAGTAAACAACATCATGAAAAATAACTAGCTCTGAGTCTATGGGCAGCCTAAGCAGTTCCATTTATTCCACCAAGTTCAGTTTACAAAACATTTAAAATATGACCATAAAGAATGTTTTCCTGGATGATAGAACTCTACCAAGATAGTATTTCTCATGGACTAATTTCATACTAATCACACTAATATTTCATACTAACATAGTAACACTGCTTTCAATGTTCCTGTTTAGAAAACAAGACTATAGCAGAGCTCAGGGAAAAGATAGTGTGGATTTATTAGCTCAATTTATGCTGCTTTATGTGTACTGAAAAGTATAGAAATTGCTCAATCATCAGTAAATCAGAAAAAATATACTGAAAACAGCCTTACCATTACATCATGACTCTATGGCTCTTTAAATGATCAGATTTTCTCTGCTAGGTGTACACCAAAAGCCCTTGTTTCCTCTTTCATTGCCTGAAAACAACCGGCCGCACTGCACCAGCACACAGACATGCCCACAGCTACGGATGTGCCTCAGGCCTTGGGTGGGCTGCAAGGAATGGAGGGATTGCTGTGACCAGCTAATGTCTCTCAGGAGCTGAGTGCCCTCAGCCTGGTGCTGCCTCACCTTCACACCCGTGGAACTGCAGCCCTGGGAGAAACTGTCTTTGCGCTGGCTCATGGCTGGCTGGAGCTGCCGGGCAAGGACAGAAGTGTGCTGAAGTCACCAGCATCAGCTGGAGACAGCATAACCCAAGGGGAGCTGCCGGCTGCCCTGGTAAAGCATGGAATGGAACCTGTGCCGCAGAGCTGAAGATGCAGCTTCCAGCCCTAGCCATGGTTTTGGCAGGAGCATTTTAGTTGATATGGTAACTATTGAGGCAGGGAAACTGAAGACAGGCACTCATGCATGTGCATGTCATGTTTTGGAGGAGAGACCTGGACTATCCTAGAGATATTAAAAATGTCTTCCCCTTCCTTCCATGACAGGGATAGAGAAATAAGGATGGCTAAAAAGTTTCACATCTATCTTACAGAAAACTCTGCTTTGCTCACTGGAAAAGATTGCGTTTTGGAACAGGCATACAATAGCAACAGCACAGAACCAAAGAGGGAGGAAAATGTGTCCCCACATCCCTATGGGAAGGTTTCTTTTTGTGTCAGTTACACAAGCGCTCCAGATACTCCACAAATCCTGCAATTTCCTTCATTTTGTCTTTTCCATCTTTTTGTTAGAAAAGGAATTTTCAGTATATATTTCTGTTACCACATTTGGTAATTCTTTTAAAAAGGCAGCTTACAAATGCTGTTGTATAGGCAACTTTTTATAATATAACTTTTTATGCTTCAGAAAATTCTGGTAAAATCCACTTAAGCTACATTAAATCACATCAGAGTGAAATGCTAGAAGATATTCTAAGTAACTTTCTTCTTACCTAGATATCTCAAAGAATATGTCTTAATTTGAGCATTTAGTTTGACAAAACATCTTAAGATAAATACGTGGTGATCTGAATTATGTCAAAATTATGCCTGAGTCATGTCAACATTTTCTTCACAGTGTGTATGAAGAATTGGGGCTTTTTTCAGTACTGAAGTTGCTAAACAAATATTATGGTTGAAAATGTAAGTATACAGATGTCATGATATTCACAGTTAGAATGCTGCTGGCAAGCCTGACAGCTTGCCAGCTGAGATTTCAAACACCCAGACAACTTAAGCAGAAGAATTAATTCATATAAAGAAGCTGCTCAGTACGTAGCAAAACAGTGGCAATATATTCCAGTCTTGACTTTGCTGCCCAGGCCCTTAACATTCGGTTGCCGATGGTTATATTTTTTTCTTCCATTAGAACACAAACAGGCTAGTCTTCACTCTGAACATGCACTCATTGCAATAATATTGCAGATTAGTGCTCAATTTCTGACTGCCTTTCATTAAAGACTACTTAAATACCTAATTAAAACTGTCTTCAAACATCTCGGTTGCCAATGTATTCAAGATATCCTAAATCTGGCTTCAAGCTAGAACATGACAAGGAAGCAGAGTCTTTGTGGTTCTATTGAATCACGCCCCTATTTTAAGCAATTTTTACTAGAATATGTAAAATATTGATAGTCCACAATATCAATGTGGACACCTGGAAGACAGAAGGTAGGGGAAGATTCCCGCTGAGGCTTTTCTGGTTGACTTAAGGAAGAGAGATTTGCTATGAAGTGTGGTAAGAGTCACGAAGACAGTTGCTTCCCTCCCTTCTCAAAGGAGAATGGCAGACTAAGGTGGAGACAGGTGCCAACCAGGAAAATAGTTGATCGAAGCAGATATATTTATAGTGCACCTAAAAAAAGTCTTGCTAGAAGAAACATGGAATTGTTTTTACATCCGTAAATTAAAGCTGAAACACTAAGGTACATATTTAGCTTACTGCTACACATTACTGGTTATCTCCTCAGAATTTGCTCACGGCCCTTTATGCTTATCGCACCCCTGACCTAATGGCCCCACCAGTTTCTACCTATTGCCTTCCAGGTCCCAGTTTCCCACAGTTATACAAACCCTTATGTAAAAGTTTGCACAGCAATTTTCAGGACAGCTTTTTATTTGTAGGTAGGAAAACTTTGCATCTTCAGCCAAGGTCTAGGAAGAATAAGATACAAATTCTTGACCCAAACCCTCATTAGCTTGGTTGGAACATGCTGTCCTCTAATACTCTGTGCTGGCAGAGTTCAGAAACCTAGGAGAAGGATTGCCTTCTCCTCCATGGTACAGGAGCAAGAGAAATAACTCTCATCAGCTCTTTATTCCACCACATTCATCTTGGAACACTCTAAGGCATCTTTTCTAAATTTAATAAAATAAATCCAAATAGAATAACTATAAATCTGTGGAACAAACCCTTTTTGGAAAAATTAGATGCCAAACCACCACTTAAAGGGCATTACACTGCTTACATTGAAGGCCTTTTCCTATATTCCCATAGGGAGATTCATACTTCTTCATATTGAAAAAAAAATTAAGTCCTGATTTAAAGTAGTATTTTACAGAATATGTTTTACCTTAAATCAAGTATAACAGCAGGTTTCATACTGACAAAATGAAGCACATCACATTTGCGATTACGGAAGACATTCTCTTAAGAATCAATTTTCTCTACATAAATGTACTACTACACAAGGTGTGCTTGTTTATTTCCACCAACATTTGTGTTTCTAGAAGTGAAGTTTAAAACACTAAACCTGCTGTGTTTGCTCAGTTTTTCCTTTCCAATTTGAAATGAGTGTTTCAGCTTAGAGCTACAGAAGGTACTGTGCATAGTACAGGGCACCAAGCTGAGTCAGGAACTGCAGATGTCCTCAGTGCCTCATCACTTAGCTCAGACTGACAGAATACTGGTGAGTGAACACTGCAGGGAGAAATCTGGTACAACTGCACCATCACTGAAGTATCCGTGTATAAAGGAGAGAGATTAGTTCGTAGCACATTTGAGATCAAATGAGATAAAGAATGAAGCCTTTGAAGCTAATGAGCTACTCAGGAGCATTTCTTAGCCCTGAGCAAAACTCGCAGGTGCCTAAAACATGGTCAGCCTGTACAAGGAAAGAAACAGTACGTTACTACATCCTGTACCAGGAGAGGAAAACAAGACATTGAGGCCAACTTAACTAGCTTGAACTTCATAAAGGCTATAGTGAATCATTCACTTCTGTGGCCACGTTGGTCAGTTTTCAAAACTGGAACCCAAGTGGTACTGCAGGAAGTACTGCTTACTTTCAAGATCCGAACATACCCGATCATAGCTGCTCAGAACTTCAAGTTTTAATTTCATCTGAAATTGCAAATTTTAAGATTTCCTGGGTTTTGGAACAAAAAAGAAGAAGAAAAAAAAAATCATAATTTTTAAACACTGAAATACTTCGGGGTTTTTTGGTGCGGGTCTCTGATTTTATTTTTTAATTTGGAATACTGTACCTTTAACTTCCTGTTTTATTACTTGACTTTCAAATAATGTATGATTTATGTAAGGAAAAAGTGCATTACTAAACCAAGTGCTTGAACAGTTTTGTTTGTTATTTTTAACTATGATACCGAAGTGCAACACTTACCTAACATTTTTGGAAAAGCACTGCTTTGGGAAAATTGTCAGGAACTCTACAATCACATTATTTCCTAAAACACCCCACAAAAGTTTCCTAACTCCCTAACTTGTTTTCTGTTCTGCAAATCCCTAGTTTATCTCTTAAGGTTTACGTAAATCACATTAATTACAACATTTTAGATACAATGTTGTTATAAAGAGAACTGACCAGGAGACCATGTGTTCTGGCCTTCCACTCCACATGATTTTCTACTGCTACACACTGGCAGAGATGACAAAATCCAGCCCAACACACAGTAGGGTACCAGTAAAAGCCAGTCTGCAAAATAAGAACTAACCGTTTCCTAGAAGGTGAGTATGTACCGTTCTCCTCTAGTATCTGTATGAAAGTACAAAGCTGCTAGTAGAGACTCCAGTTTCAATAAAGATTTCTATCAGTCAAAGAATAGTAGTTCTAAGTATATCTTGGTTGATAACCAAACCCATTTTCTCTTCTTATCTTCAGTCATTATTAGGCTTCAATTCAGAGCCATCCAGAGGCAATGTTTGGATATGCATAAGTTCTATTCAAAGATTAGGTAATATTTACAGACATTACAATACAGGAGTTACTTATTTAGCTTTGATGATGTTTCTAGAGGTGATCAGTGACAGACAACAAGACAATTCTGCAATTGGGCTTTTCTTCTTCCCAGTGAGTCATGTTTCAGTGCTCTTGCATGTGTCCTCGGCACAGAAGGATTATGGGTGAGGTGCTTTCTCCCCTCTCTGACTCAGCATGCAAAACATGGTACGTCTCATTTTAGAAAACACAGCATTGCCCAATAGGACATCGCTACTGCTGCCAAAAATCACTCAAAAAATGGGGCAAGTCTATACTGCTGTGGATTAAGGTTTGAAACAGAACTTCAGTGCTTCTATACTCAGCTTCTCCCTATTCACTTCTGCTGCCCCTGAACTACTTCCTTTACAGTAGTTAAGGTATGTTATGTACCTAATGACTGTCCCAACTAAAAATAAGTGCTCTTGACACACAAGAGATGTCAGGCCAGCACAGCAGGATGGTGAAGCGTCTCTAGATGCGTAGCAGGGCTTCTCTTACACTGGGTTGCAGCAATTTAGGAATTCACACTTGATAAATGCAATACGGGCGGCTTCTTTTTATCTCTTGCAAACAGTGCCAGGACTGATATATTCCTGACCCTTATTTGGCTCTCCAAGCTTATTCTTTTATGCTGTTCTCTGGAATCATGAAATTCTAACGTTTCATTAGGCAAACACATGCTGTAGTTGTATATGGTTTTCCACTGACATCTATAGATGAGCTATGTAACTGGCAGCTGGCTCAACTTTTTGCTTAGGTCATTTTCTTAAGATATTGATGCAGAATTATACTGTTTGCTCTGATAATGTTTCTCAAGCAGAGAGATAATGCTTGAACTCTGGAAAATTTCTTAGCTATAACTGAAATAACTCTTCAGCTTTTATTTTTGTTTCCCAGACACAATGATACAGCAACAGACTTCTCTGCATTACACTTAAGCAATGCTGTTACTTGATTCAAAGATCCTTGTCCTTGCTTTTTTCCCCAAGGTGAGTGAAAATCATAATGGAAGATAAATGAATCTTACTATGTTTCTTAATAGCGCGTATTACCTTATCCCTGATATGGGTTAGACTAAAGCCCTGCCAGAGCAAGGCCCAGAGAAATAACCTGTCCTTGCTACCTACCACAGGAATAGGAAAAGCTCATTTTCTCATTACAGCAGTAGTATTTAGTCTCCCAAAATATTACTGTTAACAAACTGAGCAGGTATCATTTCTCCCTCTTTTCTTGCATTCTCTTCACCTTAGTAATTTTGTAAATGCCTGTGTTGGCAAGAATTTTATTTTGTAAGTTTGAGTTCTGTGCTTTCTCAGAAATCTCCCAGAAACTATGAAAATACATGGACTTACAGAGCATGCTTAGCTGAAAGTCTTTTAAATTCTTTTTCAACTTGCAATGGAAACAGTATTCTTTTCAAATGTGTTGATCAGTACTATAGCACATAAACCTTACACAATTACAGGGCTTTTTTTGACAGGTACCTAAGCAATAAGTCCTCTTGAGAAAAAGGACTGTAAGAGAACTATGTTTGAGAAACCACACAGAAAAGGAAGCACTAACAGCCATAAAAACAATCTCCAGAACTCCCCCTAAAACATTCATTTTCTATTGATTGTTTGTACCGGGAGGATTACCATGTTTGGCAATGGGAAACCACACTGCCTTATGTCTTAATGGCATTCACAGTTTCTTGACTGCTGTGGGTTGATTCATTTGCTCACTAGGACGTTTGCTTTTGTCTGCTTGTTTTACAGGATTTTAAGTGTTACATAATTCTATTGAAACAAGAATTGGATGTCATCATGTTTATCCAGTATGTGGTCAACACCTCTTCTAGGTCACCATTTTTAAAGAATTCTGT
Source organism: Lathamus discolor (assembly GCF_037157495.1). NCBI lineage: Eukaryota > Metazoa > Chordata > Aves > Psittaciformes > Psittacidae > Lathamus > Lathamus discolor. The sequence continues at coordinate 45,037,261 of NC_088889.1, forward strand.
GATTTTGGAGAATAAAAGTGGTCTCTCTTGTCCTGTCAGCAAAAGTTAACTTCTACTCCTCATGAAAATACTTCTCAGGACTCCTATCTTTTTATGTCCCAGGAAGCTGCAGAGGTCTATTCTAAGTGGAAGAGAAGGGCTCAGATATTTGCTTCTCTTCTGAAGGAAGTTAGAACCTACCTTATCCAACAATACTGCAGATCAAAATTATGGTTTTAGACTGCTGCACTTCTCCCACTTACTCTTCTTGTGAGAAAATGTAAATAGAACACAAAAATTGCTTTGGTAGAAAAGACAAAGTTCATCAAAGATGAACAAAGTTCATCTCTGTTCAAAGACAAAAGTCATCATGATGATTTTGGTATTCATCAAAATTCATTGCCAAAAATTAGAGCTGAAAAGCTTTGAGGGAAAAAGCCCCAAACCACTAACACCGTAAAAGCCTCAGGAAACTTCCAGACACTGCTACAAGAACATGATTTTCCAGGCTTTAGAAGATGTATTCTCCTAATGCTACCATGTCCCTAAGAAAAAGCAAAGTTCAGCATACATAAGATGGCAGCAAGGATAATGAACCACTTGCTCAGCCCAAGCTGCCTCAACAAAACCTTCCATCTCTTTCACAGGTGGTGCTTGGTCCCTCAGAAAACTTCATATTAAGGCTGTTCAAGCTTTTTCAATTGTTTGCAGTTCAATTGTCTCTTCCTGTACCTTAGCCAAAACCAACCTTCATTACAACTCCTGTCACCATTTTAGGGCAACTCCGAAGTCTCGGATGACTCTATACTTGGCTGTTGTTATACGAGGATTGAGCCAGAAGTGACCATGTACACCAGAGACCTGCACATGGAACAATCACCACACAGGCAGGCACGTTCACAGTTAATTGCAAAATGTACACGACTCAAAAAGGTCTTTGCAGCAGATTTTGGCTTTGGGTACTTTTGTCCTAATTACTGATAGAATCTCTGTCAGTTACATTATCCATTTTGTAAAGAGAGCCTGAGAATACTTTTCCAATTCCTAAAATACTACAGCACAATAAATGATTGTCAGACCCAAATATGTACAGAAAATAGGCTGGAAAACAAAGAGGAAAACCCACAGATGAGTTAGACCCTTGTGGCTCCAAGACCCTGTATTATTTGGACCTGCATGAACAGGTGAATGCTACTGCATGAAACTTAACACCCAGGTGTTCAACACCATAATATTTGCTCTCCCAAGGGGATTTGGTAATAAATAGTACACCCCCTTACAATCAAACCAATCAATGAAAGAACACACATTCTGCTCAAATTATTAGTTTTCTTGCTTGAGAAAACTTCATTTCAGCAAATGAAAACTGTAAGAGAACACCACGTAGCTACAGCAAGTATTAGCATTTGTTACTCCTGAGCTCCCCTTTAAACTGAGGGGGAGAATGATTTCAGTATATGACAGATCTGTTTCAAGGAGCGTGGCCTACATTTTTCACTTTATACTATTCCTTTTTTCCTCATTATACTACAAAAATACAAAGAAAAATAACTTCAGTGCTATCAGTAAAAGCTTATAAAGTCAATTTAATTATTCTCTAGTTAATTTATTGAGGAAATCCTTCTGGCTGCTTCACAACTGCAGCACCAACCATTTTCCCTTTGCCAGCAGTAAAAAGTGTTCCTATGGCTGTTGCTTTGAAAATCCACTTGGAAATCCACAAGTCTCTTTGAACCACTGAATAATTTGCCAAGTTGGCAGATATTCTTAATGAACCTGGAAAAAACCTCTGATTACTTTATGAAAGATGTACACTCAGAAGTCACCTTAGAAAAACCACTCAACCATGACGTCATTAATATCAATATCGTGTATTTTGCAAATCCTGCAGTCAGGGAATTACTTTAATTTTTCTTCCTCTTTGGCCTTATCCTGGGCAATTACTGTGTCCTGTTACAGCAAGAGAAATTTATTTCAAAACACTAATTTAAAAAGCAGTGCTATTGAAAAGCTGCATCCTTACTTCATCTATGAATTACAAACAGCATCAGAAGTCAACAATGAGAAACTGCTGTGAGTACCTGAGCCTTATGAAATTTTGAGAATCTGCTGAGGTCACAATTCAATAAAACTTTTGAACATTTTAAAGTCCCACAGTAATTCACACTTCTCATAGACATACTATTAATTATCTTACTGAACTTGAGCCTATGCCTAAAATACCACCTCAGGGTATATCAGCACAGCTCTGCACAAGGAATTCTCCATTACAGAATATTAAGGAAACTATAGAGTGTCTGACTAGTACTGAATATACTTAAACCAGTGATATTTAATGGACAACTCAGTGACTGAATTAAAGGTCAAATATTCAAAACTGGTATAAAAAGCATCTTTACTGAATAGCTTATGAAAAGGAAATTGTGTATCATTTGAGGCCATCAAACAAATTACATTACTGATACTGACAAGAACTCAGTAGAACGTTTGCCAAACATTTTGCTTTTGCTTGTCCATAAAGTGAAAAATACACCAAACAGGTCACACTACACAAGCAGACATTTAAAAAAGTCTGTAAAAATAGCAATTTTATTCCTAAATGTCTTTTCCCTTATCTGTTTTCCAAAACACGTAGAGGACAAACATCAGGTGAATCACTTTTCAGTCTCGTTCTCAGGTTCACTGTCTCCACTATCACTGTCTCTTCCAGGGTGTTCTGGCATTGTTCGATGTTCATCCACTTCATCCACTTTCAGTTCTCCTTCTTTTATCGTTTCTTCTTCTGCCTTATTTTCTTCTGCTGTTGCATCTTCTTGCATATCTTGCACTTCATCTTCTATCTCAGACTCCCGAGTTTGAGCAGTTTCTGGTTCTTCAATCATGGCAGGTGGGGGGAGTAAACGCTAGATGATTAAAAAAAATAAAGGATTTTCAGTTTTTAGAAGTGCGTCTATTTTGGTATCTATTCCTACTTTAGCTTGAACTGTTCACCTTGTACTTAGGATTTTGCGTTAGATAACAAGTGAACAACAAAGACAATCTAGAATCCCTAATCACCTGTAGGCACTTAACTCCTATATGAAAATAAAAAAAACCCCAAACACAACAGTCTTATTAGACGTATTTTTTTTGCCTGAAAGAGGGTGTTAAAAACTCAGTACTTCCAATTAAAGGCTATCAAATACAGTATCCCAAACAGCCAGACAAGTAATAGGGTTATGGTAAATCCCTACTTGGAGCAATAATCACACTACTACCGTAATCTCATCTATTACCATTTCAAACTCCTAGCTATGTTTAACTTGCTTTTTGAGGCCATTAATAAGCCTGTCTTCAACAACTCATTCCAGTAATTTCTCATTGAAACATCATATAAAATGCTATGTGAACATGATCTGTACTTATAGAAGTTGCACCGACAGCTGTAAATGTGGAACAGCACAAGTTCCAGTAACACTTAAAACAGTGCTTAGGTATTTTTTCAAATAATACATCCATAAATTTGAAGTCTTTTGCCTGCAAACAAAAAGCAGTTGGCAAAATATTATAAGCTGCAATGGTAGCTGTATTACAGATTTTGGAAAAAGGCAATACCAAGAATACAGTTAGCTGAAGAGTACAGATGACAGCTATACAACTCCAGGCTGCACAGAAACCCTCATACTTCTTGCAACCTTACATTATTTAATGACAGGATGGGTATTTCTTTGGAATACTGTGAAGCATTTTAATGAAATGAAAGCTCAATAAACCTCCTATGGATGATTGTTTAGTTTTGTTTTCCTTAAAGGCAACTTAGCTTCACATGACAAATTGAGCGTTTAATTACAGTGATGTCTTATCTTCAATTAGATGACACTAATATTACAAATTTCTGACAAGCACAGGCAAATCTTTGAAGCAATTATGACTACCAGCAGAGATATGAAAAGCATTTTTATAGACTCTGAAGTTATCATACTGGTTTTTATAATCCATCTGTTCACAGAAAAAGTGTATTTCAAAACCAGTGATTCCTTATGACCCTGATACAAACTAAAGATTTCTTCAGTGATTCAGTTAGATGTATGTTGTACTTTGTGACTACTACTCTTAAGTCTAGTGTAAAAGAAAAGGAAAAACACCATGTTGTACTATATATAGGGTAAAAGAAATTTAATTTTCTGCATTTTCTTTTTCTATTTTTTTTGTTTTGTTCACTTTTTGGCTTCTCCTGCAAAGGAGAATGTGGTTCACTGCCGCAGTAGGAAAGCTGCAGCTTTGTAACCAGTTTTAGCTAGCAATGGACAAAATAAGAATTCTAAAAAGAATAACTGGTATTAGCACAGGGTTGGGTCTATATTTGATTAAGGTGTCAAGCAAACCCATCTTTTAGTGAAATTTAGCGACTACCATCTGCTTTTCAAGACCTTGTTGGTTTTGGCAGGGCTATTAATTTGCATCTGAATGTGATCAACTGCACAGTCTGAAGAGTCTTCACATAAAATCTGCATGGTTGAAAGATCTCCAACTGTATTAGACAAACTGACTTCAAAACAAATCTCGTCACAGGGCTGGGTTTCTAACAGAACAGTGTGAGCTTTCATACTTTAAACATATACAATTACAAGAAGAGATTTTAGTAGTGTCACTCCTCTTTCTCTATCCCCTTTTCTTTACAGCAGACATAATTAGAACACTTCCACAAAATAGTAAGTATCCTGTCCACCTGGTGAAGGCTTTTTCTCGGTAGCAAAATGCTTCAAATCTGGCTGAAGCTATGCCTCTCAGAAGAGAAAAAAAAAAAAAAAAAAAAAATTCAAGATTCACTGGACAAGAACTGCAGAGAAAAAGAAATTTACCATCCGAAAGTCTGGTACTGAGGAACAGACTCAAACCTCAACAGCATCTGTCACTTACAGAAAATCAATTTTATTTTAAACGCACACCTTCCAAGAGTTAAAAGGTCCTTACCTGTTGATAGTGGTGTGTACTTTGTATCATGTGCATATACATATTGTACACAAAGTTAGCCATTTGTGGCATGTTCTTAATAACATGTACTTGGTGAGATGGTCCTTCTCCATTCTAAGAAAGGAAAAAAAAGTAGACAGCAAGCAAAGCAAAACAACCATTATTCAAAAGTTATTTAACTATGTTTAAAAAAAAAAAAAAAAAAAAAAGCTGAATTCTTTGGAAAGGCAGGAAGTGTAAGTCTTACTCTTTGGATTAATCATGGATTAATCATGATACTGCAGCCCAACAAAGTTACGTCAAAAGGAAAGACTGGGTTTTGATGCTTACTCCATAATCCATTTTGGACTTGAGTCATTTAGCATGTTAAAAGCCTGAAAGTGGCCTGAAAGTTTCAACTGAAGGGGTCCCTCCCACCAGACTTGTCAATAACACTTAAGACCAGGGAAAGATCTGCAATTGAATTTGAGGTTCATATAGGCACTCCTTAAAGCTCCATAAAACAAAGCAGATTTTCTTCTATTTCTTCATTTAGCATCCTACTCTGTGTGTCCTGTGCTTAGATGCTTAACAAAAACTTTTCCTTCAAGATCTAATGCAGTATTACAAATGACATTTTTGTATTTATGAATCTAGCTCAGCAACAAAACTGTTCTGCAATTCTGGGCCAATTAAAAAAAAAAATTAATTGGTCATCCTGAATTACTCAGTCAAACAGAGTTTTACCTCTTTCAATGAGAAATTACTAGCTTTGTATGCTTTTTGAGAAATAAGATTATTTTGTAACAAGACCAAAAATATGTAACACACTAAAAAACTATTTCTCAGAAGAGAAAAATATTGAATCACTTAACACAGGCAGAATTTAGGAAAAAGTAGGCACAGTTATATTGATAACTACATTTTGTGGAAAAATCAACTAAAACCAGCCTGTGTGTACTATGACAGCATTTAACTCTAGGGACATGACTATCAAAGAGGCACTGGTTTAGCAAAGAAGGCAGTCCCACCTCTTATAGCCCACTTAAGAAGTGGGCAAACACACGCACTCCCATTACAGACCACAAAATTCAGAGCAGCTGTTCCTACCTGTCTTGCTGTTGGAAAACATTCTGTGGGAACGATATGGAGGTGAAGCGGTCGAGCTGTGAGTTGGCTGAAAGCTGGAGTTAGCTCAAAACAGTTCTGAAACAGTGATACCCTTGCAAAGATATAAAGCCCAAGCCTGGCTCTTGACATGGCAACGACTAATCTTCGGACATCCCTTCAGAAAACAAACAAAATCAATCATGTTCTTTTTCACTGATGACATAGTTGCAATAAAAATAACTAGAAGTATACAGAAGCCTTAAATAAAGGAAATATAATCTGCTAAACTACTACTTTGTCTTTAGTATTTTTCCTTACATTCTGTTTCAGTAACTACCAAATCCTAGAAACATTATATAGAACTCTGTGTGTTTGTACATGTATGTGTATCAGTTTACTGCATCGGTAATAGGAAAGCGTGATATAAAATAATAATAATAAAAATCACCCTTTACTACTTGCCTAGACTTCACAGTTTAACATTAAGAACAAATCACAATAGCATTTCTGTATCCTTGAATGAGTAAGCATGAGTCTGATAACTCATCTAACTAGTGTTAGATGATCTGTGTGACTGCAGTGATCAAAAACTTCTGATACAAAAACAAATTAAAAGCTCATTTACAGGAAAGCATTCATGAGAAAATTTAAGCCTGCATTTGTTCAACAAGTATTACATTCCTATCGTTCTACTAGGGTGAAACCAAGTTCAGCCTATCAGCAGTAATATAAACTAATTTTAGTATAACAGCCATTACCAAAGGATAAAGTGGTTGTGAAGAGGGTACTAGACAGTTATAAAAGGAAGTATGTCTGAACTTCATTCAATACATAGTATTAAATTTCATTTCTATTACGTATGCAAATAACTGAACATTTTTATGTAATGTATTATAAACAATCTTTCTGATACGGAAAACATGCAGTTTAATGACATTACAAGAGTATCTTGTTACATACCTAAGGTGGCCTACAGCTTTGGTACGCACTAGTGAAAGGAGAATATAATCATTTTGTTGACCTTGGAATCTGTCCACAGTTGTTACCTAGAGAATCAAAAACCAAGAAAAAAACTCCATAGGTTAAATCTTGCCATTTCAGTTAAAATGTGACACCAAAATGTTAATATCAACTTCGGACTGAGATTGCAGTAAATGGGAAGAGAAAATAAAATGGTTTAACTCTGTTTTAGCTGGCTGCTAACCACAAATCATCAGCCTGTTCCTTCTGGGAAATGCTGGGAGCAGCTTTTGTCTGACTGTATACTGTTTCTTTTACATTTTTATTCAACACAGATAGGTAACAGTGGAAAGCCATCAGTTTTATAATAAAGAGTTTAAACCTTCATATTAGCACCAGATTTTTACAACTATACTTTGTTTCATCAGATTTGTCATCCATCATTAATGTTTTATCAAAGCATTTCCACTCTGGGTGGATCTTCTTAAAAGTTGTGGGTTTGGGGATCTGTGGGTTTTGAGAACAAAATAAATGACAAAAGAGTTATTCTGCCTCAGGTAGTCTGTAGCTTTTCCAACTTCATGGACTTCACTTTGTATGAAAAATTACAAACAGGCAGAAACAAGGGCACTACTTTACAAAATTCCATAGAATGTAAGGTAATAAATGCGCAATTACCAGGGAATACTTGCACAGAAATCTGTGACTGTATTAAATTAGCCTGCTGTATAATATGACAATTTAAAACTAAACAAACCAGAACTACTGCAATGACCGATATATTTTCAGTCACCTTGTTTGGCCGTCCAATCAGTGGATTATTTCCACACCGCTGATTAATGACATCACGGATCAGATGTTTCTGTCCATTGTATGTTGTCAGGATACTTATCCTGTCCGCAGGATAACCAAGCAGGCACATATACATGAAAAGTGCCACAACGTACTCAGCTTCACCAAGATTCTTAAAGAAAAAAAAAAAAAAAAAAAGGGGTTACTCAATCTGTGAAATTGAAAAGCGTAATACCTATGACATTATCATGTATTTACAGAAAAATCTCAGAGCTAAAAATTTCTCTAGATCGGATGTTTCAAAATGGCTTTTATTAAGTGAGCAAAGAAAGAATAAAAGAACCTCAAATAGGTTTAATAACTTAATTCTGATTCCTTTTGAGAGAACTGCTCAAAATACCTACATCAATAATATTGTTAGTTATTGATTGATACTTTCCAGTATTTACTCAGAAGCTCCCAGTTATTTCAACAAGTTTAAATTCTAAGTATTTAATAATCGTTAAAGATAACAAAAATTGTTTAAAATTTAATTCATATTTAGGGACTATTAAATATTTACACATTTGTACCTAAATGCATTTATGTACTTATATCCTTATATACCAAAGGAACTGCCAACTTAACTGTATTACACAGCTCAACCAATAGAGTATTTGGTTTTCTTCCTTCTTAAAAGGTCACATGCCAAAATCCCACATTACTTAAAACTGCGAAATTATTATTTGTTAAAAAGTATTAGAAGATGGTAATCTGCAGATACGTGTACTGAAATAGAAGGGTTTAAAAAACCCTTAGCACCAATATAACATTATTTCAAGTAAGCATGCAAAATAGCTGCAATGACTCATTCCCGAGTAAGCTGAAAGTAAGAACTAATTGAACTAGAATAACTAAACTTTTGACTATTAATCAGAAGACAGACATCTGGATTATCAAACCAGATTATTTCTACTGCAGGCCAAACCTATTCAATTTCAAATGACCAGTTGTTATTTCACATTTTGTATACCGCAATTTTTTCTGTGCCATTACTTATAATGAACAATGTCTGTCCCAAAGCATCACTCTACTGCCTATTTGAAACAGGACAAAACTTATTCACAGCCTGTTTAAACCTGTTTTCTGTCAACAAAAATTATCTTTCATGTTAAAAAGTTGCTCTCAATTACAGACATTTATTACTGCTCTATTTATACTGGGAATCTTATCCCTACTTGGCGTATGTTTGACTAGGCTATTTTTTCTTATTAAGTGTGCTCTGCATTACTTGGAAAATGCAGTTGCCAGGCGTATCAAACACCTGTGGGTGTAAAACTATTCTACAAATTTTAATCCTCTAAGTCTAGAAAGAAATGCCCAAATTCATAGATAAATAATACATGGCTGCAATCTTACCTCATGGAAAACGATGCAATGCCACCAACATACTCTACTAATATCTCTCAGTCCTCAAGACCACAAAAAACACAAAGTCCCTCTCCCATGCAAAAAGCCTCCCCAAAACCTATAGGAAATACTAGAAGAGCCTGCTCATGAAAGTGCTGAGTGTTCCCAGTCTTCTTTGGCCCAGGAGTGGTCTAAACCAGTGCTCAGACTCTCAATTATCAAAATCCCATTTTTAAGGCAGTAACTCCAGCTGTTTCTGTTCCACACGACAACTTTTTAACACTTGTACTTTAAAGTGTTAAAACCATATATAGAATAAAACCAAAATAAAACCAAACTCTTCCCTCCAAACAACTGTGCCCTCAACCTAGAAGTGAGATAAAGTGGATTATGACTCACCACTGCTTTCTTCACTAACAGCACACTAGTTTGTATAACAAAAAAGTGGGAGGAACCCAAGCAAAACATACGGATACATATCTTGAAAAAAATACATAAACATAACTCAATGATTTTAACAGGGGAAAAAAGTGACCACGAGCATTATCATCTTACAGCACACTCTTTGCTTTTCACAATTTTAAGCAAAATTTAAGGTGTTAATTCCATGTTGATTTCAATCTTTGATCCTTCATGTAGGGGGGAAATGCTACTACACTATCATAGAATCATAGAATAGTTAGGGCTGGAAAGGACCTCAAGATCATCTAGTTCCAAGCCCCCTGCCATGGGCAGGGACACCTCACACTAAACCATGCCACCCTAAGGCTCTCAACAACCGGCCTTGAACACCACCGGGGATGGAGCATTCACAACCTCCCTGGGCAACCCATTCTAGTGCCTCACCACCCTAACAGGAAAGAATTTCCTCCTTATATCCAATCTAAACTTCCCCTGTTTAAGTTTTAACCCATTACCCCTTGTCCTGTCACTACAATGCCTGATGAGGAGTCCCTCCCCAGCATCCCTATAGGCCCCCTTCAGGTACTGGAAGGCTGCTATTAGGCCCCCACGCAGCCTTCTCTTCTCCAGGCTGAACAGCCCCAACTTCCTCAGCCTATCTTCATACGGGAGGTGCTCCAGGCCTCTGATCATCCTCATGGGCCTCCTCTGGACTTGTTCCAACAGTTCCATGTCCTTTTTATGTTGAGGACACCAGAACTGCACACAATACTCCAGGTGAGGTCTCATGAGAGCAGAGTAGAGGGGCAGGATCACTTCCTTCGACCTGTTGGTCACGCTCCTATCGTGGCAGTACAGCTGAATCACAGCAGTATTAACTTGCTATAGGCCAAAACAATGTTTTGTAATGAATTATACACCAAATCTCACTCCTCCCAAAATGCTGAGAAAACACAGATCTCAAGCAAAGTCACTCACTCTGAGCAAAAAGCAAAACATAATACATCATCATTTTCAACACTGAAAACCCATTAAAAGAAGAAAAAGAATCATGCACACGTTTGACTCAAGTATCCGAGAACATGAATTAAAACATCCACTTACTGTATTTTGATAGTCTGTCTTCATGTCAGATTTAATATGTGATATCTAGATTAAACAAAGTATATATGTAGCATTTCTCTTACCTGATAGAAATAAGGATTGGGTTCAGACTCTCCCACACCATTGAAGTCTTCCACATTTATAAGCTGGAAGTCGTACAAAAACCCAGCATTGGCTGTTCTGAACTCTGGCAGAAGTTGCACGTGAGGCAGGTTACCCAGGTTCTTGTAACGCCAGTTGTAAAGGTTACATAAACTGTTCAGAAACACACAAGAGACAAAACCTCAATTCAACTCATTCAACACAATTCAAATGCACACGCCCCATTGCTTTCAACATTAATGTTTCGGCAGGTTTTCAATTAAAAGAATAATTTTGCTGGACAACTATATGTATATAAACGAATGAATTCGTTCAAGCTATCCAGCAATATTAAGTTTTTTAGCTCTGTTTGGTTATGTCTCACAGAAAGCTTTAAATTTTACTCCAGTGCAGCCCACTCAGCCTTAAGACTGTTCTACTTGATAAGACTTACACTGAAGGGTACATATTTTGCAAAGAAATCTAGTAGGAATTTCCATGGGTAACAAAACTTAAGGAATATTAATGCTTCTTCACAAAAAGAAAGGAGTAAAAGGATTTTCTGCATTACCTGTTCTAAATTTTCCTACTGCAAAAAGAAATTAATTTTCTTATTTTATATACTGCCATATATTAATATGGGGCATGAAGGGAAGCAACTGGTATCTACCCACTTCTGAATCATCTCTGGTATTTATACAGACAGTAATATAACCAAAATGCCTCATTCACAAACACACAACAAAATCCAGACCAGGTAAAATAGCAGTTCATGGGAAGCTACCTATGATCTGAAAAGACAAAGCATAGGAAGGTATGGAAAAAAATCCTAGATGATGAAATGGTTTATGAAGTGACAGAATTCTGCTCTCTCATTTCTAAGAAATTTGTAGAGATGTTGCAAAATAGCAGATGGCAAAATAAATTTAATTTATCACCATACTCAGATATAATTTGCACTTTTAAAATCAGACTGAACTGTTTTTCATGACTAGAAAATAAAATTCTACCACCCCCAATAATTCCTACCTGAAAAAAATTAAGTTCTCCTTCATTTTATGAAAAAAATAATAAAAAAACATCAGGATTTAAAACTAAACTTAGAGTAGGCAAGATTTTATATGGAGTAATTTTCTCTTTGGTTTTATTTAGCTTCGTACTACAACACCACAAATATGCAATTTACACAATAAATAAAACATCTACATTACCACAGCAAAGTGACAAATACATGGATAAAAAAAGAAAAGAGTTATCCTATTAGAGAGATGCTCTATCTCTTTAAATATATAAAAAAGGGTTAACACTCGTGTGGACAACATGACTATCTTCAATAAAAGCTGAAGCTCTGCTGAAATAGCTCAAGAAAAGAACCCTTTTGCAGAATCGGAGGGAACTATTATATATTCAACTCTGAATAAATAATGTATTTATTTGGCCTTGAATATATTAAATATATTAGTTCAGAAAAGGAAGCTTCTGAAAGTTTCAGCTGTAAAGAAAGAAAACAACAAAACGTGACTATTAAAATTCCTTTAAATATAATTTTCATTAAAGTACTCATAAAATAGCAGAGTACTATTATATTACCAAAAAAGGAAAATAAAATCTGATTGTATTTCAGCAAAGTAAAATATATCTTCCTAGTCTAAGCTGAAAGAAATGGAACAAATAAGAGTTTTGCAAACTCCTGTCCTAACAATAAAACAAAGTTTCCAAAAGTGTATGTGTACTTTTTCTATTTTTATCTTTGCATTTTCTTATAGGATAGACATGACATTTTGTATGTCTCACCTTGCTCTTGCTCTTCCCTGAGCATCCAAATCAACAGTTGGCACTCCAACACGAACAAATCGTGTAAAAAGAGACTGCTCCATGTTGGAGTATTTCTGAAAAGCCATGTTCTTAATGACTGGTGGCAGCTGATGGTGGTCACCAATCATAATCCACCGTTTCAAACGACTGAATCCATCCTGGGGGTTCTAGAATTAAACAATTACAGAATTGTAACTATTACACTGTAACTGAGGTACTCAATTAGAACACATTAGCAGTCAAACTGGCTTAGTCTGAGCCCTAAATTTCAACATTTGTTCTTAAGCTACACTGAGCTGCAGTAATTTTAAAGACTATTAGCTTCTTTCTAATCTACTACCAGAAAAAGGAGCAGTGCTTTACATAAACTCTTGTTTGTTATAAAGCAACAGGTAAGTTTATCTACTAAAATAGTAGAGAAATATCAGTATGTCATACTGCGTTGTTTTAAAAGTCAAAGGTAACATGTCAGAACACAAAAGGAGGGAAAAAGCACAAATACATAGAAGTTATAGTAAAAAAACTAAAATCTGATTTCTACAAAGTAGTGTTACCGTACAATAATCCTTTTATTTTTATTTTTTTTTATTCCAAGATAGCAAATATGAACTACCTGCAGCATCTGAAACAGTTTTAGTGCTCACGTATCTGAGGCACAAACTGAACCAGCCTTTCAAGTGTCCCTGCAGTTTATGTGTTTCACCTGTTTAGCTCTGGAATTCCCACATGGCCTCTTCCATGACCAGAATGAGCCTCTAATTAAATCCCCACCCTGGCCCTTGGACTGAATGCTCTTCAGTATGGTGAGTATATCTCTTTCCAGTTTCTCATCATCCTTTGTCTACCTAAGTTACATACTGACAGAACTCAGTAATGACCGCTGAGCCCATGAGTTCTCTTTCATGAGTTTCAGAACTCATGGAAGAACATTGTAACATAGGGACAAAAGGGGAACAGATGTGTAGAACCAGAATTCTGAAATTTTCACCTGCAAGCTTTACAATTCAGACCCATGTTTGTTATACACTTCTGTGATATTTCATAGAATCATAGAATAGTTAGGGTTGGAAAGGATGTCAAGATCATCTAGTTCCAACCCCCCTGCCATGGGCAGGGACACCTCACACTAAACCATCCCACACAAGGTTTCATCCAACCTGGCCTTGAACACCGCCAGGGATGGAGCACTCACAACCTCCCTGGGCAACCGATTCCAGTGTCTCACCACCCTAACAGGAAAGAATTTCCTCCTTATATCCAATTTGAACTTCCCCTGTTTAAGTTTTAACCCGTTACCCCTTGTCCTGTCACTACAGTCCCTTTCCCCATAGGAGCACTACTCAAGACAAAGTTCCTTGCCATCCTGAAGTGTAAAAGAAATAAAGACCTCTCTGATAAGAGAGCAAGGAATGAAAACTGAATTCTGGACTGTCTAGCTCACCAAGCCAAAAGATGCCTTAGTAAGAAAGTGGATGGAAATTATTTTCAATGGCAAGGGAAAAGATTTTATTTTTTCCCCTCCCAAAAGGCTACTGCTTTGGAGAAGACCAATTATTCTTCTCTGATCAGCCATTTCAATCTCAAAAAGCTCTGCAAAGAACTGTTTTAAAAAATTTCTTAATCTGAATTGTAAGTGCAAGAAATCAAGTACTACTCTGTAAGCCTAGCCCTTCAGATTTTGTTAAAAAACAGAAAACAAAAAAACCCCTCAATTTTCAAGGTCTATTTTGATAGCTATTGTAAATAAGGTCACAGAATAACACAAACAATATGACTCTGTGATGAAACGGCTAGCTTATGTATTGTTCATGTACACTTAACTTCCCCCCATCAGCCTGATGCATCTGGTTATTCACTCAACCATTTCAAAAACACTCTAAGATGCTTATTTCACTACATCTAATAATTTCATAATCAATGAAAACCATGGTAAAAGCCACACAGAATTTCCTCATTACATAGCATTGCAGTACAATGTTGTGTTACAATTTGTGAGAAGCCTCACGCCAGCAGTTTGCTCTCCAGACACCCAAACAAGATGGACATGTGTTCCTGTTCAGACTTCAGGCAGTATTTGGGGTTTAAAGGATGAATTAGTTGCCTACCTGCTCAGAATTATCAAAAGTCATCAGTCTTTAAACACATCAAGGTGTAAAGTACTACATTTTTATCCCTAAAATCTAAAAACCTAGAGTTAAACAGCAATTGAGAAAAGGAGTTGGGCTTTAAAAGCAACTGAGACGTGCACATTTTTTTGTGTGCTAGGCCCATAGTTACTTCCCTGCAACTGTGTTCTAATATCCACTGGAACAGAGCAAAATGAAAAATTATGAGATACAATTACAAATATATCCAGTATTTCATAGAATTTCTATCACGCCTTTTTTGATACACATTTTCTTTTAGAATGAAAATCAAAAAGCTTGGATGTGGTTTTCTTAGAAGACTTTATTTATTGGTTTTCAATGAAAGTACCTGCTCCAGGCAAAGCTTCTGAAACGAAACTTAATTTTACAATATGAGAATATTAATTTGAGAATATGAAATGCAGACTGCATATTTTTCAGAAAGCCACTAGAGTAAGAATCTTACTGACTTTCCCCACATGGAACTGATTCACAGCTACAGTTTGCCCAGAGCTCCTGAGGGAGGCCATACTTCCAGAGGTGAAATTTTATCTTACAATGACTGGAGATTATGGAGATAGCAGAGCCACAGATGTGCAAAAAGCACATTTTACTTACTTATTAAATCTCCTAGCTCTTAAAAGAGGAGTTACTAAAAGCAACCACAAACAATCTTTACCGGAGGCAAAAAAAAATGTCAAGAAAGTCCAAGCATCTTGAGTTTAGAATGATCAGCGCAAACATTTTTAAGGAAAAGTACTCAACTTCAGAAGCAGCAGTGTTGGCCCTCTATTACAACAATCCCTTATATAACAGAGCTATTGCTACCTGGCTTCTTAAAGACTATGCTATAAATATCCCCTGTTCCATGTTAGCTCCAGTTCCCTTCCTTCCTTCCCTGCATTAGCGGTACCTTTCCAGCTGCAAGACTTTCATTCAACTGTATCACATCTGCATTCCTTTATCTACTAATTGCTTGCTTGCCAAACACAGTACAAGCTGCAGCTTATTCCAGGCTAAATATTTACCAATTAATCAGATAAAAGGTATATAATTATTGGGAAAAAGAAGAAGTAGAACCAGTAATAATTTGTTTTCTTTCTGTAGAGTTGTAACATCAAGTAGAAGGTCTCCTCTCTACCTGGCCCCAGTTTTCCTTGAAGTTGTCTGTGATTGGTATCTCTCTCTGTTAATCCTGACTGAAATTGACCAAACATCACAAGCAGACAGGATGACACACAACAATTAAAAATTAAAAAACCTTACACTCCTTGGTAAACAAAACCCTTACTTAATAGCCCTTATTTAAATTTTAACAATTTTTTCAATCAGAAATAATCACTATTAAATGACAAAGAATATAACGAAGCTATGACTACTTTACATAAAATATCTTCACTTTTTTATTTTCAAAACAAAAGCCTGCTAATCCTACTATTTAGTCAATAAAACCAACATATCTGGAACTATTGGCTTACTCCATATCATCAAAACCCAAGGATAAGCAACTGATGTAGTGCAAAGTGAAAGTTCTTGCTGTCCACTCACACGGCAAGTATCAGTCCTAGGTTACTTTCATGCACAAGATATTTTCCTTTAAATATTCCGTATTGTTCAAGAACACAGACTTTCATTTAACATTTTTTGTAATATATTTTACGATTCAGGTCTAACCTGCAGCAAGAGAGGTATAAAAGTTTCTATCTCCAGAATCTGAGCAGACTCTTCCATTAAGATGTTGTCATACTGAGGGGAAAAAACAAAACAAAGAGATATGTCCATCAGGCAAGTAATACAAATTTATAGTTATTCAGCCTAGAATAAAGAATACATCAACTAGTCATTTGATTTTTGACAGGTGGAACAGTTACAGCAGGATTTTACCTCAGGCAAAATATCAGTATTACCAAAACTAAATGTCAGAGGGTAAAATCCTACCACATCAATAGCAGATCTATCTGTACCAACCAATCAGGGCTTACATTCAGAAGGAATCCATGACTGAATCATGACATGCTTCCCACATCACACAACCCATCCAGAAAAGCTTTCTGCAGTGGATCAAACTATGTTGGTACCCTTGCACTGAAGCAGAAAAAGAGTGCTTTTGTGATCCAATACAGGGCATTATCAGAGAAAAAATAATACTAAAAGTTATTGGTGGTTGGCTACTGTCACATACAAGTTTGTACTAAATTAATACCTATGGCTAATACTGTAGAGTGAGAACAGCATTGCATCATAGTACCTTTTCATCAAATCGTTCGTTTTTTAGGTGAATTTATAAAGGCCATGTTTTTTTCCCCCCAATTCTGCCTTTATTTTATTAATCATATCACTGCAGATCATCATCTACACTATTAAGCATTTTTTAATATAAGTAACTTAGAAGTGATCTCATTTTTTACTTAATTTTTTCTTCAGTAAAATTAAAAATTGAAACATACTGGTTAAAAAAAAAAAAAAAAAGGCAACTCAACCTAGTTGCCTAGATTTAGTACAAACAAGTTAATTCAAGAGAGGGTGGGGACCAAAACAAAAAAAATCATTACTTTGAAACCTAATTCAACCAGGTCGTGTCGTTTCAGAGCAGCATGAGTACAAGTCATGGCAATGATTTTTGCTTCTTTCACCAACAGGTATTTGGATCTATCCAGGCCACTGCGGAGAAGTTCAAATGCTCTGAATTCCTATGCAAGAGAAGAAAACTGTGAAAGTCAGAATACAAAAAATTATTCCTTATAAAATGTATCCACTTCAACTATCTGGCCACCTTCTTAATATAATTAGGCAAGAAAGTTCTGAAGGTACCTGCTGTTAGCATTAAAAATTATTCAAAATGGGATTGCTAAACTTGGAAATCATAGTATTTCAAAAAACAATCTTTTAAACAAAAAAAATAATTCTGCAATTTGTGTGCATATACAAATTTGCAGACCAATTCAACCAATTCTGAGGAACCCGCTCAGAATCCCCCAAAATTCTGTTGTACTGTATCATCTTGTTTTCCACTATAACAACACATCAAATTCAGTATTAGAAGACCATTTAAGTTAATATAACTGAATGATACACAGACCACCTTTACCCAGACTTTTAAAAGCCTCTAAAGCAATTCTGTGAAAAACAGAAGATAGTCCATTTAAATTACTTCTAGGTTATCTGATTAAAGGCAACTCACTGTAAACGCAAAGACCCTGTGAGGATCAGAGGAGCAGTGATAGGCAAACCAACCCTAGTAACCTATTCAATGAAAACGGAACACCCACAATGGCTGCTTCCTAAGATCAAAATTAAACAAATTAGACCTTTGTGCCTGTTGTGAAACTTGTCAGTATTACCCAAAGGTGGAAATTCTCACCTGAGCAGCTAATAAAGCTGCCTAGAGTTATATACTACTTGGAAGATATCGGGCAAAGGAGAATTTTGGAAGTGTGTAAAGTTTTTTTTATAGGATTAGCCAGATACACCTACCTTTAACAGTTACATGCCTTACCTCAAGCTGAGTGAATATTTTCTTAACATGTCTAAAACACCCTTCAGCAATTTCCATATCTTCTTCATAGGATTTGCCTTTGAAAACTGGTTGAGGAGCATTTGCAAAATATTGGTGAAAAGGAAAGAAACTGGAGACATCCGTAACATCTGGCACTTTTCCACCCTTAACTTTCACTTTGCTGATATACTCCTCCCAACGAGACATTACCTATGACAAACAGAAGTGTCATATTGACATGTTTTAATATCAAAGTCATTGGCAAGGTATAGTCTTGCACACACGGTATGAAGAAAAATTATCACAAAAGCAAGGTATGTCTAAATTGGCACTTGAACTTGTATCAGGACAATGGTTTTGAAGCTGTGGTGGGTTGACTTGACTTGGGGAAAACTGATTTATTTCCAATTAAAGATGGAGTACAATGGTGAGAAACATACAGAACCAAACCCACCTTTCTTCTCCACCCCCTCTTTCTTCCCAGGTTCAATTTCACTCCTTCATTCCCAGCTTTTCTACCTCCTCCCCACCCTGAACAGTGCAGGAGGAATGGGGCTCTGTCACTCAAGTTTGTAGCACTGCATCTTTCCCACCTCACACATTTCCCACTGCTCTGACATGGGCTTTCTACAGGCTGCAGCTTCAGGGCATATTCACCTGTTCTAGCATGGGGTCCTCCACTGGCTGCGGTGTGGCTATCTGCTCTGACACAGTCCTCCATCGGCTGGAAGGGGACAACCTGCTTTGCCATGGTCCTCTCCACGAGGTATGGGGGAATCTCTGTTCCTGCTCCTCCTTTTCCTTCTGACCTTGGTGTGTGTGGTTGTTTCCCATACTTCCCTCTCTGCCCCAGGTGCTGCACAGTGGTTTTTGACTTTTTCTCAAAGATGCTTTTACAGAGTCACCACCAGTGTCGCTGATGGGCTCCGTTTCAGCCAGCAGTGGGTCCATTTGAGCTGGCTGTGTCCAGCACTGGGCAGTCCCATGCCTCTTCTCAGAGATTATACTTGCAGATCACATCTGTTAAAATCTTGCACATAAACCCAGTACAGAAAGAATTTCCTGATTACCTCCACTTAGAGTAGTTTGGTTGAAACACCAAGTGGGAGTCCTCTGGGAGGAAACTGAACCAAAAGATGAGCTCTGCCAGTGCTCCTAGCATTCTCCAACACCTAATGTCCATTTAAGGTTTAGGCCCATGCTACAAGCTAGCCCCGAGTAAATTCAGTAAAAACACACACAGTGTATGCATTTGATCCTAAGTACCAGTCTATAAATCCATTTAAGCCACATCAACTGCTAACATAGACCATGTCACTGAAAAATACACACAAGGGAAATCAGGGATGTACAATACACAGAAAATGTGGTTTTTATACTGCACATCTGATTTCATGCTGGCATTTAATGACATAAAAGCATTTTAAAGCAGGACCATCAAGTAACTGCTCTAATGCTTGTCCAAAATGTAAAGTAGACCACATATTTTTCCATCTGAAGGAGAAACTTCAGGTTAGAATCTTTGCCAGTAGCCATGAAGAACAGCACTGCTAGCCTTTTAATTGGTGTGTCATCATGCAGGCATTAAAACAATAGCAATACAAGTAACTAATGCTACAATTACAGCGCTAGCTGCTATTGTATTTTAAATCACCAAAGAAAATGTGGTTTGCTTTGGGTTTTTTTTAGACTCAATTTTGAAAATTCACTCAAATTTTTACAAATTGTTTCATAACACACTGAGGTCATACAGTCTCTGTAGAAGGATTTTAGTCCTTACTTGGTATAAGAAAAAGTGGCCAGCTGTTTCACAAGTGTAGGAAACATCTCCTGGGACTCCAAGACTCTCTTGCAATCGTCCAACTTCCCGTAGAAGTTCAAGTCTTCGAGCCAGCACGTAATTAACTCTTCCATACCTACAAAATGGATTAAACAACATAATTTGTATTTAAATGTAGCTAATTCAAACAGGTTTATTTTAAGTATCATGAGAGATCACACACCAAACACCACCCACCCTCAAAAAAGACAACCCACAACTACTAGCTAGTCCCAAAACCCAAGAATATGCTACATGCTGACTGTTCTAGCAGTTGAGCCCAAACAATTTACAAAGCCATGTAAGAGCCATTACTGTCATTACTGTACAGTTCTTTTTATCCTATCGCTTCAACAAAAGCTTCTTAAGTGTTAGTAAAACATTCTTGTGATGTATCTGTAAAGTAGAAAAAGTATTACTTACAGTATATTGTATAGGAGCAACCAGTCCACTACATGTTACATAAACACAACCAAGTTATACAAGTCTATGGACCTCCATAAACAGAATAGATACCCAGAGTTTCAGTATGGCAAGGCTGAATTCCTTTGACAATATACAAAATTTCTTGTAGTAACACTTGGCCCACCATAACAGACAGGTTTCCATCCACACATAGGATACCTACGTACCTGACACACGTTGTGCTCATAGCTGCATGCTGAATGACTTTGTAAGTTATTTGTAAGTTTGTAACTTACTCCTTCCATTCTTCCTCCTCTTACAAAATTCGAGGCCAATTTTTTTTCTTTATAAATCAATTTCTTTAATCCATGCACTCCCCCCCACCCTCCCAGAAGCAGTACAAAACCAACATAAATTAATCTATGGATCACATTTTCTATAAAAGAAAACGGATTAAAAAAGTATACCAACAGGTGAAATTAAAGAAATGAGAGGAACAGGACACTTTCTTTTAAAAACACATATGCGGTTAAAAGCTCAAATAAAAACGTCAGTATGACACTTTCACGAATAAAGGCTAACTTTTAAGCTCTTATTAAGCTTACTAGCAATAAAATATACTTTCTGCACAAAAAGAAAACCCAACAGACACAATCCCTGCTCATCACAATGGGTTCTATTGTCCTGTTTAGAAGGGTGAGAGTAGTTAAAACTGGAGATTTGAATTTACTAAGAAACAACTGACTATGATATTGTTGACAACTGGAATAAAACAAGTTTCTTGGGAACTATGACGGTTTAAGATCCTTGGAGTACTAAATATTTTTTTCATCTTCAACAAACCCAATCCATTATAATTACAAGTGACTGCAACCAGTTGTTTGGGTTTTTTTTCCCCCTCACACTTCCAATGTCCTCTTGCTCCTCACAACATGTTCTCTTTTATGACACCCTCATTCATTGCTACAAAAGTTTCTTTGGTTGTGATTCCCTTTGTGTTTAAGGGACAGTACCAGTTTAATGGGCTCCCGTCCACCTTACATTCTTATATCCCTCTCCTGCTTTGCTGTGCCTGCAGAAGGAGCAAAAAATGAACACTACGCTTGCAAGCAGCGGAAATTCTTTAGGCAGTATTGTGACCTCTAAAGCAGCCTGACTCAGAAAAACATGAAAATCAGAAGCAAACAAACATCAGGCATATGAGAAATAAACTTCTCTTCTCACAGTACTGCAGCCCACCTTCATGTATCTTGCTCAACCCTTATCCTCCCTCCCAAACTGCCAGAACCCTTAGAACTTGCAGTAATGTCCCATAGGTCTGGCGTTACCTTGAAAAGAATGAAAACACACAATACAGAGTGCCTCGAAGAAAACTTTTTAATGATGAGCATTACTATTCCGGGAATATACTTAACTCTGGCTATTACTAAATAAGTATCTGCCATGCCATCATTTCACTAAGATTTTGGCTATCAGATTTCTGGAATAATTTGAGCATGTTAAAGCATTCAAATTTATTCAGAAAAGACCACAAGGTATTTATTTTGCTAAATGAAATGCAACTATGCACATGTGGGTAGTTTCTAGTCACTTTATCTAATTTTTACTACAGCTTCTGAAGTCAAAGTATTGCTATAACAATCCACTGCTGGACAGTTCAGTTATTTCCAGTGCCTGACCATTATATCCCTGCTTACATTGATGAATGTATGTAATCCTACTGACGTCAACTGGAGTAACACGTAACAAACATACTAATATTTACAAGGACAGGGTCTTAAGCCTTTCGACTGATAGAATTAATAGCTTTCCTTATATTTGTGTTCTCCAAAACATGTTATTTACCAATGAAGTAAGTGACTCTGCATTAAAGCAATACACTAAAGAATTAAAACCATAAAGTTGAATTTCATGTTTGTATTTATTAATGCCATACACACCATGCCAGAAGAAGTGATATATTGGCACAAAAAATTCACAACTGCAGAAACCTACTTTTCTCTCACAAAACACATGAATTCTATAAAGTGTGTATGGGCCCAAAATATATTGAGCTACTTTTACTTAAGCAGTTGAGTTTGTGAACATGCCTGATTCTGCCTTTAGATTGTTAAAGGGAACAGTTTCTCTACTAAATAATAACCAAAAATTACTTAACTCTGTATTGAAAGCAGATGCAGTCTGCATTACTGGGATTCAACAATATGACGAGAAAGGCAAAACTTGTCAAGCACAGCTCCTTGCTCATTTACAAGGGGGGCAGAATGGATTCAATGCATACATCTTGCTACAATATTTATGTAAATGAGTTTATCATTAGCACCTCCTTTCTCACCTGCTGAAATCTTTCTCTGTCTCTAATTCCTCTTCTCCATGACCCAGACGCAGAAGGTGGCGCTCGTCAATGTCTAGAGCCATGATTTTTTCAAACAGCTGGTTCAAGGCCTAAAGATTGACAAGAACAGGAGAAAAGGTAGTTTTTAGAAGTTCAGAAGCTCTTGCAGGCGAAAACTAAATAATTACTTGTAAGCCAGCTAGGAAACAATGCCTATATTTTGGAATAAATGGGAGCAAAAGAAAACATGAAGTTAATACTGAAATTAGAGCTCTTTATCTTGACAATAGGGAAATTAGCCTACCAAAACTCTAGTGTATTCATACTTTATAATAATTAAATTTGATTTTACATTTCTAAAACAATTTTAAAATGTCATGCTATCCTGTAATTAATTTACTTGCTAAAGCTATCATTTTTATAAACTGTCTCAAGAGGCACACTGGATTTTGTGACACGACTAAATGACTCAGATTTTACAGTACATGAGAAAAGTGTGATCTGGTACTGACTGTCAGGTGCTGTGACTATTCCACATGGATAAGTAAATTTTGCTGAACCCAACTTTAAGGTGTGCTACATCTCCTGCCTTAAACTCTCCAATAAGCTGTTCTTAAACTCTTCTCTGCCTTAAACAGCTTAGTATCAACTGTCCAATTCAGTGTATTCCAAAGGACTAAGCCTGTAAGCACTGGATCACCAGGTTATGAAGCAAACAATAAATATGAGTGACCTCCACTTGTACTTCAAGTCAGGACTACAAACCTGAAATTCAAAAAAATGAATTTCACACTGTGAAACTGGCAAAACCACATACAAGCAAACTGAAGTTTTCATTGTTAAAAGACAACTGCAATCCCAAACCTACTGATCTCAATACCTGCTGGTTTTGATTTTAATTACAGGAAAACTTCATACATGACTGACACTTTACCTGATTAGAGTGGGTAACTATAAGAGTCCTTTGTTCTGGGAAATTATGATAAAGATTGGATATTATCTGAACTGCTACATCAGTTTTTCCAGTACCAGGTGGACCCACTACCTAAAACCAAAGCAAAACAAAAAATTAAAACAAACAAAAAAAAAAACACCCCCAAAACTCCCAAAAAATAAAAATCAACACACAATTTATCAGGATATCGCAGAATACAGAACTATAGCCAGCTGGGAAGAAAACAGAACAATCTCACAGGACACTGACATCATACATTAATGACAACAAACAAAAAATCTTCTGTTTTATGTAAAATTGCTTGCTGGCTTCTACGATCTTCAAGAACATGTATAAACAACATGAAAGACATAGGCTAATGCTGATTCCTGCCTAGGAGGAATACAGTAATCCAGCAATTTCTGCCTTTTGTGAACTTCAAGAACAAATACAATATATCATAAAAGACTTCACTCAGTTAGGCAGATTCCTGCCTAAGAGGAATATAGTAACCCAGCATCTGAAGTATTATTCTGTTTCGCAACCCATGAAAACAGACCTCAGAGAAAAAAAGGCTGTTTAGCCTCAGGTCAGGATAAACATAGGGGAAACTCAGGGAGGGGGGGTGGGGGGGCACAGAGTGGGGAGAATAAGGTGAGGCAGATAAAAAGAACACAGGGGAAAAAAAAAAAAAAGTCCATTCTTTTATATACCTCAAAAATGTACAACTGATGACCTAGAAGTGATACTGACAGTTAATATTTATATAGGCTCAATTATACCAACGTTAAAAAATTGACACCTGAGACATTTTAAAGGTATCAAAGTATTACAGAGCATCTCAACATAATTTGTTCAGCATTAAGAAACACAAAACAGCAGGTTGCATATGTCTTTAGAGAAAATTAAAAACTGTTATGAAATCACACTTGATTTAAGGAATCTCACTGATCACAGGACTCAAATGCAAGCAGCACTGTAGTTGTCAAAAATACTGCACAGAAATATATGGCATAATGAAAAAAAATAAAACATAGGCCTATATCACATAACTGTTTTCTCAGTCTGCCTTCTTTCTTCTGCCTGCAAAACAGTGGGGGAGGAAAAAAAAACCCCAAAAAAACACCACCACAAAAAACTAAAGGAATTAAAAAATTTCAGATATCCTCATAACCAAAAATCCAATTTTGTCATTTGTTTTCCCTTGTGACCTCTAACTTCTTAAAATACCAACAAATGCAGTTTTAGTAAAAAAGTCCAAATTATATAACAACTCTCTTCTCAAGTATTTAGGAAAGTTGATGGAGTACCAGGCACAGGAAGTTACTTTTCTTCTTTACAGTCCTCCAAAAGTGAGGTAGATGGTAGTTTATAGTGCATTACATATACACTTGCATTTGAAGGCCATTATTGGAGAAAAAAAACATTAAATGATACAAATAACAGCATGCAATGATATTTAAAACTTAAAGAAGACAAAAATAAAAACAAGGGGACTCGGAGACCTCCTCTCTAGTACTCTGGATGTTAATTATATACTACAAAATGGTAATTAAGATTTTAATTTCCCAGTTTTCTCTCCTATTAACAATACTACTGATATGAAACATATTGGCATAGGTGTTCTTGGACAAGCACTCCAATTATGTAAAATCCAGCAGTTCAAATCATTCCAAAATACCACTTCCAACACTGTTTAATAACCAAATGTAAAGCATTGTGGCATTTTCACAGCATTAAAAAAAAAAAAAACCAACAACAAACCAAAACAAAAAACTGACCTCTCATTCCTGAATAGTCCTTAAAGATGAAATTCTAGTAACAACCAGAAAGTTCTGGTGTGCTATACTAGAAAACATATCATACTCAAAAACACTGCCAAGAATCAATACCATTCTACTGAAGTTTATTTTTTCCTCTGACTTGCATCTTTTGTGTGCTAGCTTCAGAGAGTATAAGGAGTCATAAAACATAACGAGGAAGTGACAAGGAAAAGCATGATACTAATGAATACCAATACAAAATCTAAAAATTAGCATTATTGCCAATATAGATCAAGAAGAAATTAAAAGCATCAGAGAGAAGTCATTCAAATATTCCACTGCATCACTACAAGGACGGACTGCACTCCATTGTTGGACAGGTACTTGTAGTCAAAGTCTAACTGAGCGCAGTAAATTTTAAAGACCTTTGCAGAAATTCACTGATAACAAATTATTTTCATAACAAATCTACCACTTTGGTTTGGTTTGTAACTTCTTAGTTCTAGAATTCATTAGGATATAAAAGGATGGCACATTACATGAGAGAGCAGAAAAAAGGTCCCTGAAGACAATTCAATGAACTTCATTTCCTTTAATGGAGACAGATGAAACTAAAAATGATGCAAGTAATCCAAACAAGCCAAAAATGACAGACATGCCAAAAACTTTTCAGTCTAAAACTAGCAATCCAACCACTGAAAAAGTAAACTCAGTTGTTGCAGAAAGTCGTCAGCTACTGAAACACAGTATACAGTTACACATCGAGTACGTTTCTGTATGATTTTGTGATGATGGGAGGATGTTGAACATTTGTATAAATGTTCAACATTTATAATATATAAATGACATTTTTATGTGATTTTTTTCATATTTTTAAACTATTACTAGAAGTGACCCCAGCAAGACTACAGAAATAGGCATTACTGGTATTTCACTGCATGTGCCTAAAGCCAGAATCACATAAATAAGAGCATGAAATCCTTAAAAATATTCTTACCATGGTTAGCCCAGGCTGCATTCCCGCACGTATAGCTTCAATCTGAGTTTGGGTAAATTGAATAGTATTGCTGTAACAAAGCAAAACAAGATCAGAGAACTGACAGATTTTGCCAACTGTTTTCATAAGAGCAATTGTTTTTACCAAGTTTGATTTAAATTAATTGGCTATATGTTTCTCCAGAACTGTATGCTTGCAAACTTATAGAAGTTAACTATCCTCTTTATAGATATGATAAACCTGCAATTTCGAAGCAAGACAGTAAATCATATCGTCCACACAACAACAAAATCATCCCACCTAAAAAGCTGTCTGTCTTTAGTTTCTGTCATTTGCAGAGAATGCTGTAGAATTCTTTAGGTATGATTCTCCTAGTATTTGAAGACCTGACACAACACCAAAAGACAGTACGTCTCCTTGTTCTTCAAGGGAATTTTTTAACAGAGAAATGATAAAAGAATAGTTTGATTTAAATGTGAAACAAAACAGTCTCATATTCAAACGTTTCTTCGGTAATGAAAACAAGATGTTTCATTTATGATCAACAATACTTTTCATGTATTCCTCAAAATTAACAACTATGCATGTTTTACCATTTGTAAATAAGTTCTCGTCTACTGATTACCGTTTTGGCTGATTATATGGATATGGTCCCCTGTTTGGAATGACATGAGGCTCTACAATCAGTGTTTTAGCTTCTTCAGGTTTTTCTTCATTCCCATCCTCTTCTTTTCTTTTCTTTCCTTTACCTCCCATTATAGGGAAAGTTATCCTGTAACATATAATTTAAGGCTATGCTTCAACACATTCACTATGATACCATACTGCTTTAGAAGTTTATACAGAAAGACTTTTATCACGATTACAACAAACTTTCACACAATAGGGGAAAAAGAGTTGCAAATGTGGATAAAGAAAGAAATGACAAATAAATTGATGAAGCAGATCTTAACAAAACATATTTGACAAGAAGTATGCCAAAAGTCTTCTTCACATAGCTTGAAAAGCCAGGATCAGTGCTGAGAGCCAGCTGGAAAAAACACTGAAGACAGAAAGTTCGTAAATGAAAATGGAAGAGACAGGAGTAAAGTTGCAATAGAAAGCCATCGGCACTGTTCAACAGTAGTAACTTGATTTTGTTCTAGAACTGATGCTTTTTTCTTTTTTTAAACACAAGATACGTCCATGTTCTCAACTGCTCCAACACATGAAGCATTTTATCCTCCCTTTTCAATACTTTTTATAGCCTTCTGCATCATATGTTACCAAGCTTCTCCAACTTGGAAACAAGTCATAGTGAATTCCAATGGCTATCCAATTATCTTCAGACAACAATGCAGACATCTTTAACAGCAGTAACCTCTTTGCCTCTACAGGACAAATGCAGCAGTAGGAAGACCAATAGCTCTTCATAAACAGGAATATCTGTATTTTAACCTACGAACTGAAAATGAACACTAGTTCATCATGGTAAATGGTGGATGCTATCCTGTCTTAATACCTTCATACTATTTTTATACAATTATATACTGTTAGTACCTCTGCTGCACATATTCTACATGCAGGGTTTCAAAAGCAGCATGAAAGATTACCTTCCTGTTTTTCTAGATTCCGTGCAGAGGGAAAAGACATCTTTTCCCTCATCAGTCAAATCAACTCATTTAAAAGGAAAAGTATTTCAGTTCTCACTGAAGCGTATGAGGAGTTCCACCACAGAACAATCAAGTCTTAAAAATGCTGGACAACAGCAACAATGAAACAAAATATGTAAATCTCATTTAGTAGGCACAAAAGTAGGCATCCTATTTCAGAAAGTATTTCTAACTAGAATAAGCAATATGGGATTTCAGATTTAACTCTTTAATTGAATTGTTTCGAAAAGCTGAAGTTTTAACTGATACTGAAATTGCTGTTCTTTGCTTGCTTTAATGAAACACATACAGAAGCTATGTAATTAAAAATCTTTAAGCTGAACTTGAAGAGGTTAGATAGTATTCACTTCTGTATGGTGCTATGTCTCTTTATTTTATCTCATACTGTTGCTCTTCCCATCTCTTCAATCAATGCTCCAGAGAACAGAATAGAGCAGAAGCTGGTCCTGAGCTTCACAGTAGGTACAGTTAATCCTGTTAGATATCTACCTTAATTTTAATATTAACATCTTTTCTTAAAATAAAACATCTCCCTTCAACCAGTGATCTCAACTCCAGCTAACATCACACTTCCGCAAGAATACCAGATCAGAAGAACTTGAAATTTTGAGATCACCTGAAGGGGGGTATTTGCAGAACCGGATTATCAACAGTCACTTTAATATTGTATCCAGGAAAGCTAGCTTTTAAATGATCAATGGACAGAAAAGTGTCATTAAAATCCAGAGTTGCGATCTGATTTGGCATTTTCGAGTAGTGTGCACTACTTGGGTCTCCATATCCAAGAATGATGTCATGCAGCCAGTCAGGAACCACACAATCTGTATTCATCAAATTCCTAATAGTCTCCAGAACAGCCTGTGAATTAGAAAAATGGGAAAAACATGACTGGGGAGATTGACTTCTTACTAAGAAAACAAGATATAATGACCAGAAGACTAACCAAATCTATTTCAAATGCCTGCATATAACAGTCTTTACCTGACAGTTGTTCAGTTAGATTCAGTCAATATATACATATTCTGTGTATATATTTTTATATATGCAAAAAAACCACCAGTGTCAAAACATATAATTCTTAAAATATTCAACTATTCTGTTAGTAGAGAGGACCACAGACATCAGTAAAATTTTCATTCCAGAATACTCAGGAGGGAGAGGGAAGACATAAAATACACTCATGCAGCTTAAAATTTCATCCTGGAGCCAGGTTAAGTTTCTCTCCAAATTAATTTTTCTACTCACTTGCAGTTACGTCAGTATTTTCTCTCCTTTTCCCCTCCCATAAAAACACCAATGCTCCAGACCCTGGACATGCACAAAGGATGTGTATTTCAACTAAGAGGTAGCTGAACTGTAGTTTTCCTGTTAAAGGACTACTTCAGTGGCAAGTCTTCAAAAAGAAATCTTACTTGAAAGTTGGTATTAGGACATCACACATCTGCTCCTCAACAGAAGAGACAAGAGGATAGGAGACCTTTGCTGATTTCCATATCCTCCAACTTACCACGCCATCAAACATGGACACAGATGGCAAACATAGTGCATAAGCAGTCCTCAACAGGATATAATACAGATTTTCCAAATGCTGATCTTGTAAAAGAGCAATCAGCCAAGACAAAGTATGGAATTTTATTCAGATAGCACAAATTTATATATCCAGCTCCAAAGAGTAGGATTCTCTGCCCTTTTACTGCTTGCGTTGTATTATTCAGGAATCAGAGTGATCATTATTTCTGCTTAAACAGTCAGCCTCTATAAACGGTACTTTTATCCAGCTGAAGTTAGAAAGATTTGCAAATAACACTGAATTATTGCACCTAAATTGATAATAATGTGATAAATCTAGAAATATCTTGCTTTGTCTTGAAAAATTAATATATGAGACTTAAGTAAAAACCAGCATAGAATGGTGCGCATTGTGATTTGCCTGTGAAACTGCTGTAAGGACACACTACAACTCTCATCTAAGAGCAATTCTGAGCAAACTTCTGTACTGACTTTCCGACTACACAAAAGTGCCTGCCTACATACGTGAATAAAATCAGATCTATACTGCTAGCACATCAACTGGCTTTGGCAGAGGTTATTTGCTTATAATGTAAATATATATTATAACTATTTTCTTTTAATGTGAAATGAACCTGCCAGACATAAACATTTAAGATTTTAGGTTTGGTTGGTTGGGTTTTTTGGTTTATGGGGGGGGGGGGAGTGTGGGTGTGGGCAATGTAAAGTTATAAAGAACTGTGAAGTACTTCCAGTATACCAGCCCACAGCAGGATGGCACCAGAATGCTCTGTGCAGACCAAAAGCTACTGTTTTACACCAGAGGCATCTTTCCAGATACAGAAAAGTCTAAGGTTTCATGCCTCCCTCTTCATCCACCTGAAAAGGACATGCTGCAGGACCCTTTACAGTGAAAATTACCTCAATTACACAATTCATGATTTTAAGGTACCAAAAGAAAGGCAGTTTGTCATCATGTTGCATTTTCATAATGGAAAACTCAAGGAACATTAAAGATTTAAAGGTCTAAACAGCAAAGAAACTGAGCATGCATACACGAAATATTTTCAGGAAAAAGAGGCACCATTCACTCTACAAAGCTCCAGTTCACATACAATCTCTATAAGCACTATCAAATCTATCAGTGCTAAAAACCTCACCTGACACCGTCTAAAGCCCAAAGAATCCAGTGATACTCCCAAAAGGTAACAGTTTTCGCTAATTTCCACCTTTTGACTAGTTACTCCTCCTTTTCCTTTAAACCCAACCACAAACCTCATTCACTCACTCCCCCCACTTCTTGCCCTCCCCCTGCTCCTGGAGGGACGGAGAGGAGAATCGAAAAGAATGCAGCTCCCACGGGTTGAGATAAGAACAGTTTAGTAACTAAGGTATAACACAGATCACTACTGCTACCACCAATAATAATAATGATAAAGGAAGTAACAAGAGGAAAGAATACAACACCTCAGCACCAGCCAACCAATAACTCACCCCACTCCCCCTAGCCGAGCACCGACCGATACCTCTTCTAACCCTGCAGTCCTAGCCCTTCCTGGTCAACTCCCGGTTACATCCTGGGCATGACGTGCTGTGGTATGGAATACTTCTTTGGTCAGTTTGTGTCAGGTGTCCTGTCTCTGCTTTCCCCCAGCCTTCCCTCCTCCCTGGCAGAGCATGAGGCTCAGAAAGTCCTTGGCCAGACCAAACATTTGAGCAGCAACTGAAAACATCAGCGTTATCAACACTGTTCCCAGGCCAAAAAATCAAAACAATGCACTGCACTAGCTACTAAGAAGGAGAAAAATAACTGCTACTGCTGAACCCAGGACAAGTCCACTATCACATCAGGTAACAAAAACATTCCACATACTCCCTTAACCCAAAAAGCCAAATAAAATTAATCTGCACGCTACCTGTTAAAAGACTGAAATGGTAAACCACTCAAGTGAAGGAGTGGTCTGCTTTTCAGTTACTTTCAATGCTTCTCTGAAAGGGGAAGTCATCAGCAGCTGACATGCTCCAAATTCCTGGAAGTGATCAGATGTCACCTAAAAAGCCTACCTACATGCATCTAAAATGAACATGGTCTGAATATGCCAGCAAGAGAGACAACTCTTATCCTAACAGGTAATGAGCAAGCACCTTACCTTGAAATTGTTTTCTTTTGGCTTTCTTCTCATTATTATATTAAATGTCTCATAAACATCTTCTGCTCCATTCTGGATTGTATTGGTCATGTCTTGTTGATACTGGTTTGGATCCAGAAATACTCTGTATGTTCTGCAATCCCCTTTAAGTCTTGGTTTGGGGTCAGGTCCTGCCCATAATGAAACAGTAAGAACAGAATTTGAGTTAGTGCTAAAAGCAGATTATCATTCAAATAAGTGACTCCTAAAATGAAATTTAGAAAATTCATATGATGAAACTCATTTCTGCATGGCATTACAAACATTCTTATTTCATGTTTTCATCCCATTTCTAACAGAGTTTTTAATCATAAGCTATTTTATTCCTAAAACTGAAATGTACTGAATTTAATTAACCTAATTACATCAGATTTTACAAGAGGAAACTAGTTAACTTTTCTATGGCTGCGTATGGAATTGCTTCTTTTTTTTCAAGTAGGCAATGAATTCAGTGAGCCCTGGTTAAAAGACAAGCAAGTCAACAACTAGGCTTTTACGAAAAAGGAAAAAAAATTAAAGAAAAAAAAAAGATATTTCAAACAGGTTTTGGTACGTCTTACCTTCTTCAATAACACGTCCTTTCTCATCCAACATGCCCTGGATTTCACAGCCTCTGACATACACCAGGCCAATTTGCTGAACAAAAGGTTGTCGTCGATCAAATTTGGTGCCATAAGGTTGTGTAGGACGTACCGTGATCAAAAAGCAGACATCATGCTTACGCAGACCTGATTCCAAAGAGGAGCATTCAGTGATTTGATCAAATACCACTTCCTTTCTCTATTCCTTTATACATATACACACACACGTATACATACACAATAAAATCCACAAAAATTTAAGTAAAACCACACCTGTTTAAAAAAGAATGTGTTCTCTTCCAACATATGCCTTTAATTTAAGAGGATACAAAACCACGGGATACTGTCATCTTTTCCATTATTCCTGCACACTGATCTCAGATATGAGGAGAAATTGACTGCTTTCTTCATGACAACAGACTTGTCTTAAAATAATCTTAGTTAGGTTACACACAACCTAGGTATTTTCAGTCTTACCTCAAGTGTGCCATTAATCTCTTATTCCTTTTTTTTGTACTTTTTTTTTTTTTACAACAATTTAAGTGCAGTGCCTATAACTAGGGCAGAAAATCCTAAATAAAGTTTAGTTATCTACTCAGAAAGATAAAAGATCACTTAATCAAGTTACTTGCCTTCCAGGCTACTCTCCAGTTTATGAATCCCAATATGACTTGGTTTAGCATTTTTATTTTTCTCCTCAGTAGTAACATGCTCTTGTGAAGCCACATTTGCTTTTGAGTAATTAAGACCTCTGACTCTTTCCATCCTGCAGAGCTACTGCCTAACAAGTCATTACTTCAACATGCATTTGTGCAGTGACTTGTTCTTGCTTAAGTTTATTATCTTAATATTCATCACGGTGAACTACACCCTACTTTTAATATGCAGTTCCTCCAAATCACCAGCATAAACACGAATCCTTTTCTCCAGTATATCTACAGTTTCTCACAGATGCAAGACACCTCCAAAATTTAGTAAAAACATGCTGTATTTTTTATACAAGAGAAATAATTTCTCATAACACACAGGATATTATTCAACCTAAAGCAGTTTCAAGACCCTGTTATGTCAGGAAACGATTCATGAGTTCTTCACTTAGGTTTGATAAGTTAAAACATTACTGCTTTTGAGATCACAGAGGCTGTTCTAGTATTTAAAAAGCCAGGTGTGCCACTATACAGATACCTTTAGCATGGTGAAGTCTGCTGCCATTCTCCTAGGTTTTCTACTTTAATAGAAATCTACATTCCCAAACTTGTATCTGCTTATTTATGATATGCTCCAACTTTAGCATTTGTGTATGTGACCCGTAATCACACTATGCAGTCACAGAACTCTTAACAGATTTCTCTAACAAAAGGGAGTGACATTTACTGATAATCCAAGTACAAGAACATGCTTCTATGCCACTTGCCAACACAGTCAACTAAAGTTCAGTTCTTCAAGCAAAAGAACTGTCACCTGCGTACACTTCTAAACAACGGTATTTGGTACTAACAGTACAATCATCACTTCCTAACAACATTCAAATACACTGAAGGCTACTAAAATGCACTGGCTTGAATTTAATCACAATCTGTCCTCTCTGCTTGAATATGAGACAGGTATCACATTCGCCACTATCTTTCCAATATGACATTATTAGCATGCATATTAATTTAAAATGCTAACTTATTTTTCCACATTCCCTGTAAAGGGCAGAATTTTCCATTAAGAAACTGAATGACACCAACCTGAAATAGGAAACACTCTGTTCCCAATGAACATGCAAATACTTTAACACTGTCAATATAATCTTCATTTTAGGAAAATATAAACTTCTTAGACCTGGAATTTGAGTAACTAACTTTTAAACACTGCGTAAAGATCGTCAAATCTGCATCTCTGATTAAGATAACCGGTCTTACAAATAAGATTACATCAAAGTGTATTTTGACGGGCACCTATTTTGATCACTTTATTTCAAAGAACTTAAGTACCTTCCCATTCATCTTTGATGTTATCTCGGACATTCAAATTAATGGTAACATCTGCTCGTACTCGCATGGGCCAGTTTTCACCAATATTGGGCTTTGCTACCTCCACCACTGTGAAAGAGACAATGGGCTGTGCCATCCTAGCCCATCCACCAAAGACCACACCTCCATATTCCGATAACCTGTAACAAACAACAAAAAATGAAAACAAAGAAATTTTAAGTGATTATCTGACAAAAGATTCAGTTCTTTTTCTCAAGTGTGAAACAGTTTACCTCACAGTCAGTTCTAAGACAAAAAGCAGAAGTCTTCATTTTACATGCTACTGATGCAGATTCACATACTCCTGCATTTTAGAACTGAAGCATAACAGGAACTGACTTATTTTTCAAGAAACAAAAGCAACTTATGCTGGCATTATAAAAAAAAATAAAATGTACTGAGCATAAGAGATATGGCACCAAATGATCCCATGTAAACTAAAGAGGATCAAAACGTGGCAGATGGCAAATTCAAGACTACTCAGTAACACCTCCCATAAACCAGAAATGTTGGTGGTAAGGTTCCAGATTTTGTAACGTCAGCCAAGGCTTAGTACTTTTGGAAAACTCATCTGCCTTAACACAACAAAGACTGGTTGCTAGCATCCAACAGACTGTCTTAACACATCTACAGGGATACATATAAACACACCCCTATAAAATCATCCCACAGGGTTGCAATACCTTAGGGATGCAGTAGTACCTGCGTAATAAATACATTTTGTACTATGTATTCAGTATACACACAATATAAATTACCCATTTTCAGATGCACTTTGTTTGCAATTGAAGCTGAATTACTGGTTTGCATTAGTTAAAAATATTACCATGGTTTCATCCTACTGACACTATCTTCAATGTCCTGTCTGATCTCGTAGGTAGACTCTAAGCGGAAAAGATTGAAGTTCCTCAGCAGATAGTCATGGAGAGTGAGAAACTGCAGATTCAGTTTGGGAAGTGCAAGACAGCCTGAGGGGGTAAGGGTAGAAGGGAAGAGATATTTGATGGATGAAGAAAAAGTACATAAATTAATATACTGGTTCCAAGAATTCATACATATGTTATTCTAGAACTACCATAACTGGTATCCTGGGTGATTCTAAGTACTACCCCGTTTTATAAATACAGGCCTCTAAAAAACACACATTTTTCACATTTTCTTGAAATGAACCTGCACAAAATTAATTTTCATCCTTCTGGCAGTAATGCAGTGAACTACATAAAGACTGAATCCTTCCCTGTATTCAGACAACAGAACTGAATTTATAAAAATCAAATGAAGGGCAAATTAACAGTTTTTGGGGAATGCAACAATTAAGCCAGCATTAAAAATGAAAAAGGTTCATTAACTAATAAAACCCATGATTTATCCAACAATTCCCCAACTCCAATCATTTATGCTTATTAGAAGCCACAAAAAACCATTAATGTAGAAAAAAGTTTTAAACCAAGAAATCAGTTTTTAACACACAACTTTCCTCAGAAGTTTCTATTACTGATCAAAGATTTTTTTTTATTTTTTCTTTTTTAATGAGAATGAAAAACATGGGAAGATTAGATCTAACTAAACAAGGAGTATAAACAGGTTCTAAAGCTTGCACACCTTTAGGATAGATTTAGGTGCAAATTTTCCATAATAAAAATTATTACGTTACTCATTTAACAATACTGGACTAACGCTCCAGCTTCACGTCTATGCTCAAGACCTGCGAAAACATCAAGCTTTGGTAACTCGCAATGTTATCCCTGAAACATTTCACTGGTATACGTACTTCATATTAGCTTTCACATGCACTAAGATACAATGGCAGTGAAAAAAGGCAGTAGAACACGGCAATTTCTATTCCAGAAAGTCTTATAGTGATAAAATATTTTAACCCATTTCCCAACACCAAGTAACAAACCCGGTCCAGTAAAACTAGTTATATGCACAAAGTGCAGGGCCTGCAGCAAGACCTCTTTAAGGATGCACAGAATCTATCAGACAGACTTTTCTTCCCTCATTTCTTAGAAGAAAACAGAAACAGTACTTCTATCTTTCTTGGGCTAAAATAATTTTGCTACTTTTAGCAAGACAAAAAACCCAAGACCATCAAAATCAAACTCTCTTGTTTGAAATAAGGGCTGGAGAATATGTGGAGATTAAAAAGAGAAACTGCAAACTTAAACTAAGAGAAGCAAAACTGAAAAATACTTGTTAACAGTCTGCAGACAAAATGCTTCAAAAAAAATATCCTTCTTGTCAATAATATTTGTTCACAGAGAATTTATAAAAAAAAAAAACAAACAAACAAAAACAAGCCTCATTTATGCTAAGCAGCTGAATTTAAGGCTTATTCCTACACAAAAAATAGCTCTGAATTAAAACTATATGAAGGAGGATATGGAATATTTGATGCTCAAACCAGAAACATACTTTGTACTAGTCTTTAAAGATATATGCTGTTATTTGGAATCTCCATGCTCCAAATTAAAGTTTTTACATTCCTAATGAAAATTCTCATGATCCACATTAATACATTTTTTTAAAAGTAGCTAGACAAAAATAAGTGTTGTTCATTGAAAAGCTTAAAACTACCTAACTCCTTGTTTGCAATACCTGCAGTGTGCTTGATCATGAGAACATCGACCAAGAACACTAGGTTCTGAATTTAGAGCGCATATACTGCATTTCAGTGACTGGGTACACAATTACCTTAAAATAAGAGGAAGATAATTAGTGCTAATTCCATCACTTAAAAAAAACCACAACACCAAACAACAAAAAAACCCAGCAACAACAAAAAAAAAAAAAAAAAAAAAAAGGGTTTAGTGAACATACTTAAAAGCAAAGTACAGACAACAGCTCTTCTGCTGCATGTTTACAACCTCTCTCACTTTACAGTAACTACCTGTGCCACAGCTGGTGGTATACCGTATCTGTTATCCAGATTAGAAGCAAATAAATGTCTTTGTAAATACAAGCCTTTGGATTTCTCTTAAACTCCACTATAAATTTGCTAATAATTTCACCTCAGAGTTCCTGACTCACAACTCATAAAAGCTAACCTCACTCCAAGGTACTGGAAGATGCCAAAGTACTGCATATGTAAGTTCCAAAGACAGAATGAACCTAAACACTTTTTTTTTTTTGCAGCATCTGCTGTCTTCTTCAGCATTTACTGAACTACTAATCATACCTTCTCCAGAATAATATTCAGTTGGTACAATATTTTCATCCCAAATAATCTTCTCTGTGGGATATAGTGGCATCTGGTTGAGTTGCTGAATTTGAGATATTCGTCTCTCATGACGGGAAACCTAAAGAAAGGATGCATTTTAAACTTCTGTAAGTCAAAAAGGGAACACAAAGCTACTTTTGAAATATGCACACTGATCCATAAGACTGCTGGTGGTCGCTTGTTGTTTTCTCTCTTTTAATACATTTAGGTTTGTTTTGGTTCTGGGTTTTTTTGTTTGGGTTTTTTTTTTTGTTGTTGTTATTTTGGGGGGGGGTTGTTTGCTTTGCTTTGGGTTTTTTTTAATAAAATAAAACTAAATACAAACAGTGAAACTAGAAGATGAACACACACATAGTCCAACTAATGGTCCTAGTACAGGAGTCAACCAATCATCTGGCTACTCAGCAGACCCAAAATGACACAACCAAACTGAAAGTATTCAGTCAAGGCTTAGCAGAAAATTAACTTCAAATAAAATTTATTTGCTTTTCCATTAAGCATGTGGTCAAGAGTTAATGCTATTAACTTACACTGCTCATTCAGCAACAAGTAGTCTTAATTTCCTCTTCAAGACAGAAAAAAGAAAAAAAAAATCTATCCAATACTACAATGCCATCTGAACAAATATGGCATCCATAAACAGCATGTCTAAACCTTTGGAAATTAAGTGAACAAATTTTAAAGGAATTAACAACCACAAAATAAGCCTATAAAAAAGATTTTTAAAAACAGCTATGCCATTCTAACACTGATATCGAGAGTAGAATCCCACAGTAATATTGTTATACACTCAATATCCAAACAACCATGATGTACCAAAATGGTACTTCAAATGGGTTCAAGGAATCAAATAGGTACTGAGTATCTAGTTATACTTTAGAAGACTTCTTACTTCTAAAGGGGACAAACAGGTTACTAGATAAACTTTTCTAGAACTGGTTCTGAGATTCTGGTTTTTGTCTATACTTTTACAACTACACCAAACATACACATCCTAGTTTCTCAGGAAAACTACCTTTATTAAATAAGCATTTTCAAATGCTTCATTTTTATGGTCTCAAACCCCATTTTAGTATTACTACTAAAACTGCTGTGGTTCACAGGCAGTTCAGCTAAAGGTCCTAAATGGGTACTTTACCACAGTGTAGTTGGTAGATTTAGCTGCCCTGAGTTTACAAAAGAAAAAATGCAAGCAGTATTAATTATGTTTTTACCAGCAGCTCCAGCAGAAACTCCTTTTCATAGCTTGAGTCTTCCCCTTCTGGAAGGGATGGCAGCAGGCAGAGATAGGATGCCACCTGGTGAAGAACATTTGAGCTGCACAGCAGAAGGAAAAACAGATGCTTGGTTCATTGGTCATTTGCAATAAAACCAAGGACAGCAAGTACCCTAGCTTTCTTTTTTCTTTAAAAAAACCACCAAAATCCAACTATTCATTTCAAAGACCAAAACTTACAGATTAGTATTTTAAGTGAAGTTTGAGATACTTAAAATATTTTTAGAATTGTTACAAAGTGATCTAGAGCACTTCCATGGGGGAAGTGTGTTCAGGCACAAGTATAAGCTGAACCACTCACACACAATAAACAAAGCAAGATATGAATATTTTTTATTGTTTCAAGATGTGTACTTGAATGCAATGCAGAACCAGACGGAGCAAACATTGCCTTTGTCAAAATACAGACTGTTACCCTTTTAATCACAGCATAACAATACAGCACAGTTACTACAGTGGCATACTTTTATAATTTCTGTTGTAGTTTTTGTACAAAACAGAGTAAAAAAAGCCAAATTAAAAAAGTTAGAGGTTAACTACTGCAAGTTAATTACTGCTACAATTACTTTAAGCAGCTAGCTATTTTCCACAAAGTGAGGGCCTTTGTACATTCATAAATAAAAAAAGGAAAATAGAAGCATTTTTTTTTATACTGGAATTCTAGTACTTTGCTACTAGAGGACACGAACTCTCCCCGTCTCCCTATTTTAGCAGATGTAAAGGCACCATGGGAAGTCAGAAAGACCTGAGAAGTGAGAAAGACAAAAGGCTAGCAATTTGTTAAATTAAAACCTACTGAGAACAAAGAATTGCAGTTTCATGTTAAATTTCATATTGGTAACTTACCTCAGGGGTCCAAATAACTTCACCAGTGAATCACGAGTATCCACTGCAGCTACATTTGAGAGTGCAAAGTCGTATAACTCCGGGAAATGTGCAAACGCTGCCCTCTACAAAAGACCCATGCCCCAAAACAGAATGTAAGCATAGTAATGACACAATTTAATAAAAATCTAAGTATTAATAAAAAAGCATAGCTTATGATTCCTAACACATAGCAACCTATGGGCATTATCAGGACAGAAACAAAAACCAGGGAAAATCTCCATTTTCCTTAGTTAGCACCACCTATCTGTTACCCCCATGCTTCTGACACTATCCCTTTTTATACACTCTCCTATCAGCACTTGTTCTGTCATTAAAATTAAACATAAGGGGCAGGCAACTAAGAAAAAAAATGGACTGCTTCTTTTTTTTTTTTTTTTTTTTTTGTTTTGTTAAAATCAATAGGGGAAATTCTGAAAAGTGTAGCTATCTTTATACGACTACAAGTAATGTGAATTTTTGTCTGTTATGTACAAGGGGCCGCTACTGCCATCATCATATGTACGTAGTGATCTTGAAGAAACAGTGCCACCTACTGTATAATCGTAAGTTAAGTTCTTACAGCACTTAATTTTCCATTCTGAATGGATTTAATGGGAGCAGTTCACCTTGACAATATCAAATCAAAAGTGGTGGTTCTGCTGGAGCATAGTATTTAGCCATAGACACACACATAGTATTGAAGTGTTAAGTGTATTCAATATGGTATGGAAAGTCAAGTTAAAATTACTCCTGTAACTCAACAGGAAAAATAAGGGGTTTGCTTTGGATATTAAATTAATGCCTATTCCAGACACAAATTGGACTAAAACAACAAAACCAAATCCTTCCCCTCCCATAAGTGCTTCACTGTCTACCTACCTGTAGTGAAGTAATTCTGTCATAGTGAATTGTTGTCATCTCGTTCTCTGTCAACGCATTTCCGGTCTGATCATTGATTTCAAAGCCAGTGTAGAATTTAAGCATATCTAAAAGCTGAGACATTATCCATATAAATTAGTGCATTAAGAATAAGAGATGCCCTCCCACAAACAAAAACACAATTTAAAAGGACAAATCTGGGCACCATCTACAAAAAAGAGCTCCTTAAAGTTCTAGGAGAAATGGACTAAGAAGTTGTGTCTAAGTTTTATATTTGGCTAATGCACAAAATAATTTTGTTATCTCATTTACAAGCCATAGAAATTACAGCACTGCCCACAACCAATGCAGTTTCTCTTACATACTAGGACCTGAAACTAATCACACT
Organism: Lathamus discolor; assembly: GCF_037157495.1. Taxonomy (NCBI): domain Eukaryota; kingdom Metazoa; phylum Chordata; class Aves; order Psittaciformes; family Psittacidae; genus Lathamus; species Lathamus discolor. Next base: position 45,078,279 of record NC_088889.1, read on the forward strand.
AAGGTGATCTAGCCAGAGGTTCACTCAGACACTGAACCCCACTTCTGGCTTGCTGCTACCAAAGAAGGGAAAGGTCTTGCTCCCTCTTACCCTCTCTGATGTCAGCTCTGGAATTCATCCTACCTTTCAGTGAGATTATTTAACTTGAGAGAAGAAAATTATTCAGATCTGCTGCTGGCTTTGTGTTCCATCAGTACTGACCCTCAAAGAAACTGAACAAATGCCAGAGACTGGGGAGAGCAAGCAGCAGGAAAAGCAGCTGAGATGCAGGGAATGGGACAGATGTTCAGCTCCTGCCACAGAAAAACAATATACTGTATATGGACTGAGTAAACTGAAGGACAGTAGTGGAACACAAAGGCACTGTTAGGTAGAACAATCTGAGGTCAAAATGAAGGACAGAAGAATGCACTGGTGACAACTTCTGCAACATATGGGGTAAAGCATGCCAGAAGCTGCACTGTTTTCTAGGTCGTACTTTAAAGAACAGTTCAAAAACGGAGCCAGAAATTTAAGAGCAGTCACACACACAGGTACAGTTAGGAAAGAACTACTGTCTGAAAGATTTAAATCAACATCTAGTTAGCATCCATCAGAAAAACATGCCTCAAAAAATACAAAACAAAGCAATTGAAGAATTTAGAGCTTCATCAAAATGAAAAAGTAATTTTCAACAACTTTGCATTTCACCTGACAGAAGAGATGGCCCTCCTTCTCTCTTTTAGCAAGACTGGACAGGTAACAGTGAACAACAAGGTGGGAGTCATCCAACACTGTATTAAACCAGCGTCGTGTGGGAAGCAAAGCCTGTGGTAAACAATCTCACATTAATACAAGCAGCTCTTCAAAATGCAAGAAATCCTGGTTCTTCATGATTTTCCATTTCAAGAAGGCATACCAAGATGGACTGCTGCACAGCTGTTTACATACCTAATACCCTGCAAGAGGTTCTCACATTAAAGAAGCAAGATAGATTTTATGCAGGTAGGCTACTGTCAACACAACTTTTTGTATGACTGGGAGCAGAGCACAAACTTGCCATTAGTGTGATTACATCCTGCCAGTAATAAAAGTAAATTAAACAAAGCAACCATTCTGCTACTGTCTGCTTAATGACTGTGCATTACAAAGGGTATGTCAAACTCGGAAATATTACACATTTGTTTTCTATACTCATTCATTTTAAACATGTTTTTCTCAAAACTACAAACTTTAGGTTAGATATAAGGAAGAAGTTCTTTACTGCAAGGGTGGTGAGGCACTAGAACAGGTTGCCCAAGAAAGCTGTGAATGCTCCATCCCTGGCAGTGTTCAAGGCCAAGCTGGATGAAGTCTTTGGTGACATGATTTAGTGTGAGGTATCCCTGCCCATAGCAGGTGGGCTGGAACTATATGATATTAAAGGTCCTTTCCAACCCTAACTATTCTATAATTCTGTGAAACTGTTTCTTCAAAATATTGTATGGTATCTCTATTCTTTGTAAGATACTCAAATTAGATCTAAGATTTTTTCAAATCTTAATTGAAAACCTATAAAAGATTTTTGTAAAAAAACAACAAACAAAAAAACAAAAACCAAAACCAAAACAACAACGAAAAAAACAAACCAGAGAACATGCTCTACATAGCACCTGTTCAACAGCAGACAGCAGTACACCTCAACAACTGGAGAAGAAAAAGTGAGTTGTTAATGGAATCTACAGACTGAATTTAGAGAGGCAGAAAGTATCAACACGGTGTTTAGAACTAAGACAAAGAAAACAAAACAATATGTAGTAGAAAATATTAATTGTCCTGTACAATAATTATATAAAAACAAACACACACAAAAAATAATGCGCTCAGAAAACCTTAAGAACTTTCCATGGATTCATTCTTTTCAAACTTGTATCAAATCACCAAACTTTTATGGCAGTCTATATATGGTAATATGAAACTGTAATATGCTGAAAAAAAACATAGGTAAAAGAGTCCATTAACACAGTACATGCTACCAAGGAAAAAAAAGACTTGGATTTATAGCTAATTTCTCATTTGCTTGTTCGTCACTTAAACAGGCTTCATAAAACTGCCTGAATTCTAACCTTCCTGAAATAAATACCTAGTGAGAACCAACATTAAATGTACTACCTGTAAGCACTTTGCAGCCAGACTAAAGTTTAACTTCAAACACATACGTTGTCTTAGGACAGCACACCATAAGACAACAAGCTCTAATTAAAAAATTCATTCTATTGTAACTACAAGCACAGGCAACTTCAGTGATTTAGCAGAGGACGGTTAGCCCGTATGAGTCGAAGATCAAGCCATTTTAGAATTCCATCTTCTTACTGTTTCAGAAATAGTCTTATTTCAGAATGTCTTCTAAACCTCAAGTTGTTTTAAAGAAATTGCTACTCATGTGACAAATTATAAATTAATGTATTTTAGTTTTAATTCTGGTACAAGTAAAGCTTAGAATTGTCCCACTTTCTCAGCACTTGCTTAAAAATTTTACAAAACCTTGCCTGGCCTACTGTTATTTTGTAACAAGCCTAGGTCACCAAAACTGTTACTTCTAAATACTGAATTCTAGTCAAATAGAAATAGATAGCATTTCAGAACTAGTGATGCTTTCTGGGATTATGCCCTACAACACAAGGGGTACTTTTAAGTGACCTGTTGCACACTGAAAAAAATACTGGGTTATTCCTAGCAGATTGAAGTGTCACACAATCAAGCGCCAGGATTATTACCATTACCCCAATTAACAAAGTCCTCTTCACTGAGCAATTCAGGATCCTAGCTCTCTCTTAACAATTCATCAGGTTTATAAACCTTATTAGTCAGTTCCCAGTGTGGATGCACTGCTAAAACGTCCAATTTACAGATGAAAAACAACTGTTAAGCAACCATATGCACAACTGCAATATAAAGACCTGCTAATTGGAACAAGGCTGGAACAATTACTTTATGCATTTAAAACTTGGAACATTAGAACACCTGGAAATAGGTTGAATAACTTACAATAACTTACCTCAAGATCTAGCATAAGTTCAATGAATCTCTCACAATAATGAACTTTGTCCATAGAAATAGGACCTACATAGAAAAAAAGGGTTTTTTTGCAATTGATCTACACATTTGCACTAGAAATATTCTTTAAAAATGTAACAAATGCTACTAATATACCGTAATATACTAATGTAACTTTTAACAAGATTAAAAAGTTAACTGGCACATTCTTCTCTTTCTGAAACAATCCTTTCTTTCACTGCAAATCAGAAAAATTTTCGATACAAGAAAGTAATGGAACCAGAGTTTCAGGAGTGATTTTATCCACTCTGAAAAAAAACAGCAATGTGAAACACAAAATGAACACTTCCACAAGATACCAATGGCCTACTAAGCTTCTTAAGAAATTTTAACTCCACGTACCCAAAAATACCTATTTTAAAGCCATAATCGTGGTGTGTGCAAAAGGCCTTGACAATATTCAAGGTAGTCAGTGGTGACTGCTGAGGAGCCTTTAGAGTCATGTCAAAACACAAATTAAGTCTGCTTTAACCAATATATACTTTCAAAACCTCCAAATAACTGTTCATATAAGTCTTCCTAAAATGGGTCTTGCATAATTGGAAAAACAGAGGGGATACGTATACATTCTGAGGAAGCTACAGTACACAATTTCCCCTTACAGCTCAGTTAAGAACTAAAGTTCGCTGAGTTTAAGAGCAGAAGCAGAACTCTAGAAAGTGATTTTACCCAAACCGTGCTGTGCTTGGAGCATACGCCTTTTTTGTCAAAAGGCTAACACCTTCCTTTACAAACACTTTTACTTTCTAAATCAGGCACGCATATAATTTTGCTTGTCACAATGACTTATAAATCAAGAGCAGTCAAATCTTACAGAATTTCACTTCACTTAGGCTTTTGTTCTTATTGTAAATCAAGAGTAAGAACAAAGCCTTATTATATGTATTTATACCACCTGTTTAACAAGGCATCTAAGTATGTAAGAGATGTTTTAATGCTGTAAGCACAGAAAAAGAAAATATCAGTACCCAGAAATATTTTTTAATTAAGTCCATACTGACCAGAAGAAGAGATTTAAAGCAGCTTTCTGCTATTTCATTTTTAAAGCATATGCAGATGCGAATACTAATTTTGACATGAAATTCATGCTGACAGGCATGGATTTCACTAAAACCCTATCCAGAGAAGGTCTCCAACCTCAACTTGGTATCCCTACGAGGAGTTGCTTCAGCAACAGGAAAGAATTCAAGACAGATTACCAGACAGCAAAGCAACATAAGAACCACAGTTACCTGAGACAGCTATTGACTTAAGCACAGAAATGAATTTCTGGATGAGCTTTGAAAGAAATCTTCTCTCCTGATATGCTCTAAAATCAGATACATGACAAAAGCATTAATACTCCTTAAATGCAGACCAGAAGTACAATGTAACTTTCACTAACACAAAGTTAGCTGCTTTATAATTTATATAACAGTAGCAGGCTGCTTTGAAACACATATAAAATGTTTAGATTATAAACTTTCTCTCAGGCAGACAGATTAGCAGTGTACAGTTTTAGGCACAGAACTGATTAACAGCCCATGCTTCTACTAAGCCAAAGAGGAAAAGTATGTCACCACCTACACCTTACCAGATTGTAACACAAAAGTATTGGAACGTTTACCTTTGGTGATATACACACAAATTTAGTCAAATACTTGCATAAGCTATATGCTTAAAAGCTAAACGTTTGCTAAAGGTCATGAAAAAATATGAGTAACTACATGAACATTCTTTTGTGGCTTTTGCCCTATAGCTCCAAGATTTGGTATCACAAATTCATTTATCAAATAAAATATTAAGTTCTATAACAGTATTTTAAATAAATAGAGACCACATGATTAATCCTTATGTGTCATCTTCATAGTTGTTGTTTTGTTGTTTGTTTTTTTTTCTTACAAACCCCCACATTTTTTAACTGAAACAATTTATTTTAGCTGAAATACAATGAATGCATTAAGGGCTTTGGAGTTATCAGGAAAAAAGGCTTCTGTAACATACCGCGTTCTTGCCCCCTCATCCATTTTCTCATCATTTTTCTTAATTAGATTCCAGAATTTTCTTAGTTTTGGTGTCTTTTTCAGCTCTTGCTCCAGTCGTTTCTGAAATGTTACAATGTTATTCAGTCACCAAGAATCCTTGTTTTCATGGGAGATAAAAATACAATATAGTCTTTTAATTAAAAAGAAAAAATATACAACAAAAATAAACAGCTGTCTCAGATAATCTAAGTATTACTGTAAAGCAAGAACATAACACTGCTAGAGAGTAGCTATGGCTAAATGTCAGCTCCATTCCATAGCCCCCATGATTTCATGGCCTTTGTCTACAAATTATAGCTCAAAGAAGCTATTAGCAACAAAGCTTAGTTTTATGGAAAAATTATATCATTAATAATTACACTGAAATTAGTAATAAACAAGAAAGATAATTCTACCAAGTACATAAATATGTAATTGCACAGCAAAGCAGGGAGCTTTAAATTATCAGACTTCCACAACAGTGTTCGTAAGAAGTCACTTTACAGAACTTGAATAATAAATGCTTAGAAGATTGCTTTGCCAGTTTACAGCGTTATGCTTACAGGTTGTAGAGCCATCCACATCGGTAAGGAAATGAGCTGCTGCACCTGCGATCTGATCAAATCCACTTCCTGTTAAAAAGTTACAGACAGAAAATATTTTTTAAAATTCTTATGTTTTCTGAGGTGCCTTACAAAATACCCCAATGTTTATTACCATCTGACAAAACCAAGTACATTATTGCATAAGATTCCACAATTTCCTAAGAGGAAAGTGCACAATAGCCCCTACTCAGTAACACTTGTAACTGCTGAAGACTTCTGTATTTTAGGTTCTTTTCATGGGTTCTGTCAGTTCTTAATCCCTGAGCAGGGGTCTCTTCCAGGTAAGTATTTTTAGCACAGAAGACAATGAGAACTGATGTTCCTTTTTCAGTCATTTCTTCTTCTTGAATCAAGCTGTTTTATTGTGCTTTCCCTGTTTTCACGCTATCTTCTCTCCTGAAGCCTTTACTTATCAAGCTTCTCCCACTTCATCTACACTCTTCCCATTATCCGAGATAACTAATTTTCTCTGTAATTCATGTCATTTCAACTGTCATTTCAAATGTTTTCTCCCCAACTCTGCCTGTGATATGGAACCATACAGCAAGAGCCAAAATCAGGGGTAAAAGCCCTCTGGTACCATCTTTTCCTTAAATAGGAATTTTGCTTCATCTGTCTTATAAGGAGGGATTGCTCAAACTAAACTGTTATTAACATTGAATACCATAAACACATTGGAAATATTACAGTTACTTTTAATATACCAAACTGTTGAAGCAGTGATCAAGGAGAAGCAGCAGGACTGTCTGTTCATGCAGAGAGTATTCACTGTCATTTTCAACCAGTGATGCTTCCAGTATGCATTTAAAAAAGAAGGGAAAGTGTTCTGGCTTTTTTTGGAATATCTAGAAATAGAAAAGGAAGGTGATTTTAAGTCAGATTGATACAAATCATTTTACTCTTCATTCACATAACATAGCTTAAGTCCTCTAAATCCATTTATATCTCTAAAAGGAAGGCTTAGTTTTTCTCTTTTTCATTTATTCTGACCAGGCAGCACAAACAAAACTGACTAATGATCTTCTCCTGATCAAGGATCCTCACACTATGGGAATCCTTTTTTTTCCAGTATCAGAGCAAGCGCTCTGCAAATGCCTGACTTTTGTCAAGCGCCAAAACAAGCAAATGCTGCTGATGATGTAATAGCATCACGCAGCAGAACAAAGGACTCATGCTTCAGCAGGAATCTGGTGAATTTTCATTTGTCCATTGCTTTCTCTGAAAAGAACACATACTTTAAAACACCACTATGTGGCATTCCAGATGAGGTACCATTTACTTTTAACACTACAAGCTTTGCTACCTTCTGTCAGTATAAGTAAGCACAATGCAAAAGCTGCAACTTGCGAATCAAAGTCAATTCCAGCTGTAATTGAAATCAGTTACCTCCCATGCAGGGACATTCTCTCTAAACTTCTCATTCACCATACAGCAGATTGACATTAAATATGCCTTACTGGACACCTCTGGAGAATAATTAATCCACAGGTAATTTTCAAGGTACTGGCTGTGAAGAGACAAAGAATATTTCATTAACTGCTGCCACCCACATAATCTGTCACTCATTTAAAAGAGCAGCTATGCACAAGGTTTTTTCCTCCTTCTCCTTACACCTATCTTCATAGTTTGCAAGTAGTTCCCAACGTAACCTCTCATTTACGTCACTGCAGCAAAACTTGTTAGACTCTATAACTGCTACAAAGAGACAGATGAGTTTCTTATCAGGAAGATACATTTACCAGAAAGTTTTCATATGTAACAAGTGTCCATAACCCAATAAAGTCATAACACAAATTTATACTAATTTTCCAAACAGAGAACAAAAAAACAACAACAAAAAAAACCCCCACAAAACCAAAAAACCTTCACTTGTCTAAAGAACGTCACATCATGCAACATGTCCTTTGCATTTTATGCTAGGAAAACTACTGTTGTCCCCCTAAATCCACAGAACTCCACATATCATTTCACCTAGGAATTCTAAAACCTCCAAAATATTTTAGTAAAAATACTACTATGCCCTCAATCCAGGATAAACCCTACATGAGCAAGAATGAAGGACAGAAAAATCACATGTGTGTGAAGACAGGAGAGCCTGACAGACAGATGGGGGGAGTCAGGAGAAGAAAAGAGAGAACATGACTTAAAGAACAAACGTCAATAGATAGGGCTATAGTCCAGAAAGTACTACAGTTAAATTACAGGCTAGTAACATTAAGAATGTTCATTAAAAGAATTAAAAACCTCTAGCTCCATGGTATTGCTGGCATACAAATTCCAGAATTCATACTACCAGCAAGCCATTTGTTAGTGTCAAAACCCAAACATAGCTTCTATTTTCTTTTCCACCTTTTCTAAAGGAGAAATAAAAAACATACGTAAGTTTGTCCTACTTTTCTAGTTAGTGGTACTACTTATATATTTCAGGCTTTTGAAACAAAAAATTTATCTCAACCAAAAAACACCTCATTCTATCTGTTCATAAGATCTGTGAAATAAAACAGACCCAACAAAACATTAAATGTTGTGGTTTAAAATATGTAAATATTGCCAATATTTATTTTACATCATTTTAGACATACTTTATAAGTTCTTCCAGGAAAGTCTGAAGTAGCTGTAAGAATCTTCTAAACAGATTTCCATTTATTTTCAAATGAAAAAGCACGTTGGCAATGCTGCTACAGCACAGTTCACTTTTACCCTTGGTGTAAGAGACTTAATCTAAAAACTTCTTCTGACTTCACTGAGTACTGATTTCAGGCTTGATAATACATTCTAAATTACATACCCAAGCTTTTTTACCTATCGCATTCATACTCTCTTCTTTGGTGCTTCGCTTACACTAGAAATTCAAGATACTCTGATATGTTACTTATGCTTATGAAATTAACCCCTCCTTAAATTAAGCTCTCCTCACTTCATTTTTCTAGGCACACCATTCAAGGCTTTAGTAAGTAGGAATAAATGAAGATACTAATTCAATCTGACTTACTGCCCTGCATTTGCTTCTTATCTTTACAAGTTCCTATGAAAAAATAACTTAGAATTTCACTCCAATTAGCTTACCTGAATTCAAGAAGCATTATCTTTCTAATAGCAAACCTAAAAAGGAAAAAGTAATCAATTAATACAGGTAAGAAAGCCTCCCACACACACCACAGCTGCATGGAAAACAGCTGTGTTTTCCCTTATTTTGTTATATAACAAAACCTGTTGAAACATCTAGGAATTATTTCTGCTTCCCCCTCCCCCTTTTTCCCTCCCTCCATTTCCATACAAGAGCACTTGAATGCAGAAGTAACTGTTGCAACACCAAGGAAGCTAAAGTTAATGCAGCTTCATTAAGCAACCAAAGTCATATTAACCAAAAAAAATAATAAAAAAATCAAAAAACCAAACAAATAAAAAAAAAACAACCCCAAAACACGATGAAACAAAAAACATCAAGATCTTTTAAATATGAAGACACTGCTTCCAATAGCCTTGAAGACACAAATTGCTAGAAGCCGAGTGTGTTCTGAAAAACCACAACTACGTATTTCATCAGTTCGTAATGGCATCTCTTCTCACTGACTGGAAATTGAAGTTTATTCTGATCCTATATGGCAATTCTTAGACTACTTTCGTAAAGGAATCATAAAGAGAATTCTCTCCAGAGCCCAAACTTCTCCAGAAAAGCTCCAAACACCTACAGTTACAACTCTTCTGCACACAAAGCTACAGAATGCAGTTAATCCTGAATTCTTTGTCTCCACCATCTAACACCACATTTCATTGAAATAAAACTTGCCCTTTACAAACCAGGTAACAAGAATTAGTGAAAAAGCAAAGAGCTAGAGGCAGCACACTCCTCAAGTGTTTTTTGTTTAATTTACGCACCTTAGTGACAAAAGAAGGAGTATCTTCTAGATAGAAGCAGACTACCAGAGCAAGGAACCAAACATATTACGTCCAACCATCACATTTATGAGCTCAAGAACTTTCTTTCTGCCTCATTCAGACTTTGAAATACCACAATGATTAAATGATTCACATGCACTGGAATAATTTTCATCTGCTTTCAACATGTTAATGCATTTTGAAATTCTACAAGACATTAGAAACCACTTCAATACAGATAATGTTGGAATGCTTGTCTGCAAGTGAAAGTGACTAGCGTACTTACTTGGACCTGACAATTTCTTTTGTATACACATCTTCAATAACCTATGGGAAAGAATATTTTTAAAAAGTGGTTAAGAATTTTATATACTTCAAGTGATTAAAATGTATTAAGACACCTTATGCACTGAAAGCTACTCTGAATTATTTACTTGCTGCTCACTGTTATCTGATCAAAAGTGTTGTAACAATTACGTCTTAGCTCTGAAGAGTCCAGAAGCTTCACAGACATATTCTCACAAAGAAAGTGAGTTGACTTGAGGATAAGTACATGACAGAGAACTGACTTACCTTCATTTGAGTTATTCTGAAGGAATAATTGACATCACACTGAGATTTTTATAGAAAAGTTAAACAGATATGCAAATTCTTTTATTGTTAATCTTTGGCTTAGTGTTGAATTTAAAGAACAGTCTTTGAGAGTAAAGCCTGGATCAACTCTGTCACCTATTGTCACTCTTTCCTTTAACTGACATTTAACGACATCCAGACATTTTAACCTAGTTTTTCCAACAAGAGTGAAAGAATCTGCATTATCTGTTGCAACAGGCTCACTCTCACATCACACGACACAGAGATGCAGTTCAACCACTTATGTACATCCTAGTTCTAGAATAACAGATAAATACTATCACAGATACTATAAAGAGAGCGAGTTAACTGAGACCAGAAACGGAAATTTAGCCAAATATTCACAAAGGAATTAAACCAGATATTCAAGAACCCCATACTACAAAAAAACCAAACACATCATGACAAATATTTGACATTCAAAACACACATATCCAGCAGAACAGCAGTAAAGTTGTCTGATCAAAACTCTCTCAAGAAGCTTTTAGAAAGAAGCATACAGTTCAGTAATACCTACATCTTTCCTCCTTCTTTGATTTCTAAGAGTAGCCCCTCCTTAAACATTTTTTAACTGTAAAGGAGATGCTCAAAAATCTTTCACTCTCATAAGTTCTTTATCAAAATAAACTGAACAAACAGCAGGCAGGAGAACTGCATTGTTACAGCACACCGCACACCTTCATAACACTGCCTAAATTTATAAACTACAAATACATTAACAAATTACAGAGTGTTAATCAGCTGCTGACCTTCCAAGCAGTCTGCTATACTCTTATATAAAATAAGCACCATGGGAGGCTGGCACATGAGAAAATGGTTGATCCTCATTACACCCCAACACAGTTCCAGTAGAAGTATTTACCTTTGAATCAAAAGGCAACTTTTTCTTCACATGTGGAGCCCAGTATTTATTTGCTAACTGTACAGGCAGAAGAAAAAAAAAAAGTTAAATATATACATTTTCAGTTGTATTGATATAATAGCTCTATAAAACATTCTGTTCCAAATTTTATTTCAATAGTACCTCACTTAATTTCAGCTTACGGTAACTACAGGTAACAAAATTATGTCTTCCAACAGCAAGGCTTTCAACCCTGTAAGGTTTTATACCTAAACCTTTTCCAAGAGAGGTGTAATTCTCTGTAAAAACCCCAGCTGCACAGGCTGCTACATAATATGGGTTTAGAAAAGCTTAAGTTACTTCTAGCAAATTTCTCAAAAATATGCCATGATCTTTCAGGTACAGCAACCCCCAGACTGCACACGATTACTCTCCCACTGCAGAACTTCACAAAGAACTACAGGCTATAGATAATGGTCTAATACCCTAAGTGTATGCGCTGTAGCCACCACTTCAAAACTCCTAAGCTATGGTGGCAAGAGCTTCCTAACCCGCTTTACTCAACCTTTTCTGGTTGAAAAGGAAGGAAAGCAGCATTCCCAACACAGAAACAATAAAATTGAACACTTGCAGGAAACCACTTAAACTATTCAGCTACATGGAACTATCAGTAACTTTTCCCGCGTAACAACAAATCTCATATATTCGATAGTACTGCTCTGGTAAATCTCTCTAGGCAGCAAACGCTGGGGGCACACACCGTTTCCTACGTAACGCAGGCGCTAAACCTCTCTTTCCTTACGCCAAAAGGCTCTTTCCCTACCACCGACGTGCCGCAAGCGCTACTGAACGCCGGGCGCCGCCGCTACCTGAGCGGCCTTGCCAGCGCCCGGCTCCAGCAGCGGGAGCCGCGGCCCAGAGATCCCCGCGAGTCTTACCTGGGTCACGTACTCCGCGTTGATCTGCGACACGGTGGGAGCCACGATCTTTTTCGGCTGGGCCGAGGAGGAGGACGCCGACGCCGCCATGGTGCCGCCGGGATGCGCTCCGCCACACGCACCGCTACGGCGGCCGCCGAGCGCGACCGACCTCCGGGTGAGGAGCAGCAGCAAAGGGAGCACTTCCGGGGACAGGAGCGCTAGAGCGGCAGCGCGGGCGGCTCGGGCGCCACCTGCCGCGCCCTCCTTGCCACTGCCGCCGGCGGGCGCGGAGCGGTGGTGACGGGGCTCCCCAGCCTGGCCCGGGCCGGCCGCGGCAGCGCGCTTCCTGCCAGGCCCAGCCAGGCCCCGGCCGCGCACCCGCCCTTTGCAGGGGACACGCCAGTGAGCAGGTCAGGAGTCTCTGAAGTCTGAAAAAAGGGACGCAGTTAGCGCAGCGGGTTGCTTCTCACCCAGCCTCCAAAACGCTCCGTGAATCCACTTAGGGTGACTCCTTCTATTCTGTTCGTCATTTACGGCAAAGGTTTCTGTCCATCCAGCGTGGACAAGATCTGCTTCTACCAACATCGAACAACCGCCACCGAGAGCGGTGTGTGGCTGTGGTATCTGTGCGATTCACGGCCCTGAAATCCTTGAAACCCGTGGCGGACAGGCACAGGGGGAGGGGAAATAGCACCTTCACACAAGTCAGGGTCTTGGTAGCGATTTAGATTAGTTTGCAATTAACTGACTCCATTTAGTAAACAGATTAATTAAGGAGGAAATGAAGAGCTTCCCTAGAGAAGTTCTGGGCTTTGTTTCTGCAGTCATAATCTAGCACCTGTCACTCACCCAACTTCAGACTCCAGGCAGATGCCACTGGAGCCAATTTGAATATGACCTCCTTTATTTTAATATCAAGGTGATCTCCATTTCATCTCTTCAAGCTAAATATTCTTTTTGAAGTAGAATTAGAATGTACAATGGGAATGGGAAACGTAATGACAGTACCTTGAACAGGATGAGACAGCAGCTGCATTCAAATAAATACGCCTGCTGTGTGCCGTTGCTTTAAAAGGTCCAGAAGATTTATGTTTTCTGTACGAAAACTAGTAAAATCAAAAAGTTAACAAAAGTACCAGTAACAAATTAAGTAAATAACAAGGACTGAGCATCATTTTCTTTAATGATTGAAACCTTCAGAGACATCTGTATTTGATGAAAAATATGTGAATGTAAAGCACTGAAAGTATACTTAAACCAATGTACCCCACCTGATGCTTAAATTTTGGTAAAAATCAGCACATTGAGAGGCTTTGATTGAACTTAATCAACCTAGAGTCTGTGGTTGACTTGGGCTTATTGAAATTATTCAAATATAACTACCCCTTTTGATGTCTGACCTTTCTCCATCACCTGCATTCATGGACAGATGTAGAAAATACAAGTAAAATTTACCTAAGCTCTGAGCTGGGTGGCTGAGCTCTATTAGCATGTTGCTCCATCTTACTGAACTATTGAAGCTGCAAATCAGTGATAAAAAAGGACAAAGAATAAATGTTCATTCATTACAATAGGCTGAAAATAGGAAATCTTTTGAAATTGGCTTTCAAATGGGAGCCCAAAGTTTGACTTGTGTTCAAGATGGACCATGAGACAATTAGGAGAGGCTATGGTGGCTTGGTATCAGAGCTCAGAGCAACAGAGGTCATTCCAGAGGGCAAATCAGAACTAACTCTCTGAAGTAGCTTCTGATACCAGAAACTAGTATTAGATGACTAATGTTAGGCAATATTGATTATTTGACAATGCCACTAAGGGATGTAAAGTGGTAAAGATCTCCTCCCTATAAATAATGCATTAAATACTTCTCTGTATGGAGTATTGTTTAGCTACAGAGTGCTGGGACAGTAGGACTACAAATGAATAGCTGAAGTATAAATTAGTGCTTTGGCAAAATACATTGCTTTCAAGCCTCAAGAGCAGCTGAATCTTTAAAGAGGAGTTGTGGTGAGACTGGGCATAATGACACCTGGAGTTGTACTTACATCCCTATCTGCAACTCTCACCCCAGCCTGAAACACCTCAGCTTGCAACTGTTTATTAAGACTGGTCTCTCAAATGCTATGCTCAGTTTCCCCTGGAGCGGAGGCACATCTGTCACTTTCCACCCCAAAGTGCTTTGTAGTTGGGGAAAAAAATAAAGTCCTGCATCCCACTGTCCCCACAGCCTTCAGTGAAGTCCCCCATCTTTCTATACTCATTGACTTAACACGTCAAGAAAATCAAATATTCCCTCTCTTCAAAAACCTGTTAATTCATTCATGAAGACATGTATTATTTAATAAGTCACACATTTCAGCAGATGCAGTTTTCAAGACTGTTATTCATTTCTAGGCTACATACAGTCCTGGTCAATTTATATTCAATGCTGCTTTCTTGCTTAATTAGCTCCTTTTGTTCTGGATTCTTGCCCTTCTATATTCTTATAGCTAGGAAAAATATGCTTTTCTCCTCTTCTTTGTAAACTGTACAAGCCAAGATCATCACTAAGCTGGACATGGCTTTTATCTCAGTGACACTCTCTGGAACACAGTGGGTCAGGAAGCATCTAATCATAATCAGGTGGTGTTTTTTTCTATGTTCTGTCCTGTCTACCTTTTAGATTAGGTTCTACCTAGTCACAGAAATTATTAATTTCTAGCAATGAAAACTCCAAACAATCTGTAAGTATTTCTAATATTAACTGATCTTAAGGTTTATTACTGTTTCAGGGTCTTCAGTGAGACATGACCACAAACTAGATTCAGCAGCTACATACTTCTAATATACAATTTAACTTTTTACTGTTTCTCTTTCACACACATACACATATATTTATCCTTCAAGCCTTTTATCTTTCAGCTTCTCAGACATAAGTAAACTCTGCACTAAGATGCAGAGTCAGTATGGATATTATCTTGGACCTATGTAAACTCTGGTGGGAAAGCTTTGTTTGAAAACTTATCCTTCATAGCAGTTAACATTCACATAAACATTCAGCCTGTTCATTATAGCTTTAATTCAGTCATGTCACATTGCTTTTACTATTTTCTTTATATGCGTTCTTCTAGTCCAAAACTTTGTCACTGTATTCATCTCATTAAATATGGGTACTCACTCAGTATGTGTACTTCCACTCAGCAAATATGATGCCTCAGTTTAGTAACAGATGCTTCTTAAAATATTTAGAATTTTAAAGTGTAAAGAAGCCATCAGTAGCATTCTGATTTGTGTATAAATATTTATTTAGCACACGTTCTGGCCAATGTACTGCCCTTGATTTTTGTGCAAAACTCACAGTAACTTCAATGGAAATTCTGAGCTCATGACTAGAAGAAAATATGGTTAATTCAGCAACCCAGCTGCTTTTACATCCCAGAATAGCAAGCACTGCCTCTAGTGAAGGAGGTGGGGAAGTAAGAGAGTTTATGTCATTCTTAGCTTCCTGTAACTGGGCTCACATTTGGGTAACAGCTCAAGTTCGAGCAGACTCTGGGCTATTCTAATTCTCTTAAGAGACATCTAGTTAGGTTCATACCAACTGGAGCAGAACAGTGGTATGAAGGCAAGAGACTAATGGCAAGTAAAGCTCTAGAAATATTTGCTGAAAATCCCGCAAGAAGCTGTTATGTGGAAAAATTTCTATGGAACAAAATTAATGGAAGAGAAATCTGTTTGATGGAAGAATAGGTCTTCATCACTGAAATGAGATTCTAAGGCAAGTAACTTCCTTTCTGCTAGTGCTAGAGAAATGTTGTGGGAAGTTGAATCTATTTGCAGCATCACTGTGAAAGTAGATTCTCAATCATATCCTTTCTGACAATATAAAAAAAAAAAAAAAAAAACAGATTGCAGACAAAACTGAAGCGTATCTAATACGTAGCATAAAACTTAATCAGGAGAGAACAATTCTAAGATGCTGACAGCTAGCTCTAGTCTCCTAAAGCTTTCACCTGTGCCTTTCTCCGGATTTTCTAGGCTTTTGGTAGTCATTTCTGTTAGCACACCAGGATTTTAAGAGAGGATAAAATGACGGTAAAACAGAATAGCTATTGAGAAGACCAAAATTCACATTGGTGTAATACTGAAAAATAATTTATTAACTTTTAATATTTTACCAAAAAAAAAACCCAAAACCAACCAAAACCCAGCTTCTACTGTGATATAAACTATTACATGACAAATCATTTTAGCTTACTGGCAAATTCACATTTTTCCTCTGCTAATTGCACAGCATCACACACACCGTTCAATGCCTGAGGGAATTCTTACAAAGCCATTCTCACTACCCGAGTAACTATTACTATACAGACCAAGAGTATAAAATACAAGATAAAGTGCACTATGGCAAACAGGGTTGCCAAGATAATTATCCAAGGTTGATCCCAACGTTATGAAAAAATCGTAACATTTTGATCTTAAAAATTATCCTCAAATTGACCAACACACTTGAGGAGTCTAGATGGCTTAGCA
Organism: Lathamus discolor; assembly: GCF_037157495.1. Taxonomy (NCBI): domain Eukaryota; kingdom Metazoa; phylum Chordata; class Aves; order Psittaciformes; family Psittacidae; genus Lathamus; species Lathamus discolor. The sequence continues at coordinate 45,094,747 of NC_088889.1, forward strand.
GATTTCTACTCAGTTTAGTACGGGAATCTCTGCTCAGGATCCTCTTATAATCAAAATAAAAGTCAAAATTGCAGAAATCATCTGAGTTCCTGTAACTAAGCAGGCCACTTCTGCAAGCACATACTATTCATTAAAACTTACACTTTTATAAAAAAATGCACCAAAAAAATAATACAAATTTGCATACCAGGAAGATAGCGCTTTCTTTGATGCCAACAGAAACTGAGTGCAATGCATTAGCACTACAAATGCAAAATACCATGGGTACTTTATTATACAGCAGTGGCCACGTAATTCTCTGTATTCCCTTACTTCACTATGTGAGCAAAGTACACTCCAGTGCCACATCCGGAGAAGCTGCCATAAGCAAAGCTGGACAGCCACCATTTCCATATGCTATTGCTATCCTGCATACCCAGACTACTTTTTCAATGGCGAATGACCAGCCACAGTGTTCATCATAGCCAGTCAGCTGCTCTGATCTCCATGCGCTCACATCCTCAGGCACCATTTTGCATGCCATGGCAGCACATGTGCAACAACCAGCTCCATGAGCCCCTGCAAGTCACATATGGGGTTTCACAGGTCCATACAGATTTGGACCAGAGACACTGGAAGGATTCCAGTGAAGAGGAAAAATTTCAGTGGCATATCCAAAATGTGAGGTGTATAGCAGAATCAAGCCAAACATTAGCATATCCTAGAGGCAGACAGGAAATGGAATGGCAAAGTACAGGAGTAAAACAGCATTTAAAGACTTGAAGTAACTCAGGACACACAAAATGACACTTTCATGCTAGAACATCAGTTTCTGAACAAGGAAAGGATCAATTCTACTTGTGAGTGATTTTGTTGGCATAAGGCCGACTTTTTCACTTGCATGGACACTGAAGATTCGCTTTTTTAACACACGCTAAGAAAGATGCTGTTTAAAAGCTACTTGACAGAACTAGTCATTATATGAAGAAGTACAATTAATTTGCTCAACCTGGAGAAAATAAGGTATGTGAGACCATAGAAAAGTCACTCCTGTAACTTCAATTTTCCTTATGATAACTGCCTCTCAGACACATCTCATCTACAGCCATCAGACCATAAAACTAGGCTATTAAGGTAAAACTTGCACTTTAAAAATCCACAAAACCTTGTGCTAGGAATATGAACCATGACCCCTTTAGTTATTTAGGAGATCTAGGCATTTTCAACATTATTACAAGGGACCATTAGAAAGACTGAACCCATAGCTTTATTAAGAGTCATCCAACTGTACTTATATAAGTGTTACTCAAGAGAGCTACTGTTGCGAGATTATGACTTTCAGAGTTTTACATTTATACCAGAAGGTAGCCAGGAAAACTAAACATTAAGTCCAGCACCTAAATTTGAAGCCTAAGGTCTCATTAACTTCAATTACATTTCTTTTGTATTTGTCTCCCATTTGCCTCACTAAGTTTTCTTGTTGGCTCTGGGTATAATAGTGAGAGCAGATCACACACAAGTGAAAAACCAAACGCACTGTGAGAAGCAGGTACAAAAGTGATTAAACAGTTTTTCTGTGGTTTATGATGGCTTCTCTTCCTTTCTGAGTTTTCCCCTAGACATACATAGGAATACCTACATATGTATTTTGCAATTTTTCATTTTCTGCAGACACTGCAAGGATAGCACAGCAATCAAATCATAAATATTTAGTTATCCATAGCCACATTTCCTAGATAGAAAATGAATGATGTGATCAGTTGTTACTGCAGTTCTAGTGAATTTAGTATTGTGTACTTTGTCTTAAAAGTACTTTTACCTTTTTCTGTTTGTTTTAAAATATTTGACCTTCTGTTTGTTCACACAGAACTACCTCGAAGCTGTATTCGCATAATTTGAGAGGTTCTCCTTGGAGACAGCTCAGTGTTTATACATGAGGACCCACTGTTTTCCTGTTTGCAGGAATATTTGCAGGAATATGCATTAGTTCTGCATATAGTCTTAAAAAAAAATAAAATCCACTACTTCAGTACTATAAGATTATTGCTATTCCACATCAGCTCATTCTAACAAAACCACAGACAATGGCTCTGCCACCAGAAGATACTTCAAAGATCGATGGCTTGAACTTGCCTTAAAGCATTACGGAAAATGACTAACATATTAATGAACAACACAAAGTGTTACTGTTAACACTGGGAAAACCATTCTAGCTCAAATTCTCAAAGGTACTTGGAGAATTTTACTGTTAACTTCGAAAGAGACAGGATTTCAACCTTAGATTTTTTTTCTCCTTCTGCTTTTACCTCTTCCTAGCTAGTTTATGCTATAATCCCCTCAAAACAATGAATTTACACTGACACAGAACTTCTCATAAAGGGACAGAGAGCCAGATAAACTAAGTGGCCCTTACTGCCCTTCTGAAATCCCACGGAACCCAAAGATTACATTAGTTTCCAAATTAATCAGACAGTAGCACCTCACATACATGTCTATTCATCCCTGAAAAGGAGCTTTTTATATATTTCTTTTCCCTCATTTTACTCTGAGTATTTTCAAAACACACCAAGTTTAGTGTTTTCTGAACATTACTCTCAAACAGCATTTTTTTAAATGACTGTGACTCCTTAAGAAAGATCTTACTATCTTTAAACATATTTCTATTTGATAACAAAAGAGATCTTAAAGCCTATTTTTCTAACATGCAAAGTTAGTTATTTTAATATGTAGTCTTAAACTTCCTTGGAAATTGAATATTACATAGTTTCAAAACTGACCTGCACATAAAGTATACAATTAAAGTACAGTATAAATAAAATAGTTTAGCTCTACCGTACACTTTCAAAACATTTTATACAGTATTCTTTCAATATGAAACAATTCACATAGGGAGGAAAAAAATCTCAATATATAAGTATAGTCATTATTAATGTACTGAAATTGTCTGTCAAACAAGTCATAGTTAACTACAGACTGTTTCTGAGTACCTTTCCTGACTTTATTCTCTCTGAAAATAGGAAAGAATAACAGGTACGAAAATAAAAACTCCTTTTTCATTTCATTTATACCAAATACTACAAAGCTCATGCCAGAGCAAAACCTAGATAAAACACTTCAAAAATTAAAACAGAACCAAAAAAACCCACATTTTACTTGAGTAAATATGGATCTTTTTAAATAATGAAAAGAATGCCATGTATCTTACAGAAGTTAATTTAGAAATAGGATTAAAAACTTAAGGTTTCAAGTTGTATAACAAAGTAAAATATCCTAAAAGGTATTTTTTCAGTGAAAGAAAAAAAAAAAAAAAAACAACAAAAGTTAATTCCTGTTCGTAATGAATAAATCTCCACTGCATTTTCACTTTTTGCCAGTCCCACAGGCATAGCAGCTCCCTACTTACCAGAAAGTGTAACTACAGATTCTATTAATACAAAATCAGAATTACCTAATTTGAACTAAAAGTAATTTTCAGGCTCTTATATTTAATGTAACAAGAACATGACTTCCTGACAAAACTGCTCATCTGAGTTATTATCACATCTTAGAGAACATTTCTTTTACTGGTGCAATATGTATGCTAGGAGACTGGAACAGATGGTAAGCCCATTTGTAATGTTAATGATAATTTCTTGTCCTCTTTTTTTCCAAAAACATAGTTCGCTATTGTATGAATTGGGAAGAAAAAAAACAAAAAGCTAGAAAAGGCAAGGAATATACAAAGACCTGGAGATAATGAAATGGTAGAATGGATTAATTGATTATAAACCCTGCTATTTTAGCACTGCCTACTTACATTTTAAGAAGGGGAAAGATCTAATTCCTTATGCATAGATCTCCAAGCACATTACAAAGTAGTTAAATTTTTTCTATTAACAGTTCTATAATGCCACATCTACATTTTTTCTCATTAAACTTCTTCCCCCTTTTCTACCCAATTCTTTTTTGCTTCTTTTATCTAAATATAACTATGGGATTTTTTTATTTTTTTTAATATGAAATATACACAGCAAGTATCTTGCTTGCAACATACAGGGAGCCAGAAAAAAGTAAAAGGACCATTTTTTCTGCATTCTGGACATTACCTTTTTATCTTTATTTTTCTGACAGTTATCATGGGACAACATAATGTCATAAAATATTACATAAAGGCTTAGCTTTTAAAATACCTGACTTCTGGAGGACTGCAGATTACTGCAACATTATTAATATGGCAAGAATGTGTATTTATAAATCAACTTAGGAAAAGAAATGCAATAAAAAAAGCCACTTTGCTTTTTTTTTTTTTAAACATCTCCTCACATTTATCACAAATTATATCAAATAGACAGTTCTGAAGACAGTACATTAATTCTTCAACAGGTCATCTCCATAACAGAAAAGGTCAGTTGTTCAGTCTAACATACGCCTTTTAATAATTATGTAACCCAAAATTTTAACATACAGATTCATAGGACATTATCCAGTTTTGATAAAAACAGTATGTTCTCTGGCTGCTGCTCAGTGGAACTCAGCTTTAAACTCTCTTTAGCGTGAATAAGGTGATGTCTTTTCAAATGTGGGGCCTGCCTGAAATTTTTACCACAAACAAAACATTCAAATGGCTTCTGTCCAGCATGCATTAGGTAATGTCTTTCAAGCTTAGAAGGTGATTGAAAAGTTTTAAAACAGATACTGCATTGATACAGTTTGTTAGCAACTTCGCTTTTTTCAGTACCTTCAAAAAAATCGTGCCAAGAGCCATAACTGCCTTGCTCCATTTCCAGCGATTTACTACACAAATATGGCTGTACATTTCTACTGCTGGTGTCAAGAACAAAGTCCCCTGACTCAATTTCAACTTTGATTTCAGCTGCTTGGTTTGACTGAATCAGCTCAAATTCTTGAAAGCCAGATGCCTGTGAAGGTGTTTGAGAATAATCCGAACAACCCACAGGCTGAGAAGACTTAAATTCAATGTGATCTCCCTGATGATTGAAAAGTTTGTTCAGGTTTTCAAATTCTACCTGGCAAACAGGGCTTTTATGGGGTTTCTTTTCAGTATGGGTGAGCTGATGTCTTTTTAAGTGAGCTGACTGTCTAAATGTCTTCCCACAAACATTACAGCCAAAGGGCTTCTGTCCCGTGTGTATAAGATAATGTCTTTGAAGTTTGGATGAAGACGGGAAGATTTTTTCACATCTGTCACATTTACACACTTTGTGTTTCTTATATGTACTTTTAGCAGAAGCTGAAAAAGCACACTGAAGTACTTCCGGATTATCAAAGACTGCATCATCTGATGAACCATAAAAATAAGTCTTTTTATTATCCAGTGAATCATTGATGCTTAACATGCTTTTACCAGTAAGCATACCTTTTAAATTAATTCCAAAGTCGTGAGGTTGTGGGTGTTCTTGTGAAGGTAACGGCGCAGCAAATGTTCTTTTCATCCGATTACTAGGTGCCTTGTGTATGTCAAGCTTGCGATGGCAACTCTTGAAAGGTTTAGTGGAAGCACGCTGATCAGAGCCCTGATCTCTAGCTGCAACCAGGTCACAAATTTTAAAGTGACCTGATTTTGATTTTTTTCTGTCAGTCAGAGAAAAATTTGTTGCCTTTCCACCAGTACACTTCAGCTTCTTCAGGATCTTCTTTTTCAAGTTGACTGAGTGGCTGCATGCTGTTATACTATTATTTGAACTTTTTCCATCTCTCAGATAACATTTGTGCAAATTTAGGACCTGCTCTGTTTCAAAACACTGCTCGCATGCCGGGCACTGAAAGGGTATGATATAGATTAACTGAGCATCATGTGGGTCATTCTGTGACTCACAGGTGTCAGCATTCTCAAAATTATCTGTCTTCCCTTCCAAAAGGTTACATGTTCTGGGATATTTAAGAGTCTTTGCTTTGTATACAATATTGGGAAAAATCCTATTTCTGACATGAAGCTGTCTGTGCTTCATGAGTTTACTCTGTATTTTAAACCCTTTCTGACAAAAGCTGCATTGAAAAGGTCTTTCTTCTGTGTGTGTGAGCTGATGGATTTTCAAGTGTGTTGACTGTCTGAAAGATTTGCCACATGAAGAACACTTGAAGGGTTTCTGGCCAGTGTGAATCAGGAAGTGCCTTTCTAGCTTAGATCTTGATGGAAATGTCTTGTTGCATGATTCACAAGCATGACTTTCCTTTCTCCTTCTAGCACCATATAGAAAATTTGCCTTCAGACACTGATGCAGCATCCAGCTCTCTTCAGTTGTAAAAGATTTCCGGCACGCAGAACATTGAAATATGCCACAAGTGACCATGTCTTTCTCAGAATTTACAAAGGTTTCTGCTTGTTTGATATCGTTCTGGTAATTTTCATTATGATGCTGCTGATGCTCTAAGAAAGTAATTAAGTTTCTAAAGTCTCTGTAGCAAACAATACACTTAAAGGGTAGATTATGGGTTAACTGATGCCTCTCCATGTGGACTAGCTGCCTAAACGTTTTATGACATACATGACATTCAAATGGCTTTTGACCAGTATGTATCAGATAATGCCTAGCTAATTTTGATGGAGTTTCAAACTGCTTATAGCAAATGTCACAAATATATGGCTTTTTCTTGGGTATCCCATCAGCTGTTACACACTGCTGAACTTTCAACATTTTTGAAAAACAATTACAGCGTGCCTACTGTTCTTCAGTATTTCAAGTTAAATCATCAACTGCACACTAAGATGGAAGGCTGTAGAAGCAGCGAATTTTCTTACGAGAAATATTCTTAAATCCCACAGGTCCCTAAAATAAGAAAAAGAGCATTATTTTAGCCTACATTCCTACATAATTGCCTAAATTTGTCTCATTTTTTATGAGAGACCAAAAGCATCCAGATTAGAATACTCCTGATTTAGCTTTGCTTAAAATTTCCTTGTAACAGAGCAATCATTCATTATATTACATGATATGGAAAAATTACACTATTTTCCAGAAGCAACAAACAAGTTTAAGTCAAGCTCAAGCTATACTTCCAAATAATATACAGTTCAGCTACATTATGATATTTCAGGTTATTTACAAATAAGGCACATTCTTAAAACAAAACAAAACAAAAAAAACCACCCCCCCCCCACAGGATTTGACACTAATTCATTGCAATTGTCTTAGTCTAAACCAAAATCATGAAGTAGTTTTAATTTTAATTGAATTTTCAACAGACAGAACACATTTAGGCAAGCTACTGTTTCTCAGCTAAGGCATAATGACTTACAAACTTAAAAGAATGACTTTGCAAGTACCACAGTTCATGAAATGTTATTAAAATATTTCTAGGAACAGCAATCATTTAGTCCAAGCCTTCTACTGTGAGGCCAACTCATGTCTAGGCAGTTTCCAAAGCAGTCTCAACTTCTGATGAAGGAGATTACTTAATCTCAGCAGGGCTCCTGCTCCAATGGGCCACCCTCTCATGAAGCTTCTCCTTGCACTCAGCTGAGCCTTTCTTCACTATGAAGTTACCATCATTGTCTTTTCCCCTGTGAATCGGGAAAATAAATAACAAGTGTTCTCTGCCACCAACTCTGTGTATTTAAAATCTCCTTTCTGTCATGTGGAGTTTGTTTCTTCAAAACTAGAAAAACTTTTTTCCTAAAAGTACTGTTTTTAGGTCAACTAAAAAAAAAAAAAACTCAAAAACCAACCAGACAAACAAAACCAAACAGATTGGTCTTTTTAAGCATCTCTGGACTTACTTAAATTGGTCACATCCTTCCTAAACTGTAGTAAACCAGACTAAGTATTTCAGCAGTATGAACAACAGAATAAAAATACCTCTATTGCATTACATATATCCCTTTATAAAAAAAAAAAAACCAAAAAAACCCCACAGATTGGGGGAGCAATCTTTAAAGCAACAACATATAGTTAGGACTTGTAATAACTTTAAGATGCACAAGACATTTCTACTAACCACATCTGTGGTATTTTGATACTACATCTCCACATCTACACACCAGCAGAATAAAAGAAAAAAAAAATAATTTATCAGTATCTCCAAGAGCACCGTCTCTTCACAAAGAGATAATGTCCTTAGGTTTTAAAAATCCAGAAATACTTGGAAAGTCCATTTAAAGTCATTGCAAAGAATAAAAGCCTACTGCAACTTAAAACAAGATTCAATACACATGCACAAAAAACTTAAAATATCTGGTGAACCAATACTTCCCTTAACAGAGAGAAACCTGGTCACCTGGTAGGATCATTTCACTTCTAACAGGTGTTAAGAGGAGGAACATGTTCCTATGTAATCGTGGGCCTTATTAAATAACATTTGGATGTATGCCTTAGATGCAATTGTCACCTAATCTCACTGAAGTAGTTCAGGATAGCATTTACCAATGCTGAAGCAGTTCAGAAAGTCAGCTTTCCCTTTAATGTTCTCTTTTCCTGTTGAATTTTAACAGCTACTCAGTTTCAGTCTTCTTTCGAAGATGTAAGGAAACACAATGCTTTTAGGAGACCCCCTTTTCCTCCCAGTTATCACATCATGTGAGAACTGGAAGTTTAGGGAGAGCAAGCATGTGACACCGAATGCTTTCTAGTTTGTGCTACTGTGAAACTAGAGACAGGTAGGCTGAGAAAAGCTTCTCTGCTACGCTGAAAGTTTCTGTACTGCTCAAGGCAGCCTCCATTAGCAGGGAAGAAAAACCTCCTGAGAAAGAACAGTAGAGTGATGAATTTTAGTTAACATACTGTCATACAGTTCTAATTTACACATCAGGAAAACACTCTAACAGTATAGTGACATGCAAAGAAAAAAAGTCCAAAGTAAGAGACTGCTGTGGCATATTACACAAGGGATTTTGTATTTAGCTTATACATTTTTTAAAGATTCTATCTGGTGAATGAGAAAAATGCTCTGTAGCACAAGGTGTCAAAAACAGAGTAGAGCTTGCTGCAGTCTTCATGCCCTGTGAAAGACGGAAGGTTTGGATAAGGTAAACTTAGTGGATGCAAGGGAAGGAAGAAGAAGCTAGGATGGGCCTTACAGCGTGGCCCATATATATTTTCAAATCCTATTTACTCAGGACACACTTCTGCACATCTATTTCAGGGTGCTCTGTGACTTGCACATCTATTTCAGGGCGCTCTGTGACTTGCACATCTAAGGAATAAACATGCTGCTGCTAACCATCAAAGAGCAAAAGACCATCTTGGAATATTGTCTCTGCCAGGCCTGGAAGCACACAAGCTTGTCCTAATTAAAGTCAGAAAATGTACTTCCCTATGTGATAAGGATTTAGTTTGTGACGTAGGCCCAATCTAATTTTAAACTGGCACTACTTTTCATCTTGGCTGTGAGGCAATGCAGAAAAACAGAATCAAGAAGTAATACAGGCCATTGAAGGTCCATAGAGAACCCTCCTAAATCTAGTGTTATTTAATGTTTAAGTAAACATTTATGTTTACTAATATTACAGATGGCAGCAAGCTGCAACAAAATGGAAACACAATGAAAGAAAATTCTGAATTCTAATCTAGTCTTTACTAATCAGAGAGGTTTAAAAAAAAAAAAAGAAAAAAACGAAGTGCACTTTAATAGTAAGAAACACCACATCTTCAATTTAGGCAAGAATAATCAGCTGGAAGGGAACAACGTACTGGGTTATAGCTGTGCATAAAAGCCCTTGAAGTCTAAGCTAGAACAGAAGCTGAGTATGCCAGAAGCATGCCATCCGTACCAGGATGCGTAAACAGAAGTAAAGTTTTGATAGCACATAAATCTTCCATACTACTCACTACTGTATAGAATTCAGCTGCAGTACTCTACCAAGATTTGAATACTGTCCTTCAAATTGAGACAAGCATATGAAGTAATTAAAATTAATTCAGAGAAGAGGACCAAGAATCATCAGAGCTTAAATGCATAACATACACAAAAAGTTTAAAGTAACTGGGAATGTTTAAGGAACAGACCTAAAAAAAAAAAAAAAGCCTCAAAGAAAACCAAACATAAGAGCCAGCTTTAAAGTGTAAAGAAATGGCTTCAAATTATAGCAGGAAGGATTCAAGTACATTACTGTCCTTACAGTTTCACAGTTTCAAAGCTTTTCTTAGTGAGCATACAAGTTGTATGGAGAGATTGCTCTACCGCCAACACTGGAGGTCTCTAAAAATGGCTGTACAAACACCTCTGAAATTCCCACACCCACAGAGCTGACCCTATACAAGATAAGTATTCTGCCTTGCTTTTCCTATGACTCATTAATATAATTCAAAACAAGACACTTAAGAATTGAAAACTCAATATATTTCCAATTTTGTCACTTAAGAATCCTTCCACATTATTATTATTATACCCTCTGACCCTTGAGGTAACACTTAGAGCTTTCCAGTTAAAATTAATTATAACAATGAATGTGTGAAGAAACGAACGTGTCTCTTGCAACATTAACTACAAATCAGACTGTGAAAATCTAGCTGCTGATATACAAAATGCATAGCTCGCAGTAGAGGTAGGAACCTAAGCGCTGAGGCAAGCACATGGCAGTCTAGATTACCTCACCATCTTCCCCTAGGGAAAAGTTTCCCGCGATGGGGCAACCAATCACACCAGAAACGGAGCCTTCACCTGCAAGTCACACAGACATCAACACCTCATGTTACGGCTCCTCAAAGCTAACTCCTCTCATTCTTATACACTTTCCCTGTATTTTTCAAAGCATCTTCTGAAGCAAAACAAGCAAGAGACACATGACGGCCCGCCAGGGCCGATATAAGAACAAACCCAAGTTCTGCTGAAGGGGCCTGAGACCCCCGGGTCAGACACCACCCCCCAGCAGAATACACTTAACTCCAGTTAGGATTTAAAAACAGCTGGTGAGCGGCTCTTGCAGCCGGCATACCGCCAACAGGCACACGGCCACGCTCGGAAAGCGGGTCCCCGCAGGGGCCGCACCGTCCCGGCCTGCATCCCGCCCGCCGCGGCTCCTCCAGCCAGCAGCGACACCCCTGCCCGCCGACTAGCCGGCACTGGCATGGCTCCGCACCCGCCCGTGCCTTGGGGCTCTGCCCCGACCCACTGCGTTGCCGGCCGTAACCAGCCCAGCAGCCCTGACCGCGGACCGAGGAGAAAGGCAGCAACGGAGGACCGGGGCAAAGAAGGGAGCAACCTACAGAAACAGCTACCACACCTCCACCTTCCTCATCGTTCCCGGGTTGCTGCCGCCTAAACTCTTCCCCCCGGATAGCACCGGGACGCGAGGAAACCCGGGCCGGATCTTTCCGTTCCCCCGCGCAATCCGGCCCCGCCTCCAGTCGCTGTGAGGCCGGGCTGCGGCCGGGCCAGGTCTGGGGCAGGCGCCTCCCGGCTTTATGTCTGTGCAGGCAGAAAGTGTTCCCTGGCTCTCCTGATCGATTATCAGTCGCTGGAGACACGTTATGCCCTATAAATAAGACACTTTTTCTACTTCAGCTTCCTAAAAGCAAGTAACCGGTTCCCTGTGGTTGTGGGGTCTGCGGTTAAAGTATGCTGGTAGGGTTACCCTGTAGTGTGACAAACCCACGTTAAGCCATACCCACGGGCCTGAAAGGCCAATACCGTGCTTCTCACTCATGGGGCAGAACTCTTCCTACTTGCAATGAAACAAAGAGAAAGCCAGAATCATAGTAATTTATGTCTCCCTTTTTTTAAAGAATTAACCTGGAAATCAGTTGTCTCCTCTGATGTGTAGCTTATGTAGTACAAGCCATCGGAGTGTGATGCCAGTTGATTAAACAACAAAACAGACTTTTATAATCAAAATTACAGTTTGGGATAGAATGTACACACAATCACCTCTTCCACATATTGTTGGTATATATATATATGTATATATACAATTTACTCATGAATTTTGTATACATCAATGAAAAAGAAGTTGACAGCACCCACAGGCCTAAACATAAGATAATTTTCAGGCCCTGGTATCTCTGCAGATTTGTCCTGGAGATGTACTTTTTGATATCCAGAAACAACTGTCTGTAGAACAATCTTTACTTCTTAGTTTAGAAGTATGAAAAATCAAGTTAAGTCTCATCACCAGTGGTACTAAATAATATCCAACCTAGCTTGCAACACATAAACTGAATAACTTGCTAACCCTGTATGATCACAAGCAGGCCGCTTATCCTTCTAGATGTCATTTCCCACCTATAGAAAGTGAATGATATTGGCCAGATGAATCGCATAAAGCTATTCAGAAAAGTTATGAATAATTTAATAATTGCAGGTAACCTGATTATATGTATTTTTTATTTTTTTTTTTTAAACCATCTCCTTCATTTTAAAGTATATCCAGCCTTAGCAGTCTGTTCTCCATGAGGCCTCTGACCTGGTCTGAGGCAAGATGCACAAGCAGCTGAATTCTGCTTGTGCTTGGTAACAAACTAACGCAGCAGATCCACAGCCGGTGTAGAGAATCCTAGCTGTCCTGGTTTTAATGAATACCAGCTGAGGATCTGCTTGTATAGTTCTGGGAGTTAGTAGAGAGCATAATCAAAAAATACTAAATTCAGTCTTGGCCCAGTTATACCAAAACAGGTGAATTGATGCAATGTTTTCGTAGGAAATGCTGTGAACATACAGAATTGATTATTTGCTTTTATATGCTAAACAATAAAATACACAGGGTTTGTAGAAAACACAGTATTGCAACATTATAGTGACAATGAAAGACCTCCTAGGGGTGGAAGGTGCTGTTATCTAAAATCTAAACTAGCCTCAGTCATCTGTTTATACCTTCTTCCCACATCTTGGTTTTGGATATGGCTCTTTGTAATCTGACCATGATTATTTTCACCATCCCATCCCACTTCCAAAGTCATTGGGACATACTCATTGCCCTTTGCCTCCTGATCTGAGCATCTTACTAAACTGTAGGTACATGTGTGCTAAGATCTTGGTGCTATGTGCTACGAATACAGGCCATTCCTGAAAATGTTCTCCAGCTGCTTTTTCCTTCTGATGTTTCCGCACCCAGATACTGCTATTCATTCACCATGCACACTGATCTTAACATTTCTGTAACAATTCTCTACATACTGAGAATGTGCGTGTTTTGGTATACCCATTATCACTGTTTTATTTATCTAGATTAGGTTATATATAATAGATAAATAAAACAGAAGGATACTGAAACAATCTGCATGATTGTTATCTGACTTGGCACTCAAGCTGCTAAACAGATCTGTCTGTTGTGATACCTGTAGTGTTATATGTCAGATTCTTTTTTTTTTTAATATTTTTCCTTTCAAAGAAAAAAAAGCATAAAAAAATAAACAGTGAAAGAATTCATAAACTTTCCTTAAAGAAAATTTTGACAATACTATAGTCTCAATAGCTAGAACTGAATTTCAGGATCCTGAAACACTGAGTTGTCTTCATTTCTGAAAAGACAACTTTATTTGTTGCCATCATTTGTGAAAGAAAACTTTATTTCCCACTTGGTACAACAAAATAAGCTATCTAACTCTTTTACCCTACTATTGTAAATGCATATTACTCTACTTCTTATAGAATAGACACTATTTGGAGTAGGTATTAGCTTCTCAGTTTTAATGTTAACAAAAATTCAGTGATTACTGGTTTTGTGGGTGTATGCTATAGTATATTGATAAGGAAAACTGGACCTTGTTCAAATAAAATTAAATTCTCTTTAATTTTTAAGAATTATTAGATTTTGTGTTAAAATATGGTAAAGTTGCCTCTGCAAATTCACAGTTGACAATTCAATTACATGAGCTACAGGGGCAGTCTGTGAGTTAACTGCAACACCTTATCTGCTTTTGTAAAGTGCCCCCTACTTTAAACATGTGCTGTATATGCAGTGTTTTACAGTGATTTCCCTGGTGTTATTTTTATTGAGTTCTAGGCTACATAGGCACGTAACAAGTATATAACTTGCTAATGTATCAATTAATGCCACCTTGGGGCTGAAGTAAATTGGAAAGATGTTTAAATCTGTGAATATGCATTTCAAGCTTATCTTAGGTTTCTCCCTTTTTCTCTTGTCCTATTTTCTGCCCTTTTTTTTTTTTTTTTACTCCTAAATAGTCTATCGTAAAGCCCTCTGGTGCATAACAATGAATAGCCTTGAGGGGAGATAGTTGTTTAATGAATTTCAGAAATATGTATTCTACATGTGAAAGTATCATGTTTTGATTAAGCACTATGTGTGGCAGAAGCTCTGTAAATTTTCTCTGTGTGCTCAAAACAAAAAGCAACTTTTAATGCCATTTTTGAGGAAGGTAAACTTTATTCAACTAGACTTACAGAAAACAAGAGCAACATTTAGAATGAGAAATTTCAAGAGAATATGATGACTTTTTTTAGGTAGCACATTTAGTTCTGTGAAATGTAAGAATAATTATATTTAAATACCTTTAAAATACTGTTGTGCCTAGATACAGTCACTTCCATTAACTTTTTGGCTTTGTCTAGCGGTATGTCTTGCTTTGTCTAGCAGTATGTTTCAAGATAACTTTCATATCTGGTATAGCATATTTAGAACTAATACATAAACCAGTTTATTTAGATGTTCATTTGTTGAGTAAAAAAATCCACAAGTTGCTGGCTCACAGCCCTTAATGTCTAGAATCCCTTAAGAATCCCTGCTTTGAAATTAGTTCCAGGATCTATTAATTATATCTGTTTAAATGGACAATTTAATTACTACAGAAGAGCAATTGATTTTTAAATTACCACTGATTGCACCATGGGTATCTCAGTGGGAAGACAGGTACATGTAGTCTCTCAAATGCAATCAATGTATTAATTAATCTACAGATTGACATACTCTATAGAAAAATTATCCTCCTTCCTGTAGATTCATCTGTTTCAATTTAAATCAATTTCTAATGATTTAGAAGTGAAAAGTTTCAAATGCAATATCAAATTGCACATGCTGTGTATAACACCTAAGTTTTTGTTTCTGACTTTGCACATTTGGTGCCATTTCTAGCCTAGGTGGCCTCTGTGGGATAAAGCGTTTTTCACAACACTGAAACATTAAACTATGCCATACCATGCCAAGGTATATGTAAGTGTGCAGGAGTGGATCTGAAAATGGCTACAAGTAAAAGAGAAATTAATTCCTTTTGTGGAACCAGTAAGATGAACATAAGCAAAAACATGTCCTCAGTACTGTGTCCACTCCTGGACACCCCAGTGCAAGAGATAGACATGCTGGAATGAGTCCAGGAAAGACCTGCTAAGATGATTAAAGAGCATCTGTTGTATAGGGAGAGGATGTGAGAGCTGGGACTGTTTAGCCTCAGGAAGAGAAGACTTAGTGGTGATCTTATCAATGTGTATAAGTACATAATGGGTGTAAAGAAGCTAGAGCTAGATTCCTCTCCATGGTGGCCACTGAAAGGACTAAAGGCATAGTTTAACATACAGGAAATTTCACCTAAAAATGAAAAAATAAATAAAAAAAAAATCCAAAACAGATCCACTTTGGTTTTTGCTTTGAGTATGGTAAATCATTGGAAGAAGTTTCCTTGAGTTGGTGGAGTCTCCATCCTTGCTGATAATCAGTACCTAGCTGGACCTGCCCCTGAGCCGGGCCACCTGCTCTAGCTGGCTGCTTTGGGCAGAGGCTTGCACTACATAATTTCCAGAGGTGCCTTAAAGCCTCAGCAATATCCATGGAATCCCGTGGATATTGCTAGTAGCTTTAAGGTTTATGTAAGGGACTTGTAATACTTAATTTTTAAAACTGCTTTCTAGTCATGAAGTGTGTAGGTTCTTACATTCAGAAGTAGTTAATTTCTGAGGCCTATTTAGTCAAGGAAGCAGAAGCATCTACCTGTCTACAAATGGTGCACTTTTAGAGTAAGACATGGAATCCAGCTGTATTATATTGTAATTGTATATTCTTAAACCTGTGGTTTAACTGGGAATCTTGACCTAAGCCTACAAAGGACTTGAATTTTCCTGAAATTTCCATCAACAAGCTTTTATGTTTTTTTTCAGAGCAGAACTTTTTATTTGTCATTGATTTTTCTGAAATGGTTTTGTTAAAGGTTTGAAGAGCACTGGAACTAGAACAAGAGAGAGAAAGGAAAGAATGGAGGCTTGAAAGACCAAAGGAGCTAGCAATTAACCTGGCTTCTAGTTCTGTGGGGCCACAGCTTGAGTTAAGGAGAAATAAATTAGCTGAAAACACAGTAGTCAAAATTACTCATTACAGTTTCTGTGCCATTCCCTGGGAAACAACTGCCAATAATAATATTTGGAGCCAGTTATTCCTGGATATGGTTGACAATACTGAATGATTACTGAATCAGTTATAGTTGACTATATTTTAGAATTTATTTACATTTGGTTTTGGCAAGCTGTAAGTGCATTAAAGAACAGTTGGTCATAAAAAACCAAACTTCTTTTAAGTGATCACATATATGTTACATTTAGATTAACTAGAGGATTAATAGAGGTTGGTCTTTAGGTTTTTTATTTCAAAAGAAAGGATGAACTTCAAGAAATTAGGAGAATTAATTAAATCAAATAGTGGTCAATAAGTAAAGCTAAGCCTCAGTGACGGGAAGTGTAGTGGTAAGATAAGATTTGCCAAAAGTCAAATGTTATGAGCCTTAAAAAATATATAGCAAAAGGTTCTTCAGCCACATAAATTTAAGAGAATAGTAAGTGAGATTGCTGTGCACTGAAGATGAAGGAGCAATGGAGGATAAATTACGCATCATTCAAAATGTATTTGAACATTTTACTGTGAGGGTGGTGAGGCACTGGAATGGGTTGCCCAAAGAAGTGTTGACTGCTCCATCCCTGGCAGTGTTCAAGGCCAGGTTGGAAGGAGCCTTGGGCGATATGGTCTAGTGTGAGGTGTCCCTGCCCCTGGCATGGGGGTTGGAACTAGATGATCTTAAGTTCCTTTCCAACGCTAACCATTCTATGATTCTACGATTCTACGATTTTGCCTCCGTTTTCAATATGGATCAAAAGACAGATGAAAGGAAAGGGAGACTGGAAATCTCAAATAGAAGCAAAACTTGAGATTAGGACAGTTAGGAAAATTGTATGTATAATCTTCCAGAAATATAATGGAAGTAGTATATGAAACACCTGACCACCTGTGACAGCAGGAAATTGGATTTGATGAGCCAAGAAATTCTTTCTATTAATAAATTCCAGTGCCTCTGTATTGACTTGCCAAAAACCTCTTGTCCATTAATACAATTAGTTTTTTCTATGCCACAGAGAATCTTGCCAATTCAAATTATTATGGTTTGTAATAGAAATGTTTTCATTTAGATCTGATCTTGTAATTTAGAAAGAATGGACACATCATTTCATGTAAATGCAGTGAGATGCAGATGGTGTGATTATCTGTCCAGGGTAAGTAATAATAAAGTGTTTTAAATTGTAATATCAAGAGTTTAGTAACACTCTAGACTCATTCTTGCAAGCCTTTCCACAACCAAATGCCTGCACATGTCTTCTAAAAGTCAGTAGAGCTATCTGCAGGTGCAGGAATCTTCATCATAAAGCTACTTGAAAATCAGGAACTAGGAATTCACGTAGTTTCAAGTAGCCAAAGTGTTTCTGACAACTCCAGTAACATGTTGAAATTTAATAGATATGGTTAATGTCAGCTGATGTCCCATTGCAGAGAGCATAAAATTATTAACCTGGAGAAGTTTTGGCTTCTAAGTATAGAATTTTACTTGCATAAAATCTGAAAGATTAGATATTAAGTTAACAGATATTTTCCATCTTACAGTGCTTCACCCTGCTGATTTCAGCTTTAAATTACCTTCTTAACATAAGTAACAAAAACAGTTGAGAAAATAGAAAATTTGTAAATTTTACACATCCTCCAAGTCCTCCAATTATCATAATATATTATGGGTACTCATGTCAGCCTACATTTTTCTTTGTGCGTCCTTGACTACTCCAGAATTGTCATGACAGTTTAACACATTTCCACTTAAATGGTAGCCTGCAGCTGTCTACAGCCTTCTGCATTTGAGAACTAGAAGACACTGGTTTTTCAGGGTTCCATTTCTCCCTTTTTGTCTATCTTTTACCATATGTGATTGAAGTTGTCAGTGTTCTATTTGTAGTTTAAGTATTCTTGAAGTTCTTTAAGCAAAGAAATATAGCTCGGATGTCTGGTCGATCCTAAGAGCTCTGTGTGATCCTCTTAAAATCTGGAAGTAGTATTATTTCCATTTTTGACAATCTGAATTTCATCTGTTCACAAACCCTGTCTATCTTTGCCCTAGTGAGGATGTTGGGACCTTCCTATGACAAAATCCAAACTACCTTGTTTGCTTAACATCAGCCATCTGACTTCACTGCGCAGATTGATGGCATAAGCAAGCTGCCAGGCTTGGGCATGAAGTTCCAGGACCTGTCTTCACATAAAATGCATCCTTGAGTTAGCCAGAACATGTAGCTTCCTTCCTAGTGGTACTGAGTGGCCCAGAGCTAACCCTCAAAGCTTTCAGAGGTCAAACAGTATGGATAAGTGACGTGCTTGGCTTCAAAACTGACACTGAGACTGCTTCTGCCATCAGTGTGATCACTGCCACATAGGTATTCTGAAAACCGTGAAGCATTCCTTAGTTTGCAGCTTTTTCTGCTTCATCTCTTAGTAAAGAGAAATTAATATTATGAACAACTTCCTGGGCTTTGTGGTCTGTTTGGTAGCTTTCCATTCAAATTGTTGTTTTAATATATCAGGAGATGAAGTTGGTTTACTCCGAAGAGTCTGTCTTTGGTCCATCAAAAGCATGACACAATTTTGCCATACTATGATGAATTCCAGGTTTACATAGGACGTTTACAACAGCCTAGTAACTTTAAAAAGAGTAAGACTTCATAACCTGTAGAAGTTCTGCCAATGAACAGATGAAGAAGTAGACAATCCTAGCACCTAAGAGTCACCTGGCAGAGACTAATGCAATACATAGAAAGATTAGAAACCAAAACACCAGTCTGAAGGGAAGGCTTCCTTTCTGTTATTGAATGATGACAACTGTAGTGGAAAGAAAATAGTTCTATGTACCCCATTACTTGCCCTGGTACATTTTGGGAACCCAATAACCACAAGCCAACAGGACCTCTTTCTTATATTTACCCAGGATTATGAGTTAGAGAAAAAGCACTCAGTCAATAGTTGCAAACATCTAATTGAATGATTAACTGAGAATACATTGCCATAGTTACCTACTAATCAGTAATAGTCAGAGTTGGCCAATTCATAACAGTTTTACTGCTCTTCACCACGGTCTGCATCATCCTGTGTTTTTGTCAGAGTGGACAGCAGCATTCCTCTCAGTCCCACTAAATGTTTCAAGCAAGCCGAGCAATATCTTCATCCATATCTTCAGAATCTTTGTTTTAATGTCACAGCACAACTTTGGATATTTATTCAGGAGCCTACCTATATTAATCACTGTAAAGAATATCAGGTCTTTAGTGTTTTCTTCACGCCACTTACCTGTATCTTGAAAATGGCACTGTTTAGGGAAATAAACACAAACAAACAAAGAAAAAAACCAACCCAGTAAGAATTATGGAATAAAGCAAGAGAAGTTACAGGAACTGTTTAGCTTCTCTTCTGGTCTGAAATTGTATGGTTTTCTGATAGGGATCCAACAGCGCATGACGTGAGAAATCCTGCAATACATGTAGTACACAGCAGAGCTGTATAATGTATGAGCACAGTGTTCAGCACCTTTTTTAAAATACCGTCTTTCAGTATAATTTCAACGCAAAGGAAAGATGTTTAGATGTGTATGTATAGGCACTGTGGGGTGTCATTAAACATCTGACCCTCAGGAAAAAACTGCCAAATTTCAAATGTGGATGTAACCCTAGAAGACTGTGAGCCTAAAAACTTAGGGTACTATTTTGAGTATGCAAGTGAAACAGAATGAAATACTGTTTTCCTCAGTCTGGGTGTTGCAGCTTCTCACGAGGTTCACTTCTGTAACTGAGAGGAGAGGGATGTGCAGAGAAAACATATACTGTAGTGCAACTTGCTGCACTACTTCACTATCATAGTCAGCAGCATTTATTAAAAAAAAATAGAACACTGAAAACTGTAATTATTTTATTCTTACAACTTACCAAATACCTATGACAAACAATGTAAGTTAATCCTGACTTATTTTGCTTGCATGTTGTTGTCACCTACTTTCCTGTTGTACAGCCAGCTTGTGACAATATACTTAACAGATGAGATACAATTGTTTTTAAATCTGATTATACCTTTTGCACTTGAAGTGCTAAGGTTGCATTAGCACTTCCATTATACACTCCTCTTTGCCAGGGTTTATGTCACAACCATAAAAATATGTTTCCAACCTAGTCTACCTACCTAAGATTGCTGTCTAAGGACTTATTATGCATCATTAAAAATACAGTTTTATGTGCATTTCCATACATTGGAACATAGTTAATAAAGATTTTTAGTACATAGATCAAAGGCTGCCTAGTGCTCCTTTCTTTAAAACTACATATATTTTGTTCCTCTGCATGTCCTTCTATACTTGGCTGCTAGAAACTTTCAGGTATTGTTATCTCCAGGAAGATTCCAGTTATGTACTGAAAATAAAAATTAAACAAAAAGAAACTTCGTATTTTGCTAAATATTCACATACATGTAATCATAGATTTGTTTAAAAAAGGGAGAGCTTAAATACTGCAGTAGTTTGCATGCTAAGGATTATGAAATTATAATGATGCTATCAGGAAATGTTTCTATATAAATTTAATTAGTAATATAAGGCATTTATTCTTCATTTTCTTGCATATTATAAAAGCACCAAAATTAGTGCACAGCTCACAGAAGTGGAACTGGTGAAGAACTACTTGGAGAAACCACCTTTTTACCAGAAAATGCACATCCACTAAAACTGTAAATTTCTTTTTGAGCCATCTATCAGCATAACATGATCTTTTTTGGTGAAGTTATGTCAAGCGTGTGTTTTCCTGATTGAAACTGGAAAGTGACACTGCCCCTCCTCGTGAAGAAACAAATAGCTATGGCATTCATAGGGGACATGGAAAATCCCAGCTCAGATCTCTCAATCTGGTGAAACTGGAATTTAAACCCATGTGTATGTATGTGATGTGTGCCTGAGGCATGAGGCTGCTGAGTTGCTGTTTCACTCGTTAAAAAAATAGCTCAGAGTTAACCTACTTTACTGTAGAATCAGATATTTCCTGAAATCTGCCCAGCTCTAGATGTATGTAGCAGCTGTTGTCAGTATAAATTAAAGCACTGCAGTCCCATAAAATATCATGCCATGTTTACACAGGTACAAATGATCACACATAATGTGAAGTAGCAGGAAGGCTGCCTCTGGAAGTGGTCAGACTTGCTTCAGGTGTGCTCTGCATGTAGTCAGATCAAAGAAATCAGAGAGGTGATTTAATGTCATTGAGATGACATTAAATGCCATTTTTAAAATAACTAAAATTTAGATGCCAGTGTATGTGAATGGTTCAAAGTATCTATCAAAAATCTTGTATCGTCTGAATGTGTGCTCAATATATATAGTGCAATCAAAAATCAGCTGTCAGGGAATCCATTGACAATATGAAAAATTTTATATCCAAAATATATTAAAGCTCTTCCTCATCTCAAACCAGAAAACATGTAAGCCAAGATTTGCCAGTGGGCCATGTCTTGTGCTGTGCCCATACTGTGATTTTGTCTCTGAAGTAGGTGAGGGATGTGGTTTTTTTCTTAGTGATGAACCTGCAGTCTTATGGTTAATGAGGAAGATTCAGGTAAAGCATCTAAAATTTCTCTGTAAGCTAAACCCATATTTGTTGAGACTAATCAATGGGCATTTCAGGATACTGTAGTTTGTAGGGCAGCTTGTTATCTGACAACAGAGTGAGATGAGGAAGATCAAAGCCAAATATTTAATTTTTCTTTATTATGTTTATTTTTCCTTTTTCTCCCTGCTATCTGGAGAATGATTTATTTTAAGAGGGAGCCATCCATAAACCTTGTTTTTCTAATTTTTTTGGGCCATATTTCTAGCCTTCTCCATAGGACAAATTAGCCAATCCACCTCCTCCATGGAAAAAAGAATAAAAAGAAAAGTTATCTGCTTTCAATTTATCAATTTTGACCAGAAATATAAGTAGGAGAAATGTGAGGAAGATCAAACTGTCTATTTTCATTATATGTTTGAATTCTAGGACAGACCCTTTAGCAGTGAAGAAGTCAGACTTCCTCTGTACATAAAATACAGTCTTCTCCAGATTAGATTTCAGTTAGTTTAAAGCAGCATAAACACATAAAGTCTCTATACAAACTCACTTTCAACATATGGCTCATAAAGGGTATGATGAAAACAGTGAATTGAGAATTTTGAAAACCTCTGGCATAAATACTTCAGTTAAAACTGAAGATGTAGTGAGGAGTATGGGGAATTGAGGAAACCGCTTGGGGTTAATATTCCAATAAAAAATACAAAAGATTAGTCTGAAATTAAACTCACTTTTCCTATCTGTAGTATAATTGAAGCAAGGAAAACAGTTGGTGAACATGTCACTCAGTTTTTAGACACGTCACAGCTGTCCACGTGCTTGCCACATCACCCTGTTAAATTTTTAGAGGTTTTAATATGAATATCAATCCATCTTTTCATAAATGTAACCTATAAATGCCAGGAGTCCCTTAGGAGTTTTCTCAGACTTTATTTAATGCCCCACAAGAAAGGATGTAAAAGAGACCTTTCTTTTGTAAAGTGATCCTATAATTCTGTTCAATATCCATCATTTTCAAGGCCAAGTAATCATATTTAATGGATCCTAAATTACTTTCTGTCAGGCAAGGATTCCCTCGATAATATTAACCAGTACAGAGGACTGGCACTTGGGGGGACTGAAGCTAAGAGGGTTTTTTATTGCAAGCGGCTTACAAGTACTTAGACAAGGGTGGTGCTCACTGGCCCTGCTGTAGGAGAGGGTCAGTGTTTGCATGTTGACCTGTGTTTTCAATGGGTTTTAGCTTGGCTCTAAATACTTGAATTGGTTTCTGCCAAAAAAGCAATACCCAAGGTGACCTGCAAAGGATTTTTATAATTTTGTATCCTTTTATCCTTTTGTCTTCTCTTTTTTCTGTTCTTTTTTTTGAGGGGGATTGTGCATTAGGCCTGGATTACTTACAGCATATAAAGATGTCCTCAGGGAGCAGCAAGAGCCAGATGCTCTCTAAAGGAGGATGAGCCAGTAGCCAAGGGTGACCCAAGGCAGGTGCGGAGCTGTGATTGCACTAACAAAGGTCTAGTCCTTTAGTTCCCAGCAAGACTGGTGATGGTAATGAGAATCAGCCAACAGTCCGTCAGGTTCCAGACAAACCTGTAGTGGTGAGACAGGTACAAGTCCAAGATGGAAAATCAAGTCAGTGGGTCAGGGTCAGGTCTGGATCAGTGGGGTACATGGCCAGGCATAGGCAGGGACCTTTGACAGGGCCCAAATGCAAGGGCAGGGGTTTGAAAGCAGCTTCCAAGCAAGGAGCATGCAAGCATTCCTTTCTTACAGTTCTTTCTCACAAAACTGTTCTCAACAGTCTGAACCCAGATTATGCAGCTGCACCGTGTCTTGACTTGAGAATAGGCAGCCAAATATCTTGGAGGAGAGGCATGGGGCTGCACTCAGGGTACTGGTGAATGTCTGCAATTTTCTCCTACCTCAGTTTTTGATACATTTTTTGTACTGATTAGCTTTTTCTGCTGGAATGTTTAAGAATCCAGATAGGCCGTGTCAGATCTAGTCTTTCATCTTGAGTTAAGGTTTGTGTAGAAGGAACAATGCTGTGGGTGGCTGGGAAGAAATCCACTCCAAGAAGCATCTAGAAATTTATGTAGAGAGATTTCACTAATTCAGAAGTTATGGCATTGATATTTTAAGTCACACTCCCAAGTATTATTAAGTAGGCATTTAATTAATATTTAATAAAATCTACTTAAACTTACCAGTCAAACATTACCAAAACACTTTCCATCTCAATTTTTTCAGTAGAGAATGGTGCTGGAGACTTCAGGCTATGAAAGCATGGGGTTGCATGGTCTGGACTGGGTTTGATAAGAAGTACACAATTTTCTGTGGTGTCAAATGGAAAATAATTTATTTGTTGCATCTATGGTATAATTTACTCCAGTAGTAATGAGGAAAGGATCTGCTCTGCATTACTGGAATTAAGGAGCAATAATGGGATACAATGAAATCCTAGTGTTGCCACTCTGTTTCTTAGCACTATGTATTGTAAGGATCTGGGTAACGTTTCTTGGTTTGTTTGCTAAAGGTTTCTCTTTCAATATGAATTAGTCATTTAAAGGCTGATTTAGCTCCCATATGTAACTGATTACAAGCATGGGGTCAATATTATTCAATCTAATGGGAAATATAATCTATCTTCCACACATAAATGATTTCATGGTGTAGTACAGATAAAAATATGACTTTCAGACTTCCTGTGTGCTTCAGCTTATTTCTATGAAAGCGAGAGAGCAAAACTTTTCTTCATGAAAATATACTTTAAAATAAAATTTATTATTACTTGAGAAGTCCTGAAACACTGTGACAATTAATGTCACACGATGCCTATGAACAAACGTTCCTGCTGTCTCTACAGGAGAAAGTACAATAGCTTCTGTTGATTCTCCCAGAGTCACATTCCACAGATAGCTACATGTGGTGTTACTAATCTCAAGTCAAGAAATTTCCAATACTTTTGCATTCAAAGCTTTTTCTGTATCATTCCCATAACAAATGAAATAGCCAATAAAGATCCTTCCTATCAGTCACATTTTATCAGAAGTTTCACTTTCCATTTTTCTTTTATAGTTTCTGCCAAGTTTTCTCAATCAAGTTCTCATCCTTGTTTCTGGTAATTGTTTTACACAGATCATACAGCTTGTATCAAATTGTACAGATAGTCTTAGGAATCTAAACAAAAGATCAAGGATTTTGAATGGAAAAAGTTTTTCCTATCATCTCTTTTTGAGACTGAAAGAGGGGTTTCCTGGTATTCATCATCTATAGCTAAGAGTTTGAAACAGTGATATGAACATTACTCAAAAATCTACGAATCTGGACATAACAAAGGAAATAGCCTTTCAAAATACCACATAGAACACAATGAAGAGAATTTAGGTATCTGTAAATTTATCAGACTATTTTTTTTTTCCAAGTATTCAGGTAGAAAAAAGTACTTCTTTTGATTGGATTACATGAAAGACTAAAATAAATTAACTTCTTTAAAAATATTTTTATTAGGAGATAAGAGTAGGAGAAGATTGTAGGATCAGCTGTGAAAGTAGCTGAAGGAGGCATTATGAATTTGTATAGTCATAGAAGAGTAAAAGGTGGATGAAATTAAGCTAAACCACACCAACATATCCTACAAATCCCCTAGATTTCCTTAGACTCGGCAGACAAAGCAATGGGCAATCATTGACACAAGAGAAATAGCTCAGAAGTTTTATGTGAAATAGATTTTCTTAATACATGTTCTTTCCTTGAAGATGTACATGAAGGTGATGATTTAGTGTATAGGCCTTGGGTGGGGAAGGCATTTGAATCTGTTTTTTTCTGATTTGGAATGGCCAGAGAATTCAGCATAGGAACTCTGTGCTGAATGCAAAAGGCAAAAAGCACGTATCTGACTTTTCATACCCTAGGCCAGTAACCTGAACAGCAGGAAATAGGCCTCTTCATGAGAATTTCAGCACCAGCAAGGTTTTCAAAAGTATTTTACTCATTCCAAATGTAAAAAATTGCTACAGAAAGAGGAATTGTTATTCTCCATTTAGCTATACTTTCTTCAGCCCTGCATTTACCACTTTTGGCATTTTAAAGCACAATCCATTTCATACACATTTTCTGGGAGAAAATCAATATGAAACTCTAATCTGAGCTATAAGTAGTTGCTACACTGAGCAAAAAAAACAGTTTGATACACTGAATTGCTCAACCAAATAAATAATTTAGATAAGTGAGTCAATGGTGCTGAAAAGTAAGTCTTCATTAGTGGACATCACTGAGAGAGCAAAGAAAGCAAAATGAATCATCAGTCCATTGCCTTTAATAATATGATTAAAGAAAGAAGGTACTGAATTATTAAGAAGAGTGGGGATGGAAAAGAAAAGAAGCAAAAACCATAAAGGGTACCAGTTTGCAGAATGATGATGAGCTGGATACTCTTGGTATTCTGAAGGGGATTGTTTTTCTTTTATTTTTTAGCTCTCAGAGATGACAATTATTTAGGGCTTAATTCTCCACCTAGCAATATCACAGACATCTTCTTCCCCTCAGTTTCATATAAATCAGTGATTTCTGTGATTTACATATGAAAGTGGATTAGGAACTGAATCTGGAGCAGGCTTCTGAAATAGTATTAAAATCAAGTCCTGTTCCTTCTACGCTAATAGCAGAACTCGCGCAGACCCTAATGAGGACAGAAACAACCTCCAGGATTTTGAAGCTAGGACAGGAGGGTAATTTACATAGATTTTCTTTTTACCGAGAAATAAAGAATGAATCCACAAAATGTAATTCCATGAAAGAATATTTTAGGATGATATTAGTATCCTTCAAATCCACCTTCCCAATAATTACACAAAGCCGATTCCTTCAGATACCTTGCAATGCTTCCAGAAAAGCTTTACTGCCCCTTCCTATTCCACTGTTCAGCTGTGTATTGTTCTTTATATACAAGCTTTTATTGTATACTTAAATGGGATGTACAGTTCAAAGATTTCTTGTATGCTGGCTTTTCTCTCACAAATGATCTGAGTCAGCTGTCTGGATATGGAATCCCTAAGTAATTATACATTTGGATTTAGTTTTAGGTTTGCAGCTCTTCAAAAGAATACTGTAAAAAGCTGAGGTAAGTCCTTGTCCGTGATATCTGCATAGAGATTTGCTCAGATTCACTTGGTTATCTAAGTACGTGCCTTTTACATGCCATTAAAAGTATGATGAAAGGGTATGCTGGGGATTCTATATTTTAATTTGATTTGATCAGTTGTTAACTTTTATTTCTTCTGAATTGGACATTCTAATAGCAAGGATAACCTCGTTTGGTGTATTACAGAGACCTCTTATTATTATTTCTAATTTCCATTTTATAAAAGAAATAGATTTATTTTATTTTATTTTATTTTTCTCATGCCTAATCATGTATCTCTAATGCTATAACCTCTGTCCTTACCTCTCTTCTAGCTACCCTGTGTCGGGTTTTTTTAATTTCATTTTGCTACATTACATCTAAATTGGATTGTCAGCAATCCTAGGAAGAACCAATAGAATTCTGTATGGCTTTGGTACCATAAAAATAATAATAATTGCTGGACTCTGATCTCACTCATAAAAACTCCTGTACCCCTGCCCTATATTGAAAGTGTGCATTATAAATTGTCTGAAGAAACTGCAGAAATTGACTACAGAAATAAGTTAATATGGTCACCAGCAGATGTGCTTGATGTATCAGCATATCAGCATCTTTTTATCCTTTTATGTACCTGGGAGAGGAACTGATTGATCCTTTGAGCAGGACAATCCATCTGTGTTTTGATACTCGTTTCAAAGAGTGAGGAAAGAGAATGACTTATGTCAGTATCTGAATTGCCTTTTCGAATTTCACGTAACCTACAGGCTATGAGCAAAGCACTCCAGCTTTACATTGCTGCTGAAGACTATCTATGGATATTGGAATATGTTGCTTAATGCACTGTAGACAGAAGTTTGTGTACTGTAGTAAAGACTGTGGTATCGAAATCTCTATATGGCATAGTATTCTGCAATATAAATCATCACACATTCGAGAATGAGCAGCAAAGGAGGAGCTGGATAGTCATCTACTACTTATTATCTCTTCCTGTGCAAAACTAATGGCCCAGCAGATGAAAGTGATGACAGTGTGGTAAGAAAAAAACACAAAACCAAAAAAAAAAAAACCAGCAAAAAACCAAAAGGATGCTTACTTGTTTTCAGAAATGCCTTTTGTAGAAAGGTCAGGAGATTAAAAAATAATATTTCAGTAGTTAAAAATGTGGAGATCCTGTTGCTGACTGGGATCCAGCAGATTTTAGTTCCAGGCTCATCAGGAGTAGGATGTGCCCCACAGCAGTTTCTCCTTCCTCTTCATCTTCTGCACTGGTTACATACATGACCATGGGGCACCAAGTCCCCAATTAGTAACAGTGACCCAGTCAAACGATTTCATACTATCTAAATACACATTCTCTGACTGATTCCTTTTTCCTAAAGTATGACAAGTAACAAAAAAACCCCAGGTGTAACTGTGTGGCAGGTGTCCATAGATCCACCTGGAAGATCAAGGGCTGTTGTGGTGTCTGTTTGCCAAAGTTAGTAGAAATCTGCTAAATAACTTCTCCTCCCTCCCTGTGGCATTTCTGGCTTGTTTAATATTGCCAAATCATCTTTGGCTCAGTGGAGAAGGTTTCGACAATGTTTATGTTCTATCTGAGACACTTAAACCATTGCATGGTAAATTTTAGAGAATATCGAGACCTTGGATTCTTTTATATCAGATTCACTTTAATATAGTTTACTCGACCTCGTTGCCACCACCAAAAAAATCTCTTGGTATACATGTTTCTAATTTTCCTGTCTTGAGTTTTCCCTGTGTCTCCTCACACCTAGTACTTTAAGTGGTTGCACCACTGCAGCTGGGTACTGTGAATTCCAGCATGTTTCTGATTGTATGAATTCAGTGTGTTTGCTGGTAATGCCTAGGTTTTAAAGCACAGACTGAATACATACCTGGGCTTTCACTTTGTGAAACTTCAGTGAAATAATGTTAAATAATTATCTCTGTCTACTTCAAAGACACAGTAAGGATTCAGTGACAATAGCAGATGTCAACTTTATAATTTCACCCACAGGAAAGCTGACAGCTTCTAGATGATCTGCTCTCTAAATCCTCTAGAGAGCACTTTCCCCCTGGAGCCTGATGGGTGAGTCTTGGAATTGCAGGTGAATCAGAACTTGGACACAGAGCAGTCTCCATTAGTTATTCTCACTAGGCATTTCATTACGTTCTAACAGTTTGGGTTTCCCATGGCTGATGCATAATGGTAATGTTTCTTTTATAATGTTTGATTTTAAAAAACAACCACCTTTGCATAACCTTACTGGGATTACCCGATCTACTGGGCACTCTATAGTAGCGTTTTTTTACTTTCAGTCTGTTTACAGTGATAAAAATGAGCCTGTATGTCATACAGATTCAACCTTTTTCCTTTTGGCCATCAAATACGGGCAAGGCATAACAAATATGCATGACAAAAAAGCAAGAATCTAAGACTTAGAATTACTTTAGCAATTCCAAATGCTCTCTGGAAAACAGGGATGCAACTGAAATCCTAATTGAGGCCTGATTCATTACATCTGTATTACTGACAAGGAAAAATGTTCTAGAAAACACCTTTCAAGGCTGTAAGTATGAATGTGTGCTTCCGTGTGTCTGTTGAGGTTGGAGAAGTATTAACTTGTTGTAAAAAGCCTTCTGATTCCTTTAAGGAAAAGCTAATATGTAGCAAGCTACACGTAAACCTAGGCAAAAGTGGGAAATAGACATTAGACTATCATTGGACAAATTCCTATAATGTTGTTAGTCTTGCAATGCTAGATGTAACTTCCACACTATATTTTCCT
This sequence comes from Lathamus discolor, assembly GCF_037157495.1. Classification (NCBI taxonomy): domain Eukaryota; kingdom Metazoa; phylum Chordata; class Aves; order Psittaciformes; family Psittacidae; genus Lathamus; species Lathamus discolor. Next base: position 45,124,405 of record NC_088889.1, read on the forward strand.
AAATCAAGATTTTCAAGATCAGTAGTATTTTGTGATGTGAATAAACTTTTACAATGGATGACAAAGGCTATCAACTGTGAGACTAGTGACTGTGCCACCTGCGACCCTTCCTGTCTTTCTCACTGCAGACTTGATGTTAATGCTGTACTTTAAATATATGAGACTACTTAAATCATATTGAGCCCTCCTCAGGGGAATGTTAAACAAACAGAGAACCTGTTAACATAACATTTATCAGCACACACACTGGCAGAAACAGTCTCAGAGATTCTGAATAAATCACAAAGCTATTTCTTTATTTTTTTTCAGAAGACAACCTATATGGACAGATGACTGTCTTAGGTGATCAGTGGTAAAAATTTAATAAATGTCAGACAACTAACAGGACATGTTCCAGTAAAACTCTACAATGTGATCAATTTGGCACTTATTATTTATAAATGTTTTATAGTATTTATCACTATGTAAGAAAAGAGTAGCTATGTTGTGCCTATTCCAGACACAGTGAAAGAGTTTGGAGTTATTCCATCACCCAATATCATAGCAATTTCCATCTTTTGAATCTGTCTCAAATGGAATAAAACTGTCCAATCATGCTGTGCAACAATATTTTCTCAAATGTGTATCTGCTCTTTTGGAGGCCTGTTAATTTATATTCTACATATTAAAGTGCTTTTCCAGAGGGAGGAAGTTGGAAAGGGCTGGAGGGGAAGAAAAAGAATCGGGTCCAATATTTCACAATTCACTCAAAATGTAGTTAAGTGCTGAGTTGCTTTCAGCTTTTGTGCCTATATTCTAGCTCTTGTTTCAAAACATATGCTGTTCCAGTCCCTGCAGAACTCTCTACCGGTTGGTACCTCTCACTCCGCCTTTGATCAAGTCGCACACAGTCACTCCAAACTTTCAGGCAGCCTTCATTTCCTTTATGAACTCACGCAGATCAGGCCTGGTGGGGCTGATGCAAAATAGAAATCACAAATTTGGGGCTGATTTTTTTTTTTTTTTTTTTTTTTTTTTTACACAGTGTGGTATACTAATTTAAATCCCTCCCTCAGCATAGCTTTGCTCTTTGTAAGGAAGCCACAGTTATAAGTCTATCTGCCTCTGGGAATAAAGGCTATACAATTTCTAAAAGAATACTGTTAAGGCTTGATGTAAGAAAAAACAATATGTAACCAACCAAAAGTCTTTTTTGAACCACCTTTAAATATTGCTATCAAGACAGTCCAGACCCTCTCAATGATCTATGTGTTGCTCAAAACTTGCAGGAAGTCAAAAGTCCTGGCAATCTGCAGTGGTGTCCCAGAACTGTGTAAAGCTCTAAGGAAGAAGTAGCTGCATTGTGGTGTCTTCTGAGCCTGTTTTCCAACCCTAACTAGATTTCAGAGCAGTATGGAAACACTTCTACCTTCCTGAAGTCAGGCAGCAGTAGATCAAACACTGTACATACATCAGAGCTTTACAGGAATTGTTGGTAGGTCACTGATATGCAAAGCTAACCTTTAATTGTCTTCAAATGTTTCAGGATCATTTAAACTGCAATTCTACAGGGAAAGGAAGATGGAAGTGTGAAATAAAGAGACTATGAGCCTGTTTCATTAAAAAGTTACAGACCATTTACATAGGAAAGGAATGCATGAAAATCCTTTACAATGTGCCATGTGATTTATTAAATTCCTTTTCCCTGTGTAATCGGTTAACTGCACTTGAAAGGTGTGGATTCCAGAGATGAGAGAAAAAGGCTGAAGAAAATGTGGTAGAGCATTGTAGCTTGCTCAAGATTTGTGCCCAGCAGACAGACAAAAAGGTAACTGTTGTGAACACAGAAAACATTTTTGAGGCTCAGTAGCCTGTCTTCAAAGGGCTCATTGACGATGAGCTCATGAGTGCTCAAAGTTCTCTTGTGCTGGAACAGGAGATATTGCTTATACTGGAATATGAAAAATGGTGCTGGTTTAGGGGGTTTTGGTTTGTTGGTGGTGTTTTTATAGTAACCTCAGTATATTAAGAACCTGGGAGTAGCACAATGGCAATGTTGAACTCCATAGTCAAAGAAAGATCCATCAAAGATCAGTATGACTGAAAACAACTTCTCCTACTTACTGTCCTTTCTCCAGCATCTTTGTCTGCCATAAAAGCATTGATGTCAGGCAGTTTCACCAAGGTGTAGAGATTTCTCCTCTTGCTGTCCTATTAGCAGTGGCTTCTGGATGGCTAATAATTGCTTGCTTGTTTTGCTCTGCCTCTCTGTTCAAACTGGAACTATGTTATTTGTGGCTTGTTGACTCTGCTTTACAGGTCGGGGTTCAGGATCAGAGACCAGCATTGGTCAGAAAGAGATAGTTTCGTTTTTGATGTGGAGGGAACTTCCTATCAATAGCTTCTTAGCATAGCTTACCATAAATGAAAACATATGATGAGAAGATTGAAGAGTGGACAAATATGTTCTGAATATGCAAAGTAGTATCCTGCAGTTGGTTATGATTCACTAACATTTTAAGCGGGTATCTTCTCAGACAAAATTGTTTAATATCACATTCGATAAAATTTTCTGTAGCAAGCCATGTTCTGAACGGACAAGCCATTGAAGAGCAGTTGGAGAGATTATATCAGTCCATATCAAAATATATGTGAGATTAGAACTTTTAACTATTCCATGAATGAAAACTCAGGTGGCTAGGGAAAATGCAGACAGATGGCTAAAGAAAATGTAAGAGAGAAGGGAAAAGGAAAGGGAGAATTAGAAATACAAAAATATATTTGATAAGTAGATAACACAGAGAAGGGAGGGTTTTTGTAGGAAACAGGAAGTCACTGGAGAGGGAGAGAAAGAAAGAATGCAAAAATCTTCCAGCATCTCTGATGCCTACAGTCATCGCAGAACTCTAAAACTCTGAAACTGTATGAGCTGGCAAGATATTCAGCCAGAATGGAAAAGAACAGATAACCTGCATCAATCTATGTTACCATGGGTTGTGCTGGAGTCCAAATGAAGAGGATAAGCTGACTTAACTCTGTGTGGCCTAAGAAGTATATAGGATATGCAGGATAATCAAATCTGGACACATCCTGGGATATGTTGGAGAGATTGAACAAGTATGTATGAAACACATGAAAGAGCAAACTAAGGTATGTGGGTTGAGCTGGCATGGAGGTGGAATGAATTTCTGCACATATCCACAAATGGTTTGGTTGTGTTTATGATTTAGAAGATGAAAAAGGAGCTTTTTTTACCATTGTTTTGCTTAGCAACAGCAACAAAAACTAGTACTCAGCTGGGAATGTCAACTGCTTAGCTCATTAAAATATTAAGAGAGAACACATCTTAGCACAGTTCTGAGCCTGCAGAGCTGCCAAAATCATCTTCCCAATACCCAGGGAAGGCGTGCTGAGAGTTTTTCTCCTTTTTCTTTTCTCTTTTACCCCTTATTGTCATCAGACTTTAAGCAGACCGCTTCCTACCGTTAGTTTTCATTAGCTACTTTTCTTGTGTCTCAAGTAAAGAGGCCTGGGGCACCATGTTCCAAGGCTTCTTCTACAAATAATACAGATTAACGTCCATCCCAGAAGACCTGTTGTAACAGGTTTCTTTTCCTCAGGTCTTCATGAAGTCAAAGCAATGCAAAGGTTCCTCTGTCTTCCATGACAGCCTGATTTATGTAAGCGGAATAATGGGACCAAAACTAAGAAGGTAACTGAAGGGTCTGAAGATATTGTAGCTTGTTTGATTTTCTGCATGCCAGAATACACTGTTTAACATAGAAATTTGAGTAATTTCAAGACATTTTGAATGACTGTGAAGAAAAAAGATGTGATGTCAAGTGAAGCAAAGGCAATCACTCACCACCTCCCACAAGTGAACTGAAAGCCAGCCAGCCTCCAGTCAGAAGCCACCTTGGAAGGCAATCTCCCTTTCTTTGCCTTCTACCTCAGTTTTGCTGAGCACTGACTGTGCCATATGGCATGGACCATTCCTTTGACCACTACAGGTCAGCTATCCCAGCAGTGTACCTTCACAGGTTCTTGCCCACCCTGAGCCTACTCACTAAGGGCAGAGAGTGAGGAAAAGAGAAAGCCATGATGCTGTGCAAGCACTGTTGAGCAGTAGCCAAAACACTGGTCTGTTATCAACACTGTTTTAGCCAGAAATCCAAAAAAGCAGCACCATATGGACTGCTATAAAGAAATTAACTCCTAGTTAATTCCATCCAGACCCAGTACAGTTTCTATGATGGACATATTTGCTTATAAATTCTGAATATAACTGGTACCACTGGAAAAAAGAACAAAATGGAAGAGCGAAATTGTGATTTTAAAATGTGGCTGTCTTCGTTTCTCAGTGTGATGCATTCTCATATATAACTCTCATGCCTGCCCTCTATGTTTAAGGTGAGAAGGTAGAAAAGTAGTTTTCTGCATTTCCCTTGTTTCTTTTGTGGCTCCCTTTAAATTTGCTTACTATGGCTGCTTCTCATCTTTTTCCCATGGCCTCATTTTTCTATTTCGCCCTGGTACATTCCCTTCTTCAAGTTATCTAGATCCAGTAAAGCAGTAGGTTTCACCACTGCTCTCTTCCAGCTTTGCAGCCACTCCATTCCCCTCTGTCTTTCTCACATGCACATTCTTTCAGTGTCCTGAAACCACAAACAAAATACTTCCCAGTATCCTAAAAGCAATACAAGTGGTAGCCTCTTAGAAGATATTACTGATGTCTTGGATTCTTCATTTTCTCTGCTGATGAAAACTATGTTGCTTACTGGCATTCACTTTGGTCCCAGTTGGTCAAAGTGTATAAGCACACATCTAAACATCTCATTAGTACCAGGAAAGTGTATGTATGTTAAGCATCTTGTTGAGTTGATGTTTTGAGTACATTTTTTCAATGTACTTCAGGGAATCTTTTCTTACTGTTAAATCAGTATTAAAACACGTTAGCCAAATGCCAGTGAGGTAACTCTCAATGAAAAGGATGATTTCTTAAGGAGGTAGAAACATCATTGAAAGTTTGATACAAAACAGCTCAGAAACATGAACAAGTGTTTCTTTAGTACTGAGGAGATTGTACCTGGAATAGCAAAGACTGAGAAAAAAAACCACAGAGAGAGAAACAATTTGTTTTCTTTACTCCTCACAGAATTAGCCACTGGTCCATTCCTGAAAAGGAACACATGTTCAAATGCATTTGAAAAAAAATAATCAAGGAAATAGTCTTTCAGCATACGTGGTTTGAAATTTGGGGTTTTTCTGTGAACACAGCTCTTCTGGTCCTTTGCAATAATTGTCAGCTGTTGATCAACAACATGACAAGCTCCTATCAATGTGACCAGCTTTATTTACTCTTTACTTATCAGAGCAATTGATGAGTTTTGTTGGAATGCTCTTCTTCCTGCCCAAGTTCCTCCATTTCACAGTTGCAGTGGAGCACACATCACTGTACTTCTTAGAGCGAAGGATTAAACACAGATAATTTCCACAGACAATTTAATTTAGTTGCCACAAGTTGTTTTCTATTGTCCCTCCCTCTCTTTCTTCAAGGCTTCTGGGAGAGCTGCTTTGCATCAGCAACATCAGGATAGTAGCTCTGTAGTTAGGCAAGCGCATCTGAGGTACATAATTTCTCTCTTGAACTTGAAAGTGACAATTAAAAGGATGAGTAGTGGTTCTGATGTTTAAGGAAGACAATAAAATGAAGTATTTAATTGAATTTATCTGGATTCTAGTCCTCACAGTGCATTGACTTGTGGCCTGACTTCGAGCCAAAAGAGGGACATCAACACGTGCCACTTTAAGGAAATTTTAGTTCACAGACCCTAGAACAACACCACAGATTTCCACTGAGCCCTGGTATAGGCCATGTTTATGAGTGTTCCTTAGCACCTCTGCAAAGGAACAGAAGAGAATTTTGGGGAAGGTCAGAATAAAAACTCTTACAGCTACAGTAAGCTGTGCTTCAGCTGCTTTTAGCAGAGGGCAGCTCTAAGCTGATTTATGCTGAGGTGGAGGTGAAACATCTTCTCTTTTGTGTCCCATCTATATCACTGGCTGCTGCTCCATAACCCTAGGTGCAGAAGTTTGTACCCATTAGCAGCAGTGACATCAAGCACTCAAGACTGGGTGGACAGATTTAAGCTTACAGCAAGAACCAGGAACTCAATACGTCACTGATTACAGTATTCCAACAGCTAGCACTGATTCATAGTTCCTCTCCAAATTTTGCAGTAAATGCATTTGATTATGGGTGTCCCATAGCCCAGTGTATTGCACAAGAGAGGAGAGCACAGTCTCTTTCTCTGGGTTGGGTTTTGTGCAAAGCCCTACCTGGCTTAGGTGTTTGATTCAAGGGGGGGCTTAATGACCATGACTTCTGAATGGCACCTGAGTTGAGAGCAAGGGATCTGAGACATTTCTGCCGGCTCACTTTGTATGGCCCTACTCAATATCCTGGGAAACTGATGAAGCCCATTTAAGGAATGCATTCTTGAGATCTGTGTCTCACAATGTGTTTTATAAATAAACCAGGTGTGTAGTCTAGATCTTTGTTTCCTACTAGAAGACAAGGCAGCTGTGAGTTAGTTACTGTTCTTTTATCTGCTTTCCACCTGTACAGCTCCCTCAGCTGTGACCAACACATGAGAGAACAGTTGCTGCCAGAGCCACTAGGACAGCTGTCTCCTAACGCTTAATCAGAAAGGAATGGTACAGCAAAGAGACATACTGGGGTGTCCACTTGAGGTAGTTGTTTTCACAGTAGTAGAATCATAGAATCATAGAATAGTTAGGGTTGGAAAGGACCTCAAGATCATCTAGTTCCAACCCCCCTGCCACAGGCAGGGACACCTCACACTAAACCATCCCACCCAAGGCTTCATCCAACCTGGCCTTGAACACCGCCAGGGATGGAGCACTCACAACCCTCCTGGACAACCCATTCCAGTGCCTCACCACCCTAACAGGAAAGAATTTCCTCCTTATATCCAGTCTAAACTTCCCCTGTTTAAGTTTTAACCCGTTACCCCTTGTCCTGTCACTACAGTCCCTGATGAAGAGTCCCTCCCCAGCATCCCTATAGGCCCCCTTCATGTACTGGAAGGCTGCTATTAGGTCCCCACGCAGCCTTCTCTTCTCCAGGCTGAACAGCCCCAACTTCCTCAGCCTGTCTTCATATGGGACGTGCTCCAGTCCCCTGATCATCCTCGTGGCCCTCCTCTGGACTTGTTCCAACAGTTCCATGTCCTTTTTATGTTGAGGACACCAGAACTGCACACAATACTCCAGGTGAGGTCTCACAAGAGCAGAGGGGCAGGATCACCTCCTTCGGCCTGTTGGTCACGCTCCTTTTGATGCAGCCCAGGATACGGTTGGCTTTCTGGGCTGCGAGCGCACACTGAAGCCGGCTCATGTTCATTTTCTCATCGACCAGCACCCCCAAGTCCTTCTCTGCAGAGCCGCTCTGAATCTCTTCTTTGCCCAGTCTGTAGCCGTGCCTGGGATTGCTCTGACCCAGGTGTAGGACCTTGCACTTGTTATGGTTGAACTTCATAAGGTTGGCATCAGCCCACCTCACAAGTGTGTCAAGGTCCCTCTGGATGGCATCCCTTCCCTCCAGCATATCAACCGGACCACACAGCTTGGTGTCATCGGTGAACATGCTGAAGACTCTTTTTAAGCCCTGCCTCCACACTGTATGTGCTGGGCATTTTCAATTTTCAGCTGGGAATTCAGCCTGAATCTGATAATAGAGGCAGGGTAAATGTCAGCTGTGGCCTCTGGTGCCTGCACTTCTTGGAGCTGTACTTCCCCAGTAGGCAGGTAGGCAGGCCTTGAAATGAATACCTGCAACGGGATTCTCTGGTGCTCTGCCTGTCAGTGCTGCTGCAAATAGGCTATGTGTCAGGCCTGAAGAGTCAGCTGGTGCCTGTTCTGGAATCTCAGTGATCTTTAGGCTAAGTTACCCTTGTTTGTACAGCTTCTAAATCCTTCCTCCTGGGAAGCGTCCCCTTCCAAAGCATAGTGGTACTAAGAGCACTACTATGTGTCTAGATCCAGTCTCAGGCCTTCTGTGCAGTGCTGCATGTGCTAGCACAAAAGCATCTCCAGCAGCCTGTCTCTTTCAAGTGCCTCACAAGTGCCAAGTCAGAAAATGTTAGGTTTTGGTGGAAAAAACTCAGCGGTTTATTTTATTTGAATGATGGTGTGGATTTCAATTCAGCAAAGACGTAAAGAATGTTGGTAAATTGTGAGTGTAAGTAGGTGGGTGTGTTGGTAGGTGTGGGGAACATATGGAAGAAACTGCAGCATGGGAAAGCAACCAACAGACGGGTTTTTAGAAGTATAAGACAAAGCAGACTTCTCTTGGCTTCCCAGGGAAGTGCTGGAATCACTGTCCATGGAAGTGTTCAAAAACCATGTAGATGAGGCCCTTAGTGATATGGTTTAGTGGTGACCTTAGCAGTGCTGGGAAAAAGGCTGGACTTGATCTTAAAGGTCTTTTTCATCCCAGTTGATTCTATGGCTCTACATTGTAACCCTCCTTTTAGCAGCCGTTCACGCTAGGACCTTTTTCTCCTGCCCTCCTAGCTGATAAACTATACTTAGATCTCTCTCTATTTGCTTTCAGTTCAATTCTTATAGTTCTGGGACCGACAAAAAACAAAACAAAACAAAACAAAAAAGCAACTCAAAAATGTCAGTAACACAAAATCAGCAATAAAACGTAGTTTCCAAAGCAGCAGGCTGCACGGTGCGGCTCTGTGTGTGTTCTACGTGCGCGGCGCTTCACGCACGGGCCGTGAACCGGGGCCGCGACCGTTAACCACTGCCCGCAGCCGCCGAGCCCGGCTCGGCCCGACCCCAGAGCGCCGCCGGGCGCTGCCTGCGCGCTGCTCGCTCCCTCGCGCCCCCGAGACCGCCGGGCCCGGAGCTGCTGTTGCGCGGCGGGAGCGTGCGGGGGCAGCATTGTCCGCGGAATGGCGGCGAGGGAGGGGTTGGGGGGGAGGGGAGTTCCGCCCCCCCACCGTGCTGTGCCTGCTCTGCCGGGGCCGGGGGGCCTGGTCTGCGGCGCGGCCGCGGGCGGCGTGTTCGCGTGCCTCAGTCGAGGCTGCAAACAAGGAAATAAAGTAAACACACCGAGCGCAGCACCAGCTCCGGGACGCCGCTGCCTGGGAGCGGCTAAAACGGCGTTCAGAGGAGTTTTTAACTGTGATGGGCTTCACCTGTAACTGACTTACTGAAAATACGGGGCCTTAGGTCGAACAGCAGCAGATCAGAGTACTGCCTGTGCAGTGCCCTGAAAGCGGGGCAGGTATTCAGGGAAACGGCAGGATGGAGCAAGAACGAGAACTGAACAAAACTACGATGGGGTAGGACAGGACAGAATACTACTTCCGTTAGAAGAGGACTTCAAAGATGCTCTAGTCCAACTGCCTGACCACTTCAGGGCTGACCAAAAGTTAAAGCATATTACTAAGGGCATTGCCCAAGTGCCTCTTGAACACCAGAAGGCTTGGGGCATCGACCACCTCCTCAGTGTTTGACTACTGAAGAAATTAGCTCCTCTTCGAGCAACTGTGCAAAGGCTCAGATGATCTTAAGGTCCTTTCCAACCCAAACCCTTCTGTGATTCTGTGATTTTTTGACAGGTTTTACTCTTGAACATTTATCCTAAGCAGGGTAGCACTCTTTGTGCAGCTCCTTCAAAACTACATCTCATGAGTAAAAGAGACAAGGAATAACAAGGGGTTTTCTAACACCTTTTGCAGTAGACTGACTTTACAGTTTATTTATAAGGTCTGCTCTGGTAAACTGGAAATCTTGGTTCAAGATTCATATCATAAAACATTATCTTCCCAAGAAACACTTTGTCAAAGGTGCTTACATGACTTGGGAGCATAGATTCTACTCAGTCAAAATGCAAATCACATTCCAGTCACCACGGTGCTTTTGAAAAACATGCGTGGAGTGCTTGGTAAAGGCAACAGATGATAAGTCACTCCTGAGTCGCATTGTTGACATGCAAGCGACACCTGAGTAAAAGCATGGAAGGCTTGCTCACCTTATCTCAGATTGATGAAGCTTTACAGTTTATAATTCTAGGTACACCTGATGCCAGGGGGGTTAGCTGCAAAGCACAGCTTTTTTTCTTCTGTGTGCCATCTTACTTACGCTTATGGTCCTCATCTTAACTTGCATTTTTTAAGATCCTTAGTCATGACTTCAAAAGAAGAGAGCACATGTGGCTTTCTCTTTGTTGGACATACACTGGACACTGTCAGTATCAGGGAGAGAAGGAAGAAGGGAAAATTAAAAAGGAGGAATAGGAACACAAAGAGGAAAAAGAGGGGAGAAAAGAGAAACACAGCGCTAGCAAAGGAAAAGTTGTCCAAGACCAAAGGCATACAGCATCTGATGATGGAAGAGAAAAAGCTGTTGCTCAATCCTCCTGCCCTACTTGCAGTTTTTAACCCCTTAACTTCTGTAGAGAAGCACTTTTTAAATAACATTTTAAAAATATTATTTAAAAAAAAATAAACCCACTGTTTTCTAGTTTTGAGGCTACAGAGAAAACTATGAAATGTGAGAGTTGTCCCAAAAATTAAAATATACATATGCTACGTACTGCTGGGTAGTGCAGTGATGAATGAATCCAGACACTGTCGGGACAGTTGCCCTGCAGCTGTACAGGAGGCACAAGCCTGGTCTATGCTCCAGGCTTCTGGGCCAATCCATACATGCAGTAGCATCCCCATACCATCCTGAAGTCTGAGAGGCAGACCAGAAAGCAAGTGAAAAACTCCCAGTGTTGTACTTTTTAAAGTCTCTAATTTACAGATGACTCAGGACTCAAAATTACCTACCTCATCAACTAAGGGCATGAAGAGCACTGGGCATGTTCTCCTTTCCAATGATGTAGAACACTTACAGGATACCTCACTGTTGACCTATCACTGCCTGCAAGAGAATCTTCACAACAGTATAATCTAACCCATTATTGTTGTCCTCATTTTACAGGAGGGAAGAGGTCATCTCTATATATAACTTACAACCATTGCGAAGTTCAGTGTCACCATCAGAATTTAAGAGTTTTTGTCTCTGAGGACGGTGCTGACATCTCTGAACTCTAGTTACACCAGAGAGAGAAGGTTCTTTTTTCACTTGAAACAAAGTGTCTCGAAGTATCATAGGGGAAAAAAAGAAAAAGAATCTTTTAAATAGAATTTGGCATTCTAGCCAAACGTTTTATGAGATGTAAATTGCAACAAGTTCTGCAGCAGAAGGATTTCCATAGTCCAATGGTTTCTGGTAATTTGAGGAAAAAAAAAAAGAAAGAGTCTGAATAGAAAAATCTGACCTTTTCAATAGAAAATAAACACTTTGACCTGATGCCTTTTTTGGGGTACAAAAAAATACAGCCACAATCAAAAACATTCCCCATTTACAGTCTTTTATTTTCATTCAAATAGGAAATAAATATCAATTTGAAACCTTTATAGTTGTTGTAAAGTGGAATTGAAATCCTTTGGCCAGCTCTTCCTATCTCTTAAAATCACTTTGCGACACATATCAGAAAGTTTGGCCACCCCTGATATATGTACATATTAGAGTGTGCACTCAGTGTTTGAAATACAGTGTATGAAATTGCTCACAGCACATTAAGAATGCTCTGCAACGTGCAATTTTAGGGCTGCACTTTATGCTGTAAGACACACTGTGTGCTGTTAGCAATCTTTTTTCTCTCACTAAGCACACATTACTTGAGTTTTCTAGTTGAGCATACACCTAAACGAATTTTTACTTTTTCTAGAGAGGGCCATAAATTACCATCAAAGACTGGGGTCTCTCTCTCATCAGCTGTTATTTGAAGACTATATGCTTCTTCTGAATCATCTTTACATCAACATCCTTTATAGTAAAGCATGAATTCAGGGATGTAAAACCTAGAAGCCCAATTAAAAAGGCATTACATACAAATTGCTCACTGAAGGTAGCTTGTTGTTTTTTAGTTGGTTGTTTTTTTTTTTTTTCCAACAAAATTCTGTCCTCTCACGGGGCTTTTTTGTGACCTTTCTTTGTTTCCTTTGTTTATTTTCCTTTGCAAAGACAACTGCTTTTCATCCATTTCCCCAATAAAAAAACAGTGGTAGCTGCCTCCACTGCACCCTCTCCTTCAGTTCCTCTATACGGGGTTGATTCATCTGTCCCTGGAAAGGGGGACAGAACAGTTTTAGGGAGCACCTGTTGGCTGAGAAAGTTGCACAGTGAATTGGCTCTGTGTGTGTGTGCAAGAGAAATCAAATAAAATCCAGAGCTGAAAAAATATGTCACTGTATGTAGAATAGAATAAAAACCATGATGGAATCCTTAGCTAACTCACATAGTGCTTTTAGGAATCAGAAAAATGACACTGTCAAAACACAACATTCATATTTAGAAGCCTCCAGGCAAAATTTTATTTTATTTATTTAAAGTTAGCTCTTGTTTTAATAACGAAGAAGTGGCAGCATATTTTACATCAAAGAAAAACTTTTCCTAATGTTTCCATTTCTCATGTGAAGCACCAGAGCTGAAGTAGTTGGGCTGTCTTTCTCTAAATTATTATGTGAGTGGCAGGATCTCTACCTAAGAATGCTTTTTTCTATTGCACTGGGGACTATAGCATAAGAAGAACATTTGGCTTGCCTAATCTGAGCAGCAATATGAGATACTCTGACTTTCAGTATTCAAAGTTAGTTTTAAACAAGATCCACAACAATGAAAGGCAAGTCCTGAATCAACATCTTGGTACAATGTAATGCCTTGGTGAAGGAGGAGTACAATGGGAAGCACATCCATGGGCCATAGGTTTCCAGTCAAGACCCATTAGGTACATTCCTTGTGGCAGTGCACAGGAGAAATGTCCCCTAACAGCAGGATGGCACACAGCTGGTGGCTCCTCTTGCGTATTACCCTCAATTCAGGCATCCTCACCTTTAGACACCAGCCCAAAGCACACTGTTGGAGTAGTCAAAGCATTTACCACTTTATACCTTGTTGAAAGGATGACAGATGCATTTTAAGGTTCACTTTTGGATCTCTTTCCTGGAAACTCTGTTTATTCCTCTTTGTTCTTCATACATTCGTTAATCTTTTATAGTTACAACTAGCAATAGTGAGAATGCATTCCAGGGTCCATTCCTTCAAAGACATCTTATAAATAAAGAATAAACCCCTTAGGTTGCTAGACCTGCTGTTTGCCTTTTCAGCCTGGCTTCCCTACCAGCTCCTAATAATACCACTCCTTTGGCACTGATTTCTTGCCTGTGTCTCCTTTCTATTATTTCATATCATTTAACACCTCCTGCTTTGAACCTTAACAGATCCAGCTCCGAAGCTGTGGAAATTTGGTTCAGTTACAAAAGGCACTACATTTGCATGTATCTGGGTCTTGCTGCAGAAGGGTTGGGCCTGTGTGGGAGTAGGACTGAACTTTGTTGCAACAAGATAACTCCTACATCTGAGACATGTATTTCTTCCTTATGGGCTGCTGTTCTTCCATAAGCAACAAAATGAGCTACTGCCAAGGCAGCTACCAACAAAACTATGGGAATCAGAGGGCAAGCAATGTTTGCACAAGCTAGCTCCCTTGATGCAATGGCACAACTTCTATCTCAGATAAACGATGTCTTTCTTGTAAAGCGGGGGTATGGCAACAGTACTGAAGATGCTATGGATATAGTGTCCAGCAGCACTCAGCAGGAGGAGTTGGAGAAGGAGAATACAGTCTGCTGCATGACAGAGCCCAGAAGAGGGATTTTCCCCCTGTGTTACAACAAAATCTGAAGCGGAACAAGTCTTCTCATGAGTAAGAGAAAGTAATAATGCTAGCTGCCTGGTGATGTGGCTTTGAAGTCTGTCTGTGGTAACTGTGCTTCAGCCAAAGCAAATACCCCTATGTAGGGGACTGCAGAGAGTGTGATCTCTTCTGCCAGCAGCAAGGCTGCATAGGCCTGCCTACATTGACACTGTGCAGAGGAGGCCTCCAGTGCCTGTGTGGCTGTCCCAGCCATGGCCCAAGCAAATTTCACACAATGGACTTGTAAAACACTTTGGGATCGTCAGGGATGAATCACGCTGTAAAATGTATCATTAACGTTACTAGATGTATTATAGGTTTCTTCTGTGATCTGAGACTGCTGCAGGCAGTGTGCTGGGAGAAAAGCTCTCCAGATTGTGCTCATGCAAATTGCTATCTGTGATCACATTCATTCTGGTTCCCACTACAACATTGCTTTCACACTCTTGTGTGCTGCTCACTCAGTCTAAACTTTTTGTTATTGCAGGTTGTATGACTACAACATAGCATCTCTTTGCCAACACCTTTGCAAGGGTGAGAAAACATACAAATGTGGAAACAAAGGCACAAGAAAACTAATGGATGTGCTTCAGCGTACCCAGGAAAGGGGTGACATGATCCTAACCTATGCCTCCCTACTCTGGTGTCCCCTGACATGTTACTAGATCAGGGCAGCTGCCTAGCTGTTCGGGGTGCTTAGCTGAGCTTATCTTTTTGTTTTGAAACATTATTTTCTTCTGGAGATCTGCATAACTTAGAGAAGAGCAGTAATTTCAGAAAGCTGGGAAAAGCAAAAGTTAAATCTGACCTATTTTGAGCACATCCAGGTATTACTGTGGGCAGGTAAGTCTTGTCAACTGGGTTAAATCATGCAAACAGTATTTCAAACCGATTTAGAATTAAATGATACAATCACAAAATAGCAATATAATAGGAAATGGAGGATAAGCAGACATACCCAAGAAGTGGTTTTCAAACATTGCAAATGAAATGAAGAGTCAAGGAAAAGACAAGGAGACTGCTGCCAGTGACATATCCTGCAAGAAGATCTTCAGAACAACCTGACTATTTGGGAATATAGGGAAAAAGCAGACTGTACTCAAAAAAAAAAAATGAGAAAAGCAGGAAACCACGGGCAAACCCTAGCCATGAATTAATCCAACAGAAGTCAAAGCCAAGAAATTGTGAGTAGTGAGTCATCAGTAAAAGGGCACTTGCATGTAACATACGGGTTCAGTTCACAGGTACCCAGTCTGTTTTTTAAAATTAAAATTTAAAATATGTCAAAAATATTCAGTGTTCGGATGAAACTTGAAAAAAAAGAAGCTTTCAAGATCTCAAGTCTGTATTTTGAATGTTTGGCTAATACATCAACACAGGCTGGCTTGCCAGAGATATTAAAATACAACTAAAGAGATCATAAATTAGTAAATTGTCAAGTATTCTTAATACGTATTCCCAATGCCAGACATTTATAATAGTAAAACCAGGTTACTTAAATAATAAGTGCCAGTTAGTATGCAGAGAGTTCAGGATAGCTTAACACACAGAATAAACTGGGATTGCTTCAGCAAACCCATTCTGAAAGAAGTGACAAAGATTTAACTTGGACACATGATAAGTTTCTATATTTTAGGATTTCAGTGTTCATTTAGAGAACTACTATACCATGCAGTATAAAACTTTTATTAAATCAATGCATTCATTTATTTGAAATAAAAGTTTTATTCAATCACTTTATTTTGATAGACTAAAGTACTGCACATAGACAGGAGATAATGGATTGAACAGAATGCCCTTGAAGGAGAAGAGCTGCTTCAGATCACCTCTCTAATACTCAGGAGATATCCTGTTTCCAATGCCCGTCATACTTCTGAAGGCTAAGAGGAAAGATGCACCCACGATACCTGGTGTAACAAATCAGCTCCTGAATTGCCTAACTATAAAACTCATGGGGAAAAAAATCTCTCCTTAAAATACCTCAATGTCATTTTTAAATCTATTTAGGCAGATCAGCTCTGGTGCCTTTATAGCAGCTTAGCCATGTGCACTGTAAAGGCTCACTGCTACTGTAGCCATCACTGGGTTTTGAAATGAGTAAAACATGAAGTTATTAAATCAGTTTTGGTCTTGCAGTCCCATTTGGTCAGTTCTCTTTAACATGCTTTCAAGCAATTAAAGAAATTGATATACGGAGATTTTTAAAGGAGGCAGGAGACAAATTTTCACTGACACAGAGAACTATAACGAGACATAGATTTATTTTAGAAAAAAAAAAAAAGAAAGTGTAAGCCATATTCTAACACTTTTTACAGCAGAGAAAGGAAAAATTAAAATCTTGGGTTACATTTTTAAAGACATTTTCCCACCTATTACATAGCCCTTCTGTGATCTGAGTGCTGAAACCTAGATCAGCCAACTTGTTGTGATATAATATGCATATGAAACATTTTCCTGCAGGCTTAGTAAAAATCAGAGAAACAGAAGAATTGTGTTTATATATAAAGTCCTCAAAACCAGTGTCTTAGCACAGTGTGCGAATTTATAGTCTCAAGATTAAAACCTGGTGGGTTAAACACTCAGCAATGCTAGTCATGAAAAAGAACCTACCCAACAAACCCTGCATCTGTAAATTTTGAGTATTAGATGTCTCTCCAGGTTTTTACTAAAACACGTATGTGTGTCTGTGTGCGTGCCCGTCTCCCCACCTCCTGTCTTCAGCTAGCACTTTTGTTACAAAGAAAGTGAAAAAGAGCTCTGCAAAACAACTTATTCACAGTAGGGCCCGGTAATTATGATGAAAGTATCAGCATAAGGCTGATAAAATGGTGTTATTTCTTTTTGTTATAAAGTCTTAGGTCTCTCTATGGAGCAGCACTTTACACACCTACTGTGCATATCAATGTTGAACAAATTGTCTTGTTCTTAAACCACTGCAGACTCAGCTTACAGTTTTAGTTACACACAATGCTTAGAAGCTGTATGAAGCCTCTCAAGGAGTAAAAGTCAGAAACTATTATTTTCTAGCTATTCACAAAGTAAACCCATTGAAGTACTTCTTGTCTCAGACAATGAAAAGGTTTGCTTTCTGTTGAGAAAAGAAAAAATCACACTGTTTGTCAGACCAAGGCATTGTTACCATTTGTCAATGCACCTCTAGGTGCGTGATAGATAGCGTGAGTCATGAAACTTGCACAAAAACTGGTTTCTTCAGGAGCAAATATCCTGCCACGTTACAATATTCAGTACAGTATAAAAGACAGGATCGACGTTTCAGTATCTTTTTAAAACTCACTGTGAAAAAAATGACTGCTACAGGAGACAATTAAATTTATGCCATCTATTTGGTTTCCTTATGTACCTATGAAAAATTAAGCTTCATCCTCATCTCTCTGAAAGTACTGTTGCCTTCTCTTCTCCTGTTTCAGTCCAGCTTGTATCTCTGGTCTGTGGGAACTCCAGACAGAGAAATAAAATACTGGTATTTCCAGAGAGAAGTAAAAAAAAAAAAAAAAAAAAAATAGAATTTACCTTTTAAAAAGAGTAGAATTCAAATAAAACAGGCACATCTAGGTATTAGCAAGTTATTTTCTGATCGTGGGAAAGAACAGGATCAAATATGTTTATTTGAATCTATCCTAAAACGATACTGAATGATAATGAACCAATGTATTGTTAACAGATTCTTCCTTTTTTTCTTAAGAGATTTAATTTAATACATCCGTGTATTTACACATGGAAAGCTCATTGCCTTCTCCCTTCCAAAATATTTGAATAACTGTGAAAAAAAAGTAATTCTTACTAAAGAGGATGGCAGCTCTGCTATGTTACTTGATGTAATAGTAAGTAATAATAATATTTAACAGACTCTGTTTTCAAGTAACAGTCATCATAGTATACTGGACATGCAAAGCATCTAAACAGAGGAAGATCCTCTTATCTTTAGCCACTAGTTTTGTATCAGCTGCTGCTAACTGCATATCTGGTAGCGGGTAAGAAAATGAAGCTGGAGTGCTAAGTCCACCTCTTAGTCACCCCAATGTAAGGGTACTGCCAGGCAGTTGACTTTTATGGAGACATCTTGGGTATATGCTGGTGTAAGAGAAGGAAGACAATGGGAGTGCTGGTCATGTAGCTCCAGTGCTCATACACTGGAAGAGAAGCAATGGGAATATATAATGGAGAACATTGGCAAGACGAAGGTCTGGTATTTCTTGAAGGTTTAATTTTATAGCCTTTGTCTTGCTGCCTCAAGCAAAGTCCAAAAGGCTTTATCTCCTATACTGATCTTTTATCATGTTATGAGTAAAATATCAGCTGCAACAAAATAGATGGGAGCTTTGCCTGTGTGTCTGAGCCTGTTTTAATGAAAGCAGAAGTAAAATTCCTGTTGATTTTCTGGAGAAGACAAGCCCTGGGGAATACTGGTAGCTCTTTAATAAGAGCTGTCTACCAGATGTAAAGCACAAGGATACCCACTTTTGCTCAGAAGGTAGGATGGCAAATCCTGTTATATGAGCAGCATCTCCATTACTTTGGTAAAATGTGCATCCTGAATAGACCTCTGAATATTTCTTCCCTGGTGCAAAAAAAGGGTTAAAATCTGGCCACAGATAAGTTCTTCATGAGTTGGTCTGAAGTCAATGAACTCAACATAGAACTGAAAGGAATCAGTTCTTTAAAACAGCATTGGGGCTAACGTTCTGGTTTCACCTCTATCCAAAAGATATGAAGTTGTAATCGGTTTATTGTAACCAGTCCTAAATACATCAGATAAAAGAACTGATGTAATCAGAGCAACCGACATCTCCCAAGAACCACCTGCTACTACCAGAACATATCTAAAAATGAGAGAGAAAAAAGCGTAATATTCTGAAAAGAAACCTTTATTGTTCACACAGAGCTGACTGTGTCGCATGTCATAAGGCATCATTAACAAGCTAAATATGACTTTGCTTAAATAAAAAGATACCGCTTAATGAAAGTATCCAACAAACTTATGATCAGCTCTTTTGTTTGTTCTCTCCTGGATGGAATGTGTGTTTTGATAAAAACTCATCTCTTTCAAACTGCTAGCTTAGCCAGCATGTTACATGGATTACTTCCTTGCCAGGTAAATCCACCACAGGTACTAAAATCAGAGCTGGGGCCTTCGTGCCCAGGTATTTTTCAAGGCATTCTTGCAGTCCTAAAACAAACAGAAACAAAACAATTAATGAAACATCTGTCTTTGTCTCATTTTCTATTATGGTCCTCTCTTTAAAAAAATGATTTCTGAATACATTTTTGAAAATTATTATGGAGTAGCAATTAACAAAAGGAACTGAAATGCAACACTAAATTTTCACTTAATATAGAAGGAAGAATCATCTTCTCCCACCTTCTCTCATCAACTAATTTGAGATTAACTTTACACATTGCCTAAGGCCATAATTCAGCAAAACAGTTAAAAGCATGTTTCTCAACCTTGAGTTGAGTGGTCTGTTGATTACAGATAGAGAAAGCTGAACCTAAGTGCAGGTAGTAAAAATAATGAAATGCCAGTTGAAATTCAGTTCTTTGTAATTTTTGGTATTTGAATGAGCAGCACATATCTGTTTGCAAACAAAATTCTAGTCTCAAGTCCCACGGCGGTGCATCAATCTGCTAGAATTGTGCCATTTTTTAAAACATTCCGAACATGATTTCCCTTTGAAATCAGTGGAAATATGCCACATGGAAGCTATAATGAAGGAAGTCCCATTAGATAGCAGCATATATAACTGCATATCTAGAATTAGAGAGAGATTCATAATAATTGAAATAAATCCTATTACTACTATAATAAAGAAATAATAATAATAATAATAATAATAATAAAAACCCTAAACAAACAAACAAACCCAAGAGATGCACAATGCAATTGCTCACCACCTGTTGACTTACACCCATCCCTACCAGAGCAGAGATCAGTCCCTTCTGGGTGACTCCCCCCAGTTTATATACCGGACACGACCTGTTGTGGTATGGAATACTCCCTTTTGCTAGTTTGGGTCAGGTGTCCTGTCTGTGCTCCCTCCTGGCTTCTTGTGCCACTCTTCACTGGCACAGCATAAGACAGAAAAGTCCTAGATCAGGGTAAGTGCTACTGAACAACTAAAACATCGGTGTGTTACCAGCGTTCTCAAACTGAAGCCAAAACGCAGCACTGCACCAGCTACTGGAAGGAAAATTAACAGCTGAAAACAGGACAACTGAGATCTAATTAGGAGAATATGGAAGAAAACTAAAGAATGGAAAACTGAAACTCAGCATCAAGACATTTCTGGTCATGTTTCAGCCCCAGTGAACATGTTAGAAATCCAGCCACAGAATCCTTGAAGACTACTGAAATCCCTCCTACAAAAGATAGTTTCCTAATGGTAAGCTATGGCTTGCATGGGTTTTGGTTTCAGCAAAGTTATTTCTGTCTGCAGCTTCTGTGATTATGGCAATTCTTTGTAACACCAAGCAATCTTGGCTAGAGAGGATGTAAAGAGGGCAGAACTTGATGGCTGTCAGATAGGTTTTTTTTTTGGCGTCACTGCCTGTGAAACTGTGAATAGGCAGTTCAGTCAAAGTGCTACCCCATGCAGGATGAAACAGGAATTTTGCAATTGCATTTACTGAAGCCAAAAATCTCTCTTGTTACCTGGGAGCAGTAGCATAAATTAATGCAATAATGGCAATGCTACCTATGACATACCGCAAAGATAGTTCCAGTCTTCTGAAATTCTGCTGACTTCCTTTTGTATTATTATTATACATTAGAGGTGAAAACAGACAAGGGTGATCAACAGTAACCTCAAAGGTCAAAGGACTTCTTCATTTTGTCTGTAAACTGGAACTCAGTCTGTGTATCACAGATATTCAGTAATGACACCGATAATCTGGCATCAGCTAATGCTTTTGTTCTAACCTTTGATTTTAGAAAACTTCACAGCTTTGCTGGCTCAGAAGGCATTAAGTGGAAGTGGGCGAAGGCAAGCCACCTCAAAAGTCACCAATTCCACCCTATTAAAATGACACTTTCTTTTCTTTTCTTAATTAAAATTGTGAAAATGTATTTTTAGTCTTTAACATTTTTTACAGGCTTAGAAGCTGTGAAACAGTGCTAAAAGCAGCCATAACAAAAGCAGGTAGTACTTTCAGGGAGAATTTGAAAGCTAGGCTATCTAGAAAATAACTCCACTAATTTTTTTTTTTTAATTTCTTTTTTAATTTTTTTTTTAGGTGGCCAAATTAGCCATAAATATTTACATTTGAACATGCCCTAAGGGACTTGGTTTCCAGGTAGAAAGTGCCACTTTTCCAAGAGACCACCACCTTTTCTATTGCAAGTGCAAACTGCCGCAGCAATGCCTACACATAGAACTGAAATGTGGATGGAAATCTGGGACATACACCTCTAAATGTTTTATCATACTTATAAATGAAATAGTTTGATATGAAGACATACATATATATATATATATATATATATATCACATAAATATGTGATTAATTGACATTGGCCCTAAAGGTATTTAATCTGCCCTGAATGTTTCCTAAAGTACAAGCAAAACCAGCTGATTAGCAAGCAGTAAACAAGTGGTGTGTACTGTTGTCATGATTTAAACCTAGTCAGCCACACAGTTTCTACTCCCCCTCCACCTCTTTCATTCCTCCCCTCCCACCCTGCTCCCAGAGGGATGGGGAGGAGAATCAAAAGAATGTAACTCCCATGGGTTGAGGTAAGAACAGCCCAGTAACTAAGGTATAACACAAACCACTGCTGCTACCACCAATGGTAATAATGATAAGGGAAATAACAAGGGAAGAGAATATGATACCACTCACCAAAACGAGCCTGACCGAGAAGAGAGAGTGCCCTTCTGGGTAACTCCCAGTTACCTCCCTGGGCATGACGTGCTGTGGTATAGAATACCTCTTTGGCTAGCTTGGGTCAGGTGTCCTGTCTCTGCTTCCTCCCGGCCTCCCCTCCTCCCCAGTACAGCATGAGACTCACAAAGTCCTTCATCAGAGTAAACATTACTTAGCAACAACTAAAAACATCGGTGTTATCAGCGCTGTTCCCAGGCCGAAAGTCAAAACGCAGCGCTGCACCAGCTACTAAGAAGAAGAAAAATGACTGCTACTGCTGAACCCAGGACAACTGTGCATGTTTTCATCTCCTGTGACAGTCAGCACTTACTATTATTACAACATGAAATTTGCTGAAAGCAGGCAAGCTTCATCCTGTAAGATGGATACCAGCTACTCCCAAATGAACAGCATAAGTTCAGGGCACAGCCTCCATATGGAGTTCCTTTCCGGACTGCTGTGCATTTTTCTATTGACCTGGGTACAGCTGAGGGATATGGACATAACTAAAACTTAAAATGAACAAAAATAACTCAAAGTCTTTCCCAGTCTCACCAAAAATTCTGGCATTGGAACCTATATTTGCTATTCCTTTATAAGGACAGGATATTGGGATCAATAGTTTGATGATCTCTCATGCTGACTTAGCAGCCCTTACATATAACATGGCACAATCTCACACCATATGCTATTGTTTTTTAAAGGTGCTTTTCACACTAAGTAGATTGAACAATGTCCTGGGAGCCCCTAAAGGGTCATTCCAAATGATAAGGAAGACAATTTTTACATCTGTGCTGTCATCGGCTTCAGCAGGATTTAGGTGAGGCCACAGAATCCAGTTATGTTTCCAAAATCAGGTCTCCATTATTGCTGCCATACTCTACTGGATATTTGCAGGGGAGGAGTAATCTGATAGTTCATGTTGAGAAGGAAAATGGTAACAAAAAGGAAGACCACATTTAGTCCAATACCTAAAAAATCAGTTTCATATTTCTACTACTATCTTTCCTTCACTTTTTAACCAAAAGATATTGTTACATTACTTAGAGGAGGTTTTTAAATCCCTGAGCTAATAAAGCTCCATTGCTTCAGCTGCGGAGATTTGACATGTAGCATGTACTTTGAAAAGATGCGTCACAGGGGATCAGGTTCCTAACAGTTGACTAAGAGTTCCAGTCCCAAAAGATGTGCCCCTGGTGTGCAGAACACTTAACCCTTCGACCAGTAC
This sequence comes from Lathamus discolor, assembly GCF_037157495.1. NCBI lineage: Eukaryota > Metazoa > Chordata > Aves > Psittaciformes > Psittacidae > Lathamus > Lathamus discolor. The sequence goes on from NC_088889.1 coordinate 45,147,342, forward strand.
CAACATGACTATTCACAAATTATTGATGTCCCTAAATCCCTGGCAGATTGCAGACAGTTCTTGTCTCCCTTGAAGCCCAAACATATGGTCACTAATGAGATGGATTAAAAATACATATACACATTCAGGGCTTTGCCACATGAATGTGAAGCCACAGAAGCGGTAGAAGGTGATTGAACTGGACTGAACACTGTTAAATACATGATTAGCCTCTTGTTATGGATCATTTCCATTGATCTATATACAGTTTCACAGCATAGTTTAATTAAAGCTGTCTGGAACAAGCCTCTGCCTTAAATGATCAGGCAGCGTAATGAAAAGGTGAAACACAAGAAACGGGAGACACCCCTCCCTTTCTTAAACATCCAGCCTGCTGTTTCTGGTTTACAACCACAGCAAGGAAGAAAAATGTGCTTTTAAAAAATTATCAATTTTTACAGTTCAGGGTTTTCCCCACACTTTTACTTCAGATAATATAAAATGATGCAGTGCAATATAAGATTTTAAAACAAATCCTGTACAAGTGGCTTGCTTCATTTTAATCTATACCTTTCTGTGCAAAATAAAATCAAGCCCAGTAAACAAAAATATACTGTTGGAATATAAAAGTGAGTCACTTTGCAAAATATGATTTTGTTCTGATTTTTTGTTGCAGCTGTGAAGATTTTAATTGACAATAATGTGGATATTTTTCATAGTCCAATCTTGACTTTTCATATGGTACATTATGGTTTTCTTTACTGTTCTTGATGACATTATTTCACAGTGGTAATTTCCCTGTTAAAGGACCAGGTTTTCAAAAGTGCTCTGCCCACAGCAAAAATAGAGGCAACACCTTGTCTTTTTTTAATTGTTTCCATTTTGAAAATGTATCAACTAGATTTCCAAAATCCTAAGAGCCTAACAGGTCCAGGGAAAACTGGCCAAAGATCTGTTCCCCAAAGCTTTTAGAAATTTCTTCCAAAATTGTAAAATTTTGTCAGTCTTGGTTTTTATTTGTTTGGGTTTTTTTTTTTGTTTTGTTTGTTTGTTAGTTTTTAGGTGGGAAACATTCACACACAAAAAGAGGGAAATCAACAATAACTAAACTTAGGAGGATGGAAATGAAACCTTCATTGGAAGCCAACCTGATTATTTATCCTGGTTATTACACTGATTTCCTTCTTTCGAGTGAGTTTCAGTCTGTATTTGCCTACTTATTTATAATATCAGGATAGTGATGATTTCCATACTTTTAATGCTGATCAGGGTGTAACTGACTTCTGTTAAGGACAGGTAACAAGGGGAGTTCTGTGGCACCTTTTGTCAGATGAGATTAGGCACAGCTCTAGAATTGATCTACTGCTTTAAACCTGTGACTACCTAAGCCAATATTTGATACTACGACAATAAAATATTTTTTTATTCTTTCCTACATAACTTTCAAAATCTAATCTGTGGTATGAAGATTTCTTAAGTTACATCTAGATTTCTCTCCGTTCTTTCAATGTCAGCAACTGATGAATAAGCTCTCCTGTGGAATGGTGAATACATAACATTTGTTTTAAAAGTAAGAAGCAACTAGCATAATTTAGACTTCAGCTCCACTCTTCTTCAGATCTGCATGTCTGCATTTGCAAACAATTGTTTCATAAAAATGTACCTTCAAGCATCCATAATGTTTCATTTCAGTTTGCCTTGCATTTATGGACCCATGTAAACTGAAGGGCTTCTTGGTTCTTCCATCAAACTAGTTTTAGTTGTAACAGTGCAAATGTCTTTTTCAAGAAATCACACAACAGATGAAAAGACTGGAATGGAAGCACTAAAGCCAGTGTTAGCTATCCTCTTTCAGCTTGTCCCTAATACCAAAGAACAACTTCAGTTGATTGCAACTTCTCCTGTGAAGGATTCGTTGGTATTCAGACTGGTGGGACTGCCATTTTGGCCATAAAATACTGTGAGTTGTAGAATCATAGAACAGTTCAGGTTGGAAGGGACCTTCAAAGGTGACCTAGTCTAACCACCCTGCAAGGAGGACAGATGCTTTAGCTAGATCAGGTTGCTCAGAGCCTCATCCAACCTGACCTTGAATGTTTCCAGGGATGGGGCATCTGCCACCTCTTGGGGTAACCTGTTTTGAGTATTTAATCATAAAATACTTCTTCCTTTGTATCTAGTCTGAATCTCTCCTCATTTAGTTTAAAGCCATTACCCCTTGTCCTATCACTACAGGCCCTACTAAAACATCTGTTCCCAGCTTTCTGATAAGCTCCCTTAAAGTATTGAAAGGCTGCTATAAGGTCTCCCTGAAGTCTTCTCTTCTCCAGACTGAACCCCAGCTCACTCAGCCTTTCCTCTTGGGGGAAATGTTCTGTCTCTCTGATAATTTTTGTGGCCCTCCTCTGGACCCTCTCTAACAGGTTCATGTCTTTCTTAGACAAAACTGTGGACTGCCAGTCCTGTTTGTGCAGTGGACTTCTTGTCCCTTTGTAATCTGTCCCAAACCTGAAAAACCAAACCCGTTTTACTAATGTTTTTACACAGTCTATGGTGAAAAAATAATTAAAGTTGCTGTAGGCTTGGACGGGTACCCACAGGAACTGGAGCAGAGGAAAAAGAGCTGCTTCCTTGCGTGCATTCCTGATAACTCTTACTCTCAGAATCAGTGAGGAGAGGCGTGAGTGTGCAAGGTTGCAGCCGTGGACCTAACTGTTCATGGAGAGATACAAGAAAAATGAGTGATTTGCTTATCTTAATCCAAAATATTTGGTCAGTGATGATGCCTGAGATCTGCAGCACCAGCAGCAAGAGGAGAGGGACAGCTGGTATCAAATGACCAGCTCTGACAGAATCCAGAATGCCTCATCCCCTTCCAGCCTTGCCAACCTTTCTGCTATTCCTCTGCTTCAACAGGGAGGTGTGAGAAGGAAAGAGGGCTCACTCATGATCAGGAAGGGCATTAACATTTACAGGAACCTCAGTTTTCTAGAGCTGAGTCACTTGTCTGAGTAACTATGGAGGTTTTTTTAGACTGCAGCTAATGCATTTTTTAGCATCTGAAAGAAAATTAGTAGACAAACCAGTTATTTTTAGTTCTGGTTTGATTGTGGGCCTGTCAGAGCTGGCAATGCATCTCTTTTATCAAGCTGCCACGATACCTTGTGTTGTTTTCAGAGCAAGGTTGATTAAAGACCAATTTCAGAAAAGTTACTCACTGTGGGCGTTAATTAGAGCTTTCTGGACTCTGTGGGGTTTAGCTTATGATCCGTTTCACTTACTAAACCTTCTAATTCAAGTTACATGAAAATGGGAATGAACCAACCCCTTTCTATTCTTCCAAAGGCTTCTGTTTAACTCAGGCATGAAAGAACCTCTCTCCTTTTCTCCCCTAATACAGAATTCTAATTTCTGTCCTTTCCTAAACAAAACTAAAAATAAAACTTCACATCTATATAGACTTTTCAAACTAATGAACTGAGAAGCATCCTTGGGGCTTCAGAATGGGGTAGGTAAACTTCAGGAAGCCCTTGATTCTAAATAATGTTTTCAGTGGTGCCCAAGTATACTGTACATCTTATGAAAACCAGGTAAACATCTACTTCTCTTCCTCTGCATATTTCTGGGAGTTGTCATTCTGTAAGAGAAGGTCCCTGGTACTCCCCTCATCCCCTCTTAACAGCAGACAAGTAAAGCGTTTTGCCTTTCTGCAAGCAAAAGGCCAGCTACTAGCTCGGAAATCTTAAAAAGGTTGTTGATGAAAAATGACTTGCAGAATTTATAACAAGATATAGTTAAAATTAGGAACTTGTAATACAATTAATTAAATGGAAATACCATCGAGGTACTATGCAAATACAAGCGGACAAAAAGCAAAACAAAACCTGACTTGGCCACAGTATTGGATATTTGAATCTAGGCTAGACAAAACATGAAACAAGGTACTGAAAAAAACAAACCTGTGAAGAAGATGATCTAAAATTGTCCAGCCAGCCTGCACAGGAGGATTGAAGCCGAATGAGGTAAGATATTCAAGCAGAGCACATGGATATTACCATCTTACAAAATACTCTTCCAAGTACACATTCTCTCCTGAACTCCCTCCCAGATTTTGAAACCTAAACTTCATCTTAGTTTGAGGGCTGGTACAGACCATTCCTAAAGCTGTACAATGTGACAGACACACCAGGAATGTTAAGGAGGTAAGCAAATCAAGTAATCATAATCGTCAAATGGGGTTTTACACTGATATTTGTAACAATTACAGTTTTGATCCCTAAAACAATTATACACCACCTAACTCCCTGGATATACAGACGTTACCTTCCACAGTAAACACAGCCAGTCGAATTCAGTATGTTATCATGCACATCAGTGGCAAGTTGCAGAAAAAAATGTGACTTCTTTAAAGGTAAACAAATGTTGCTGAGCTCCTCTGCACATTAGTTATGGCTGTTTCTCAGAGAAAGAATTAAGATTTAGTTTCCATAATAATTCTTTTAAGCTGCCAGCTATAGCTTAGAAAATAGCAGAGCATGAAAACTCATCACTTTGTGTTTTCCAGTGTTCTGTTTTTAGCCATGTCCTATGTACAGATTGAGAATCGGCCTATACAAGGTTATAAATGTGCACTTTTGTTTAAAATGTCACTAACCTTCTGCACTAAATAGAGAAACACTTAAGCATGTCCTTCCAGTGCTCACAGTGAGGTCTAAATATAATTTCAAAGAGAACAGAGAACTAAACTTTCCAACTACCATCAGGAAGAACCTGTGCTTTTTTTAAAGCCATGACAGAGTGCAGAGGTCACGAGCCTGTTTTCCCTGTGTGCTATCTTTCAACCCTGTAACGACCCAATCACTTTATGGAGTGGATGGTTATTGAACTTGTATGCCAGCTGTGCTCAGGATCTCTGGGGAGGATGTGCTGTAGTGACACCAAGCATGGATGAGTTGTGAATGGAGACAGATTATTACAAACACATGAAATGGTAAGGACCCATTTTTCAAGAGGCATCTAACAATATACTTCACAGAATGTGCATGCACTTGGCTGCTCGTATAATCACCTGAATGTGGCTGTGCAGACAGATAAAACTGCAGGACTCACTTGAGGCTCATACACAGGTTTTTTGTTGCATTTTGATGTAAGATCAGAGAAATGTGGACTTTCTTCACTTATTGTTTTTTCACATTAATTGAAAACTTGGGTGTGAAAATGATCAACTGTAGCAGCACCTGTGCAGTAATTATGGAACCTGCTTTTTCACCTTTAGGTCACATTACAGCTACTGACTCTTGGCCTGTAGTCCAAGAGCATGCGATGGCACAGATTTGCAAGCTGTAGGACAGTTGGTAGCTGTGCCCTCCAGGTAGGGTTGGGGACACTGGTGGGGCAGTGTGTGTGGGAAGCTTGGCTGTGCCTGCTGGTAATTCAAGAACTTTCATCTCCAGGGCCTGTCAATCTGGCACCTTTCACAAGTGTTAAATTCACTTAAGTATATTTTTTTAAGAAGCTGTCATGAGACATACTGAAGCAAATATGTCCTTCAGTGGTTACACATGGACTCGGTTGTAACAATGTTCGTTAAGTGCTTCGACATGCCCAAGTGATATGTTTGGTACAGCTTCCACATTTGTTCCATTTATTCAAGTCTGCTAAATAGTCTCCAAAGCCGATGGGCTTAAGAAATATTATATTGGACACAGTGCATCCAAAAGGCCTGATTGTGAAGAGATGTTTATATAACTAATGGACACCACATACATCTGCTGGTGGAAGAATTTAGTCTACAAATAATAGAAAAGGTTTCTGAAAGCCTTTGTGGTAAGAGTCTTTACACCGGGTACGGAGAAGATCATATGATCCTTGCTTTATGTCAAGTTAAGCTGTGATCATTTAGAAGAATAGTGATAGAATAATTGTTTCCAGTTTCTAGGCCAGACTCTCAACTGCTGTATTGCAGCTATGCTAATTTACACCTGCCAAGAAGCTTGCACAGTAGATTATGCATTTATATATAGCATCATGTCCAAATACTGTGGTGATTTCTAGGTGTTTACCATTGTAAAGAGCTCTGAAACTTTAAATCAATCTGCTTCACTAATGTAAACAACTTATCTTAACAAAACCAGATAAAAGTGCACTGAACATGTTAAATACATTATTAGGTCGATGAAGATCATTCATATTGATCCAAGTCTGGCTTCACAGCACCGTTTAATCAAAGCTGCCTAGGAGAGGTAACAAAGAGTGGTCATGGCATTCACTGTGTTTCATCCTGAGGTCACTGATTAATCCTAGAGTGAGTCTACAAATGACTAAAATTTCATTACTGCTGCATCTGACAACTTATGCAAAAGTAACTGGACAGGCTAAAAAGAAGGGTAGACCAATATTTAGAGGTGTAACAAAACACAGCTTCTGTTTTAATGGGGAAATCGTGCTACCAGAGGTTGTGATGATCCACCCAGAAGTATGTGGGCTCTTGATAGCCACACAACTACCTTCCCTTGATCTGAAAGATTCAGATTAAGGGGATTTTTATCCTGTATGGCAGCAACCCAAAATATCAGTATGCTCTTATTCTCTACAGTCAAGGAAGAAAAGGAAAGACATGAAAATCTTTTGTTCCTCTTCATGGCCTCCAAGAATGACAAATAAATCTCACTGCTAGTGATTCCTGTGTAATGTGAGTTCATAGTTCGTTGCTGATTTGGAGTGGGAGACTGGGAAAGTCATTCAACTGTGTCAACTGACAGCAAAATGAAAGAAAAAGGGTCTGAAACGTGGCCGCACAGTAGTATGAACTGTAAGTCCTTTTCACCCTAACTTGAAGTTATTAGTAGCATAATTTATAAAAACCATCAGGAAGACCTGTTTGTCACTTTCTCAGGCACTGAATAAACACTAAATAACAGACAAGGTCTACTGCAGAGAGTTTACCATCAACATGAGAGAGCAGAAAAAGCAATGTAGGACACGCAGGAAACTGAGTCACAAAAAACTGTGCCAAAATTACACAATTTGTTAAGGTAATTTATGGAAAAGCCAACAACTGACCCCAAATTCTGACCCACTGTACTCCTTTTCCTCTTGAGAGCACAGCATGGTTAGCACTCTCAAGAACAACAATATGGTGTCCAATAACTAAATCATCCTTTTGTCTGGACTGCTTATGGATCTCTGGAAACTAAAATCACAGCCTCAGAAGAGCACTGCTGCCCACATTCCACCTGCTCTGTTGTCAGACAACTTGCCGGCTCAGAGGCCTCTGCTATGCTCCCACCAACAACAGCTGGGGTGGTATACAAGTTATTTGAAAGTTACTTGTGGGCATTATGCCAAAATAGTGTACCGTATCTGTCAAGGGGCTATACACCTGACTGTCTTATGACTGCATAATAAACATTACTATATATTTTATACATTACAGTATATTACAAAAGGCTGCAATAAAGTTAAATGATTATACAAATACATATATTAAAAAAAAAAAAAGAATGTATCATCACTAAAATACATGGTCTTAAACACCTGTGTTTTAAAAAAAGCTTTCAGAGAAAGTCTTTTGGAATTACTGCACTGCCTTCTGTAACTCTAGTACATTTTGTGATTTATAGCCACATGGGTGACAGGTAAAGTTCATAGAACAGACGGCAGTGAATGGAAAAGCATCCCAGATCTGTTGCTTACAGGTTCCAGATTCCCCTAGGTGGGCCAGTAGCCACAGGGGAGCAGTCAGTCAGCAGCACTGATAGCTCCTCTGCTTGAACAGTAGCTCTTTTGACAGGAATTTCTACTTCTGGAGCCTGAAGCCACATCTCCACCAAAAAACTACGTAAGCACAATGAGATACTATACTAATGAAACTGAAAATGCTTAGAAGGAAAATGGATGTGATGTTTTAACCAACTTTTAAGGAACATGAAGTGTGAGTGATGGGTGACCTTTATCTTTCTCACAAACAGAAGGCCAACCTATGAGGCACAGCAAAACATGCTTTTGATTTATCCTTGTGCCTCCTTCTGTGATACGTGGTATGAGATCTGGTTTTAACAATGTTGCAGTACTGCTAGAGGGAAATAAATTGTTCAAGAAGAGATGTCAGTTTTAAAGTAAAGCAAAGATCCCTACAGAGCCCTCTCTTTGGTCAATGCTGATACTTTATGCCATGGGCCTTAACTTGTCAGGGAATATCATACCCACTGCATTGCAGAACACTGTAGTAAGAAGGACAGGCTACAGAGATACATCATCTGTTCACAGAGAGCCACTCCTCTCCTGGAACATCACGCCTGGAATGCTCTTGCCAGTACTTTCTGCACTACACTACAGGAATGAGTAGGCCTTTTTTTGTTTGTTTGTTTGTTTCTTTTTTTTTTTTTTCTTTTTAAAAACATCTCTTTCAAGGCAGTTTTTCAATTACACCACTGCTATGAAGACTCATCAGAATGAGGCCATGTTGTAGAATCATAGAATAGTTAGGGTTGGAAAGGACCTTAAGATCTCTAGTTCCAACCCCCCCTGCCATGGGCAGGGACACCTCACACCATCCCACCCAAGGCTTTGTCCAACCTGGCCTTGAACACTGCCAGGGATGGAGCATTCACAGCTTCCCTGGGCAACCCATTCCAGTGCCTCACCACCCTAACAGTAAAGAACTTCTTCCTTTTATCCAATCTAAAGTTCCTCTGTTTAAGTTTGAACCCATTACCACTTGTCCTATCACTGCAGTCCCTGATGAAGAGTCGCTCCCCAGCATCCTTATAGGCCCCCTTGAGATGATACTGTCATCTGTCTCTCTTTTGCAGAAAGCACATGTTGGTAGAAGGGAAGGTAACAAAATATGCTCAGCCTCACTGAATTTTTTCCAGTTGACTTTGCATAGCAAAGAAAACTCATCTACCCCATGCCACAAGAATGCTTAGGGTAAGCCCTAAAAAAATTAAGACAAAAAGGTGAAACATAAAGATGCTAAAGGATTAATATTATTACTAATCATCACAATCTATTCAGTTTCATTTTTGACTTACCAACAACAAAGAGGCAGAAGAAAGGAAAAAAAACCTGAATCTACTCATGCAGAGCCAGAATTTCATGCCAAATGTATTCATGTCCTCCTGCAAATGTCTCTGTAATTTTAGCAACTAATCTAGGTAAATCTAGCACTTTCAAATACTATTAACATCAATACTGACAGATTCAAACTTATTGGCACATCTCTTTTTAGTAAAGCATAGCACAAAAGAAGAAAAGAATAATGTACATGCTTAAAATAGTTGGTTATTTATTCCTCTGGAATTCTAGCTTTCTCTCAAGGGAAATCTGGAAGTTTCAAATTAATTGATCCTTCACTTTACCATTATTCTTCTCTCCTTTGACCTTTTGGATATTTTTTGTTTGCTGTCACATTTTTGCTGATTTGTTTTTAAATTATAAATCTGATTTTAGCTTCATTTTTCTTAAATAATTTGCCACAATCCTTCAGAAAAATCTACTTGTAGTTTCATTCTTAAGGCCAACCAAAGATTTATAATATGCTAAACTGGGCAAAAATTCTGTAGTAATCAGCACAATATATTTTATACTCTATCATAATATTTTTTTCTGGCTCCATGTCTATATAACTTTTTCTGCTTTTTACAATAGTTTACAACTTAAATAATTTAATACAACAGTTGTTATATTTTTATTGCAAGCATATAAAACTTGTACGGTAAGTCTCTTCCATGCAGTATATTAAACAAAGAAATGACAGAGAAGAAGGGGAAGGGATGATTACTAAAACTGTAATTCAGCCTCCAAGTTCTGAACGTGTCATAAAGTGCTCCTGGCTCACTTGCGTACAGCACATCTTGTCAGTGTTCCTCAAATGAACCACCTCTTCATAGTTAGTTCTCTTTACCTGTTACTTTAATGTTGATATAGGAAAAACGATGATTTCACATTTCAGGCAATGCATATATGAAGTGGTGGCTGGGGGGGGAAAGAACCCAGCCTAAAGAACCAAGGGCAGGAATGCCATTACCACGTCTGCCACTGAGTTGCTGAAAGTAATTGGGCAACTTCCCTTGGCTTCAACAACATATATAAAAATATGCTTTGTTTAATTTTGCAAGTGCTCCTAATGCTCTAAAGACATATGTCTCCGTATGTCTCAGGCAGGACCTTGTGTCTGATTTTGTGCTTCTGAGCAACTGCAATTCTTGATGCTTTGGAAAATCAATCTCTGAATTTTATATTTTAACTTTTTAGAATAGAAAAAATGCTTTCCTATCTTTGTGAAATGCTTTGAGATTGCTTGAAGAATAATTGTTACCGCCTTAGTATATCTGAGAGCTTATGTAAAAGATTCTGCTTCAATGCATCCCTCAGTAAGACTCTTTTAAACTATGTTTTACATAACAGACCCACTTTATGTACTTTTACAGACACAGTTCTGTCCACACCTACAAAGCAGGTCACTGTGTATCTGTAAGAACATACAAGTCTCCTACTTCTAAAATTGCTTTGCTGATAACATACATAAAAATAATGGACATTGATCTAAATTTATGTCAGAAATACATCTTACTCACTTGAAATGTTATACTTATTTATCTTTCTGGAGTAATTATTCAAATTTTTAAAACTTTGAATAAAAACTTCAACTAGCTGTGGTACAGATTCTTCATCACCTACTGCAGTAAACCGTGCACAAAATGCATCATAAGAACCCTTCTCCTCTATGCCGAGACTTTTAGTAGAAGAGCAAGTATTACATATACCTTACAGAGATAAAGCATTTCAGTTTCTAAAAATGCAGAGGATGTTTCTGATAATTCGACATTCCCCTCTCCCTCCCCCCCCCCCCCAATTAATTCCTGTAAATCGTTGAGCTGTATCATCTTAATACTGCTAATACAAAGGCTCTTGCCTGGATGATTAAGATTTCTTAGCAGGAATCAGCTTGTGACCCTAAGAGATAAAACACAGCCAGCTGAGAAATAAACTTACAAACTTTTCCAGTTATCCAAAAATATCAAAGGAGAGTAGATACATGAAGATGATTTTCTGAACTGTGCTGCTATGATTTCAGCCCTTGCCTACACAGATCGCTCACTTTGTTGGGTGAAGGACCACAGATGCCTGCATACTCTCTGAGATTTTTTTTTTATCTGACACTTAAATCATGCAATGCCAAACAGAAATAATGTAAAGAAACCCAGTACTGTACTCCTCAGTTCAGCAGCAAGATTTTTAGATTTTTTTTTTTTTTTTACTTTTTTTTCCACCAAAATATAAAGCAAAAAATAAACCAGGTATGCTTACGGGCTTGAGAAACTTCAAGAAAAGTATCCAGGAGATAGTAACTCTATTTTGACAGCCACCTTCCTCCTCCTCATTAAAAAACTTGATGATATGTATGTTTGTAACTATGTTTGTATGTTTGTAACCACAAAGATAATTAGATCAAGTCATCTGTATTATATGATGGAATTTAAGAACTGTATTAAGCTCCCCCACTGGAGAGATGGTTGTATGCTTGATCAGGTGAGTGATGTTTGGTAACTGATCAAAAATGTCCTGCAGGTACTGTTCTAATTTCTGTTTATTGCCTATCAAACCTGAAATCTGCTAGTCAGAATATTGTTTCCAATTGAATGAGACAAACTGTGGATTTTCTTCTGTAATTCTTTTCAAAGGATTCACTAAGAGTAGGGGTATTAGGAAGAAATCATTCGGAAGGCAGGAAAACCTTCTAAGTCATAAACAGGATAGCGTCCTTGTTTAATCATTAACTCCTTAATGACAGCCTAAACGGATACGTCAAGATCATGATTTGTCTACAGAATGCACTAGTTTCCATATGGAAATGTCTAGAAGTCATCCATTACTAGTTCTACTTTTCCATAAAGCAGACACTGAAATCAATATGCTGCACTGGTTCAGTAAATTTGTCTCTTAACAAGTTAATAAAACAGTGATCCCCACCTAGTCTTTCCATCAAACTTTCATAGAAAAAATGAGAATATTAAACGCACTAAGATAGGGAAGATCTGCTCCATTTGCTCTGCAATGATAATCTTTTAAAAAAGAGGATTTTTATTACTAATTCTTAGCCTTCTGGGGATATTATAATTTCCTAGAATGTAAAAAAGCCTTAAGCACAGCAATTTGCTGAGCTAGACTGAATTTCAGGATGTTTTAAATGAGCTGATAAACAACTGCATAATAAGCAATTATTAGATCCAGACTGTACATTACAGATATACCAGTGAACCAGCCAACTGACAAGCAAGTTGCAGATATTGTTTTTAAGACTAAGAGTCAGTACTATGCTTTGACGTGCATCACAACTTTTCTTTTAACGAATTAAATACCCTACTGCTTTTTTCTTTAGAAATGCAGATTATTCTATCAACCAAATCCTTGGGGTCTTAATCACTGCACACAGCCCTCTGTGTATGAATAATAAGGAGTTTACAGGCTGAATATAACTCATGTGCTAAAAGTGATTAGACTGAATTCTTTTTTTTTTCAATTAAATAGTTACAAATCAATTGTGTAGGCATGTTAAACTCAAGACCTAGTTTATTTCTGAAGCCTAGAATTCTGCACCTCCTTAATGAAATATATTATTTTACCTTACAAAATAAAGAATGTAATCAGATACACTACAAAAAAGTCAAGTGTAAAATTAATGTAATTTATACTACCACATTTTCAAGACCAGGGTATTTGGTAATTATATATAATTTTGTCAAGCAGTCAGAGAATGGCAGCTAGATGAGACAGACAACAGTAAGATTGAGATGCAGAATAATATTATTAGATGAGCTTTTCTCTAAAAGAATCAGACATGGAACTGATGTGCTGATATTATGTTGGGCTGATATCTATAGTGACACCTTTAGGTTTAAGCACAGATCTACTGAAATGATAGTCCATTAAAATGAATGGCTCAATTCCCACCATTCGCAATTACTGTTTTAAGATTTGACTGCATCTAGGAAGACTACTTTACAAGAATTTATAGTGATTTATTTATATTAGTCATGAGTGTTATAAACATATTTTTCAAAACAAAAAAAAAATTCAAATCAGAACCACTATTGTGCACCAAGAACAGATATTGTTTTAAGTTCTCATGTAATTTAATGATTTGAAAGTTAGAGATCTAATGAAAAACAGCCCTCTGCTCCAAAAGATTATTAATCCCATTTTAAAATACACGATAGGATGATGGGTCCCTTGGAGGTGTCTGTCACCCAACACAAAGGACCTAGGTCATTAGGTTAAATAAAATGGTTAACTTCTTTTAGGCAGTAAGAAAAATTGATCTTTTCCTAGCTGTCCTGGCAACTGTGAATTGCATCACTCTTGTTTATAATAGCAACATGGAATTTAAATGGACCTCTGGTTAATTGAGTTATTACTGCAGACAACTTCACTGCACAGTCCCTTACGTTAAATTATCAGCTAATTGTTCCTATTTCAAATTCTTCTGGAATAGTTTTCCACTCTCAAAACACCACCTTCAAATGCAAATTTAATCAATGTCCATAAAAGACAGTAAAGCTAAATTGTAACACTTGCAACAAGATTTAGATATTTAGAGATGTATTACAACCTCTTTGTCTACTAAAATTTTCCTTGTCACTCCCATTGCTCTGAAGAGTTTAATATTAAAAAGGTGCAGAATACAGAAGTTTGCTATTAAGTGATTCTACCTTGGAAGAAGTTTTAAATGGAAGAGATTTGAAGTAGTTAGAAACGCAACAATATAAATTGGAAGCTTTTTTTTTTTAGTCAGTCTACTTTGTAGTCTGCATTTCCTCTTACCTTTGCAGCTGAGAGCATTTCAAAACCCTTATAAAAGTGATTGGTCTTCAAATTTATCATGGCTGCAGGGCTAAATTTAGACTTTAGGCCAAGCTTAATTTTGAGCGTTGAAAACAAAGAAGCTTTCTCTGACAGGTTAATTAAAATAAGCTATTTAAATCTGCCCAAGGATATGCATGTCAATGGTAGTCTTAGTGGCGACATTTGGTGGGCAGTTTGTAGATGAAATAGTCAAATGGATGCACCATAGAGTAAATTTTTTGTGCAGCAAGCACATCATATACACACTGTTAGATAAACTATATGTACATGCTTTTGGCCTGAAAGAACCAGATTTATCGAAGACTAATACACTGCTTCTGCTCTAACTAAAGTAATTATTAACTAAGGGTCACCAAGTAAACATTCACCTCCTTCTGTGAAAATTAAGAGGTGTTAACTTAGTGATGTATTTCTCTACATTTATAGGATTACTGGCACAGAATAGCTACAAAGCACTGGGGAACTGGGAGGTGGGGAAAGGATTTTGGTGGAACAGATTGCAATTTCTTGCATTCTTGTATCCAGCTAAAGAGATTTAAACAATTGCATGCAGAAGCAGCATGACTGCAGGTCATGCTTGTAGCCTACAGGGATGTCGTAGAAGAGCGTTAAACATCCCTTTAACAAACTACTACACCTCTGGATTGGAGACGCATGGTTTAGAGAGCTCTCTTCTTTCACACGTACTGTCTTCTATAGGTATGGGATTCTGTGGTGTTGATTTTAATACTGAACTTGTTAATTGGTTTTAATCAATGCAAGAAATGCAAAATTATTTTAAATTTGGAACAGGATTAAGTAAAATAATTCTGATTCCATTCTAAGTCAATGGTAAAACTAGTAATTTCAGTGAGGTCATCATGACCCCAAGATCACATGATAAGCTTTCAACAAGCACTGAACAAAACAAATACACCTAATACAAATGTCTCGCCTAAGTGACTGGCTAGTTTGCCCAGCTCAAATCCCTCCTGGAAACTGCACTAAATGCTGCAGAGAGGAAATGCAGAGGACACTGTAGAGAATACCGACAACTGGGAATGTTTTCTGGCACTGTACCATCCTAGATATAGCTGTACTGCTACAAAAAGCAACTATATTGGCTGATGTGACATAAAGAAATCAACCTTACACAGTCACCTTTGTTAAGAGATGCCAAGAGGACCACCCAGCTGGCAGCCTTTGTTCCTTTTTCTGATTTGGTTCAGGATTGATTAACCATCAATTAGAAACAGGTCTTTTACTCCGACAGTTTTCTGTCATCCTTTGAATCAATGAAAATGTCTTCTAGACAAAATCAGCCAGCCAGAACATCGCAAGGCGAGGCCTATCTGCCTCAAGATAATTTAATTCTCCAGGAAAGGAATCACTATCGGTAAAGGAAATCTATGATAATTTTGCAGAAGGGCCCAATACTAACTCTTCATGTGTTATGAACATGAAAAAGAAATTATCAGTGGCTCATACACATGCAGAACTGTGTCAAACATAAAAAATGCCTGAATGCTGACAATTATGTGCCTTCGCAATAATTTGGACTTACTACATGGTAAGAATGAAATGTTTTTAGCAAGAACCATTCTGAGACTGAGATGCTTTTATTTTTATCATAGAATCATAGAATGGTTTGGATTGGAAGGGACTTTTAAAGGTCATCTAGTCCAACTGCCCTACAAGGAGCAGGGACCTTTTCAGCTACATCAGGCTGTTCAGGGCCCTGTTCAGCCTGACCCTGAATGTTTCCTGGGATGAGGCATCTGCCACCTCTCTGGGCAACCTGTCCCAATGTTTCACCACCCTCACGGTAAGACCAATTTTCTTCAAGTAATTATAAAATAATGTGTTATCCTCACTTAAAGCCAGTGTCTGGCACACTTTTCACATTGCTAGCTTTAGCCTATTCTCTAAGGAAAAACCTCTCCATGGCAGAAAAAGACACAGCCTGGCATACGTCTATACTATGTTTGAATATCTGTACTAGGAAGGATAATGAAAGTGTGACTTTACTATTATTTCTGATAATAAGAAAAAAAGACTTAAATGTATGCAATACAATCAAGACTGACTTCTGATAATGCTCCACTAGTTAAGCTACTGTTCTTATGAATTCTTAAGAACACAGCCTACACAATTCCACTTTATCATTACTATTTCATGGGTTTGACCACAGGTCATGTGGATACAATGCTGGTGCTTTATTTGCACAATTAGTCTTATATACGCAATGTTTGAAAAGTCTGACCTAAAGCCACAGTATTCGCAAATATGCTTAATTTTTAGACTTTGGTCTTTGTCACAGCCACTAAAACTGTTTTAATAAGCAAGGCTTAATTATCTCATAGTAAGGATAGACTATACATAGATTGATTTACTTTTTTTTTTTTTTTAATAGATTGATTTACTTACATGATAGTGAAGTTCCAGTTACCATGTGACGGGTCAGTATCTACCACTTTGAGCATGGTTTTCCATGTATTGTTTAAGCCAAGACCTTTAACTGCTCAACAGTATGTCAGCTCAGTAGAATGAAATATTTTCTACAGCAAACCAAACTACTGAATCTAAGCTATCAAAAGAAAATGAAACACATCTCCTTTGTGGTCCATGGCACCACACACTAAACCAATAATGATTTAACTTTTGCAGGACAAGTTGATGTATTTCATTTCTGTATCAGTTGCTTTTCAGTTTACTGTTCTCACACTACAGCAGTTTATTTTTAGAAGTGATATATTGGAAAGGATAATGTGATTTGATGCAGGCATAGTTCATTAATATTTTTAATTTCTTAAGTTTCAAAAAGGAAGGCAGTTTTATACATTGAATTTGTCCTGTTCTGACTTTCTCTCTTAAATTTTATGCAGTATTCAATGGAAATTTGCATCTCTCATGAACATTTCCTGTCTTCGATCCTGGCCACAGTTTCTCTCCAAAGAGTAGACTCTCCTGTGAGGAATAAGAAGCCATGTTATATTTGGAACCACTTTAATTAAATGAGGTACTAGTCACAACTCTCTGAAGGTGATGAGTAGATGAAAAGGAGAATGGAGGAAAATTGTCCTAAGAAATAATTTATTCAAGAAAGCATTTGCCTTCCTGAGCGACTTTGTGTAAATCAGTATCAAGATATTGTGTAAGAGACTATTTTATGGTTGTATGACAGTTTGCTATATGGACTCAACTGCTTAGAGCAGTTTGTAAGTTTCCTTAAAAACATCAAGGAAAAGCACTTTCTTTCTCAGGCTTTTCTAAAGACACTGAGAAGAATCCCTTCCCTTTGTTTACAAATTATTTCATTTTGCCACCAGTTTGCTTCCTTGTCTTCTATGGCTCAGTGCATTCTCATTTCCCACTGACACAGACAGTTGAAGAGAGAAAAACCTCAGGTTAATCATAAAAAGAAAAAAAAGGCAACAAATAAAATCAGACTAAAGACAGTGAATAGTCAGAGCCACTACCACAAACTTAAGTGTCAGGAGGAAACCATGCTCTTCATCTAAACTTTTAATTGCTAATTCCCAAATTATTAGTCTGTTTGCTGCTTATTGAGCAAAATCAACTTGTGCTAACCTTTAAAGCCATCAGTAATTTTAAACAGCAAACATGCATATTCCAAATCCAAAACACACTTGCAAATTTCAATAGCCAATCTTTCTTCATCCTACTTCATGGCCACAACATGAATGAAAATATATTTCATTGAACTGCATCTATAAGTAACAGTGAAATTTGCTACCAACAGAGCAATACCTATACAATAACAATACAAAGGAACGAAGGCAAGGAAGCAGATTTGTCAGAATGATGATGATGATGATGATGATAGAAGCCAAGCTTTGTATGTTTCAGAACAGTAAGCGTTTTAAGGAATTCAAAGAAAGGTGTTAAGGTCCGGTTAAGAAATGTACTGAACTTAATTAGAGAACCTATGGCAACTCAAACTGTATATAGGAAAAAAGTAAAGAGATTAGATCTGAAAAAGCCATCAGTATAAATATGGCAGTATTTTCTTTAGAAGATGGTCTGACCTGATGAAAATCCTGAATCCATTAAAGCTGAAGGGAATTTTGCCACCAGCTAAGTGGAGCCAGGATTTAACGAATTGTGTGTTCATTTATACCTGTTAACATCGTCTGCTTTTTGTGTCTTTAACATTCTGGAATCTGCACTCCTATGCAGGAAAGTAGGCTGAAGAAAATATTTGGCTAGAATTCAGGCAGTTAAGGTTCATTTTCTGTCACAGGCTTACGAGAAAACCTGAGTAAGTCCCTGCCTCCTTCTCTTGTGTCCAGGTTCCTTCTCAGTAAAACTCAGGTGATGATACTAAACTCCTTTCTAAGGTTCCCTGAGATCAAAAGATAAAAGATGCTATAGCTAGGTATAATTTGTTGTTTTTCATCACTAAAAACAGTTTACTAAATTCCAGCAAGACACCATTGTGATATCCTTGAAGGCACAAGATGAAAAAATTAACTCGGAATTTTAGAAACTTCTTTTGCTTACTGACAGTGTATAAAAAAGGAAAACTAGGTTTTAAGTTGGTAATGGTGGCAGCTATTAAAAACATTCGTATGTAAACACATGACTATTAAGGAAATAGCTGAGGAATAAAAGTGGAAGTCCACAATACAATTAACATGCTTATTAAAAAAAAAGTCAGAATAGTGGAATTCCTACGTCCAGGAAATTCTTTGCTACAGTAGGTTCTATATTACCCTGGAAAAGTCACTAATGCTGCATTTCTTGAATTTTCAACAAACCTTGCATGCCAGAACACAGAGCAAGGCAACAGTTTTCTTTAATCACTAACAGTTTGAACTTACTCCAGTAGCTCTAATTCTTTTGGTCCACAGCTGCAGAATGGCTGTAAACTATCTGGCCTTGCATTTTAGCTTTGATCTTGCGATGCAATATGCGTAAAAGATTCCCTGTGGCTATAACTTCTATCCACGTCAGCAGAAGGTCATGATTATGCTTTTAGGGACAATAAAAGGTTTTAGCAAATTTTAGATAAATTCTATTTCTTTCCTGTTCATTACTTGATTTTTTAATGAGTTTTATCTAACATAAAATCTGTGATCCATAAAGAAGGCAAGCAATAACAATCACAGTCAAAGAGCTTTAAGTCAATCTAGTGAACTAGTCAACTCCAGTTCACAACTACAGGATGAAGCTTGGGGGTTCATCAAGAAAGTTACCTCAAACACCAGATTAAAACACCCGTAGGAGCTTTAAGATCATGAAAGAGATTAATGAAGTTAATGAAATTAATTCCAACATGCAGAAATGTTTAGCCTTTAGGAGGAGATAAAGAGTCGTATCTGGTCAAAGAGTATTTATCACATGAGCTAACATGGAATTGTGTCACTTTGCAAATTTAACACTACTAGTAAAACTAACAAGTATGCTGCAGGAACACCAGCAGTTGTTTTACATAATATTATCTGAGGATTACAGTGTGTCTGCAAGTCTGTTTTTCTTAGCAAATGTGAACCATTTGGGGGAAGGGCTGTTCCATCAGAACAGTATCAAGAGTGCTAATGTTGACTCTGATAATTTCAGATGCAAAATGTAGTTCTCCCCAGTATCCAGTCTTGCAATCTAACTTGCAATTATATGACAATTAGATTTGTTTCATTGTTATTACAGTCTAGCTTTTGCAAGAAAAAAACTATGTATCTTCCATTAGCTTCCTGTGAGGCAATGGATGGAAGTATAATAGATAAGAAATAGTCTGTAAAGTACAAGATCAACAATATAGGGCCAAAATTTGTTTTCTATTACTTGAAACAATCTCTCCAAAATAGAATTCTGGTATATTGAAAAATGAGTTTGGAGAACCTGAACAGCTACTGCCAGTGCCACTCCTGTTTCATGAACAGAAAGAACACTTTGAATGCTAGACACTGCAAACTAAGAGGAAGCCAAGATGAGTTTGCAGAGTTGCAATCAGATGCAAATAACATTTTGGCATGAAAACTGAAGGATAACATCTTTGAGATACAAGAAACTTAAAATAGTCTCTAAAATTATTGAGCCTGAATCTCAGCTTAGATGAAAATACCTGAAATTTCTTAAACCTTCAGAAAGAGTTAACAGCCTGATTAGCCAAATAATGAATATACAAAAACCCCAGAAAATGTTAAACAGCTCAGCAAGACAAAGGTAAAAAGAAAAGCTTTACACTTAAGCTAAATATAACCATGCAAAGGGCTTGTATTTACCTGCATAGAAACCATAGTTAAAACAGCATGAAGGAAAAACCCTCTATACTTCAAAATGTCCTCTCTATTCTAAGACAATATTAGGATCAATTGACTGACAAGAAATATTTTCTCGGCAGAGAGTAGGGAGCCAGAGAAGATTCATGTGCACCTATACATATATATATGAATATGTATATATACTTTTTTAAACTGTAAGAATGTTCTTACCCCTTCATGTCTAGACTAATATTCCAAGCTGCGATAAATCAGATCAACTCAGAAAAGAATAATGAAAGGAAATATTATATAATAATTTTGGCATCTTTAAAAGTATAAGATTGTACTTTTTTTTCAGTAAATTATTAAAAATGAAAGTTCTATAGATAATAACAACTGAAGTGCTTTAAATAATATTCAAGCTTTAGTAATAGCCATATCTGAGAGCTGTAAGTTTTAAGTTTGCAAATGTTATTTTACTGAAATGGCATAATGAACTTAAAGTTCATTTGACACCTTGTATTAGAAAAACTGCATTATTGAAAGTGAAGAATTCATTGTAGGTTATCTTAGGTTTTTAAAAGGAAGGAAATTATATAGTCTAAATCAAATTCTCCTGAGTGTCTACTCTTACTGGCATACTTTATCTCTGCATCCTGCTCAGTAACTAAATGCCAGCATTCACTTAATTTGGCTGAGCAGCATGGAAAAGCTTGAAATATATTTATTTATGTTACAAAAGTGAAATTCCTATAATTTAAGAAAATAATAAAAGAATACAAAGAAAATACCAATATTTCTAAAGGAATATCTCATGTAGACATAAAAAGCAGGGAAAAAATCTGTTATGCTTCTAAACAAATAAAGAAAAATGTATTCACGTTACCATGGCATGGAAGCTGACCTTTTTGGATAATAATTAGTTGCTCAGAATAGGTTAATTAAACAGAATGTGTTTCTAAGAGTAAGTTTCACATACAGATTGTGCTTCTGTGGACAATGCAAAATTTTTACATTTCATTTAATATTCTCATCTTCACTTGTGATTTGTGGTATTGAACACAGTCATCTAGTTACTGGACACTTTGCTCTTCGGGTCTGTTAAAAATCTGTTGTAGGGTTTTTTATTGTTCCCTTTATTGTATTTATATGGGGCCAGTTCTAGCAAGATAATTTTATACATAAGCTTCAGTTCAGAAAAGTAGATGCATGTTTATATAGGTGGATTAGATATATATATGTATTGAACTGGTGCCACATTTGCTACTGCAATTTTCATAATACAGTAATTTATAAATTTTAAAAATAAATACTATTTCAAATTGGTCAATTGCATGATGCATGCACACAGACACAATAATTCATAATGTTATACATGTTACTGTCATATTTTGCCCTTTCCTTTAAAGCTTTTTCCTTGTTGATGCCGGTATAATCTAAAGGATAACATGGCATTTCCTACAGCTCTCACATACTTTAAGTGCTCAGTTTCATTTTTTATTCCAAAAGTCTTTCTGAAAATACGTCATAATAATTCATGGCTATTTAGTATCCTAGAGACATGAGCAGGATTTATATTACAAACCACATTATCTGTGAGTGTTTTGCAGTAACTAAAATTTAAGAATTTATCATCATACAATCTTGCTGTTCATAATTGCTAACATGAGGTTTAGTATAGGAACCATATAAACAATATTATTATTTCTCAGTTGATTTTATATAAAGAGTAGAAGGCTGTTATCACTGCTAGAGGTCAAATTTGTGTACTAGGAAGTGAATATACAGAGGCTGCTTCCTGTTTTCATTTCATTCTGCGAGGTGATGCTTCCGTACTAAAGGTGATGCATGACCAAGAACCCAGCAAAAACAAGTACTGAATTGCTTTCCTCTTTCTCTCTCCTTTTTTGCCAGATTTTAAAATGTATGTTACAATATCATGAACACGAGATGAAAGAACACTGCTTACTGCAGGGCAAAGTCCTGAACACACCCCACACACACCCCCAAGTTCTGTATAGGTCTGCTTTTATAGGGAGGGGAAAGACGGAATACCACCTGAAAAACATTAATAAATCAAATATATTTAAACTCATGGAAAGTTATTGGCTCATAAGCATAACATACTAAAGAGGCCCTCAGTTTTCTAGGGAATCTGGTGATCTTGCACAAAATGTATTTAAGTCATGGACAAACTGCACAAGGTCAGTGACAGAGGGGGCAACAATCTAAGCCTACTCAGCA
This sequence comes from Lathamus discolor, assembly GCF_037157495.1. Lineage (NCBI taxonomy): Eukaryota > Metazoa > Chordata > Aves > Psittaciformes > Psittacidae > Lathamus > Lathamus discolor. The sequence continues at coordinate 45,169,637 of NC_088889.1, forward strand.
ACAGTGAGCATTTCAAGCGGCATTGAAATGTTCTCTTTAATTGAAAGACAGCTCATTATTACAAATTAACAATTAACCAACTATGGTGTATGATGGGAGGTAACACTGTTTTTGTTACCCCCTAGCAAATCAAACCCCAAACACTGGACCTTACCATGCAAGCTGTGGCCTATCAGAATCACTGACTTGCATATTACTTCTGAAGAAACTTCCAGGTTGCTTAGGAATCATGATACCAAGGCAAAGCTGAACTCTCCTGCATCAAAGCTATGCTGGTCTGTCCAGTGACCCCACCCCTACTTTAAATGGAGTCCAGCTGTTTCCATGCAAATTCCAATGGTATTTCACAGTATTAGGAGCCTAAAAACGAATGTTTTGTCTTCAAATACTTCTATTCCTCCTGTTAATACAAAACCTGCTCTTTTTTAAGTACTGGCAACAACCAGCAGGATGGATGTGTTGCATTTAGGCTGGTATAAGGACTGTGTGTGATCTATCAAGATTCTTTTGTTTCTGTGCCACTGTTTTCCTTCTGAAGCAGGGACAAAGAAACATATTAGTGGCTCCTAATTTAATAAATAACACCCAATAGAATCCAAGCTGTGAATTTCTGTACACGTTTTTGCTTCATCCTTCTTGCTACCAATCATATTTTCAGCATAGAACACATTTTTAAAACAGAAGCTTTGGCTTTATAATTGTGCTTGCTATACTCTGGTTTATGTCAGTCACATCTCCTTTTTTTCTGGAACAAGAAACTTTATACTGCTGCCTCTTAATTTTTACATCTTGTTTTGTTCCAGTTGGCTCCCTGTGCCTCCCTTCAAATTTTACTCTTGTGTCATGTTTTCCATGAGAATAATTTATGTGGTCCAGAACAAGAGATGAATGGAAGTAAAAAGGCAAAAACCAGAACAGGAGACTACAGTGAAAAAGTAGAAAAGACCAAGCAAGTGGAGTACTTTCAGATGAAGCCTCGCATTTTCCTTTCTCTATTGAAAATGAAGAATCAAATAATGCTTTTGAACTTGGTTAAATATACTGAAACTCTTTCCCAATTATGTTAATAACAATTTCTGTTAATTCCAATAGACTGGGATTTCATTTCACCTAAAAAGCAAAACCCAAGTAGCTAATGATATCTGATGTTCAGTTTAACTTGTTTTTCAGAGCTCAGATTGTCAGTATTTTCTGAAACTTGGGGTTCTTTTGTGTGCCTTGACACATTCTGCATCAGAGCAGGCACCATCCTTTGGTGCCTGTCTCTCAGTAAATCTCTCACAGTCTCTCACTAAAATCATTCTGGTTCACACAGCCCAAGATCTTGCCTTTAATTCCATAGGTCCTCCTGGCCAGCATGTGATGCTCTTCCAACAATCCTTGCTCAACCCTTTCATTTGCATGCCAGAAAAATAAGCCTTCCCATGTTTGCAGAAGCATATTTGAGTCCTAATGTCTAGCAGAAAGTGTATTGTTTGGGATTTTTTCTCATGAATGACAGTGGGATGCACTGACTGGGTATTTTTGAGATGTGCGTTACAGTAACTAAGATAATTAATTTGGGGTTCCTAGCCGGCTGAGACCTGCAAATATACAAACTCTTATAGCAGATATATATTAGTATGCCATCAATGAACCTTCAAACTGATAAAATCTTTTAAATATAATTACTGACCCTGAGCATGCTTTCTGTGACGAGAACTTCTGAAATGCTTTTCAGCTTCTCTGCAGTGTATTCATTGAAAGTGAAACATAAAAACATCGAAAAAAAGGTAAAAGAGCATTGTAAGCAATGTGCTTAGAATAACTTACTATGTTCCTTCCATTTAATACTTGCCAAAGACATTTTTTGAAGTGGCATCATACGGTAAACTTACTGCAGATTAAGCATTGTGACATGAATTTCTGTAGCACAAAAGTATTATGCAGCATGTTTCCTATCAAAATGAAATTTTAAAATGCTTAAGAAGTTTGCAAAACTCATGAAGAAAGTCTTTTCAAGCAAGTTGAGCCTCAAATTACCAGGAATACTTTTAATGAAAGCACTAATAAACAGCTGAAGTTTCTGTTTCCAAACTTGGAAAGGATCAAAAGTTTAAGTGTGTTGCAAACTATTACAGCTAAAAACAATCACAAAGGAAAAAAAAATTGGAAGAAAAGTAAAATTAAAAAAGCCTAACCTAAAGATAGAAATCCTGATAATTTCTGTTGCTGTTATATTTTGAGTGACCTAAATTCTTGATTAAATCACAGCAGGAAAGCTGTGATATAAAATGAAAGAATTCAAAGCCTATTCAGTGTTGTTAATGCAAAATAAAAAATAGAGCAATCAGCTAAATTACAACATATTTATCTTCATGTATGTAACTGCAGAAAATGCCTTAGGCTGGCTTCAATTAGTTATGCTTTTCATAAAAGTCTGGAAATGACAAGATCCCTTGACAATTCTAAAATGATGAAGTTATACCCAGTAGAAGAGCAATCTCAAAACAGATTTGATCTCAGACTCCAGAGCATGCACTTCAGTGAACTCTTCTTCAGGGCTTGGCTTACCTATTCTTACTATTGTGCTGCCTCTAAACACCTCATTTTCATAGTTGCTAAGCACAGAATCATAGAATAGCTAGGGTTGGAAAGGCCCTTAAGATCATCTAGTTCCAACCCCCCTGCTACGGCCAGGGACACCTCACACTAAACCATGTCACCCAAGGCCAGGAATGGAGCATTCACGACTTCCCTGGGCAACCCATTCCAGTGCCTCACCACTCTGACAGTAAAGAACAAAGAACTTCCTCCTTATATCCAATCTAAACATCCCCTGTTTAAGTTTGAACTCGTTACCCCTTGTCCTGTCACTACAGTCCCTGATGAAAAGTCCCTCCCTAGCATCCTTACAGGCCCCCTTCAGATACTGGAAGGCTGCTATGAGGTCTCCACGCAGCCTTCTCTTCTCCAGGCTGAACAGCCCCAACTTCCTCAGCCTGTCTTCATACGGGAGGTGCTCCAGTCCCCTGATCATCCTCGTGGCCCTCCTCTGGACTTGTTCCAACAGTTCCATGTCCTTTTTATGTTGAGGACGCCAGAATTGCACACAATACTCCAGGTGAGATCTCACAAGAGCAGAGTAGAGGGGCAGGATCACCTCCTATGTACTTTTATATCTTCTATATACTTCTATAACTTATATATACTTCTAAATACTTCTGCAACTTCATACATCTATAACTTCAGCTAAGAACTTTGAGTAAACAAAGCTCTATAATTTTGCCATCTTGTGTGAATTTACCAAGTCACTTCGTCCTTCTCTGCCACAAACACAAAGCTGCTTGCACATCATAAATGGATTTATGTCCATAGCATTGGTATATGGATGCAATATATTTGAGAGTAAAATAGGTGAGATACTGCTGTTTTTCTTAAATCTAATTTCACCCCATTATCTCACATACTGACTCACACATTCCTGGCAGGATGATTAAAGACAATTCAGTACTCTGTGAATATCAGAAACAGCAGTATTCAACATACTGTTTTTTTTCATCCAGTAATATTGCTATTATGCAAAGAGAATTAATTTTGATTTTCAAAGTTCATAAAGTCTTTATCCATGGATGAAAAGAAATTTTTAACAACGTTTTGATGTTCTGTAGAGATTTAAAGGTTGTAAATTTTACAGTTTGCAAATTCCTTTTTTTTAAATTAATTTTCCAATTCCTAAAACCCAGTTAAATTATTATTTAGCCCCCATATCAAATGGTACAACCATCTACTAGTGTGTTTAAATAAGGAAAACAAAGTGTTTTCCAGCTGAAGATTTGACATTACTGACGACATAAATTATTTAACTTCACAACAGGATTCCTCGTCCTCAGGTGTCTCAATCATTGTCAAATGAATTAGACTCTGGAAACACATTAGCTTTATACTGTCATAAGAAATACTGCAGAGATATCACAGCCCAATGATAATTTTAATTCTGAACTAGTATGAGTTCTATTAGGATAAAGGGATGGAAAGAAAAAAGGACAAATGTGCACACTACAGAGAAATGAGTGGAAAAAAACGCCAAACAAACCAAAATAAAAAAAAAAAAAAAAAAAAGCCCAAAGAACAAAGAATCCAGACACTTCTGAAGCAACATTTCTCTTTCAATGATATATTCCAATAGGAAAAACCTGCTTGTTGGTTTCAGTAATTATTATTCAAGTAAGTAGTGGTAGGCATATTTTGTAAGAGTGCGGAGTATTAATGACAGACAGAAAGAAGCTGGCTTTTTTTTTTTAAATATGCATTTAAATGTCACTCTTTTCAGACAATTCATTGTAATTTAATAATAATATGGAATCACAACATAATTTTGGGAAGCATAGACTAACTTTGGTTGCTAAGGTTCTCTGGAAATCACACAGTCCAACCTCCCGCATGATCACAGCAGGGGTAACTTTAGATCAGTTTGCGATGGGCCTTGCTCAGTCAGGTTTTGAAGACCTCCAAGATGGAGGTTCCACAGCCTCTGGGCAGCCTGTGTCAGCATGCAACCACTCTGGTGGAGGAAAATTCATTCCTTCTGTCCAGCTGCGGTCTCTCCTGCTGCACCTTGTGACTGCTGCTCCTTGCCCTTTTCCGGTGCATCTCTGCAAAAAATCACATCTCCTTCTCTGCAATGCCTAGTAAGGTAAGGGAAGACTGCAGTTTGGTTCCCTAATAGCCTTTGCTTCCATCAGTGGAACAAAAGTCAGTTCCTTCAATCTTTTCTTGTACATTCTATACACTGACCTTTTATTTTAGCGGTACTTTGGACTTTCTAGCTTGGTGATTGCTTTCTGTTATTTTCCCGTCCTAATATTCCAGGTGTGCCAGCCCACCTCCCTCAACCTGCTGGCTACACATCCAATGTTCAGAAATAATGCAGAAAGTGAAGGAATGTTCTAATTTGTTACAATGGAAAAAATTCACCTGTTCTCCAATTATCCAGTGCTGATACACTAGACTTAACAATGTGAGTAGAAAAGAAGTTCCTAAAGGATCTATGTTATAAATGTGCTTTCAGTGTCAATGAATTAGAGCTATTAAATGGATTTTAACATAGCAAATCTGACACATTACTACTAAAAGCTGAGCAAAGTCCAAAGGCTTGGAAAAAAAAAAAAATACTGTTTTTTCACTGCTTGTTTTTCTATGAATTAGAAATTTCTCAGTTACACCTAATAACTTTATGCTATTTTAAACCTAAATTTATCAGAAATTTAAGAAGAAATAGACTATTCAGAGCACCACTGCATATGTTATGCAAAGTCAAACTGCAGTAAGTATGACAACCGGAAATACTTCCCCATAATGGCTAGTTACAGGTATTTATTTGGATTAGAAGTTACAGTGCAGATAGAAAAACACAACTTTCCTCTTCCTTTTTCTTGATGTAATGGCATTGTCATATCAGATAAATCAAATGAAACCCCAAGCCCACTTGTGGGTGGTAAGTGAACAAGATTACAGCACTTCTATCAATGCTAAGCATAGCTTTTATATATTTCCTTCTAAGTCAGAGTGTAATTTTGAAAAGTGTTTCAAAACAAAAACCCCACCTTTACAAATGCATGCTGAAAAGATTTTAATCAGAAATCTGCTTCATAATACTTCCAAATTAAGATATAATTATTGCGTGTTGTCCTTCAGACCAGTTTCCAGAGTCAGTTTTCCCAGAATTTAAGAGACTGCAATCAAAACAAACCCTGGTTCTATATTTTAGCAGCTTCAAAAAAAAAAAAAACAAACAACAAAACAACAAAAAAACCCACCATCAAAACAAAACCACGACCCCCCTAAATGAAAAAGTGTATGGTATGTCTCTCAATCTGCATAAAGAAAATAAAAGAAGGGATGTTACTGAGTAATAACAACTAAAACTGTGAGCTGAGTATTTAGGATGTAAAGTTTGGCCGCACTGTCCAACTTTGACTAAGCATGCAGCAGAGGCAGTAAACACTGGAGACTTTTTTTCCTTAAGCATACCCGTGGAGTACAAGCAGGACTATTTTCTTTGCCCTGCCTTTTCTTCTGTCTTGTGGCCTCCTCCCTAGCTCCAAAGGAGAGATATCTTTGACTATGGAAAAGGGGCCAGAGCAGGGGAAACAAATGGACAATGGAGTACAAAGGCGTTTCATAATTTTTCGATCTGAGCAATAATAATCCTTGTGTCCATGCTGTCCCTGGGCTTCAGGAAGGTAGGTAGTGCCTTTGGCTTCCATTACCCATATAGACAAAAGAGAAGATCTAGGCTGTTAAAGCAAACTGTGGCCACAGTATCATCTTCTTATACTGTCAAGTTTCTGCCTGCATTTTTGCTTTGAATCAGGGCATTATTTAAATTTCTTTTCTAGCTTCACCTCTTTGTAAATAATTATTTCACGCCATTACATAACAAGAAGGTCTTATCTGTGTCCAAGAAAATGGCCAAACATTTTGGATAACTTGTGAGACTGCTCAGATGCATTGCTGAGAGACCGTTGGCAGCTGAACTTGATACCTGATACATTCAGTTTATATATGTGACAGAGAAGATACTATCTCCTGCTGCATGCAGGAAAAATGAATTCCAAGGGCTGACCCTAGAAGAGTTTTCAAAAGGAATTTAAGCCATTGCCCATTTACCATTGTACTTACTGGAGCCCTTAAAAGTCAGATTTTCAGTAGCTACTTGTCTCTAAAGTCCCAACAAGGAAAGCTAAGCATGACTTCTGATAGTCAAGGCATCTGACAAAACTTGATAGGCACTATCAGTGGTGTCTACAGTTGAAAAAAAGCAAAATGTTACTGAAAGAAATTAACTTTGAGAGACTGAAGAAGAAACTGGAGGAGAAATTGGAGAGGAAGTGGAAGGCTTTGAGTTAAGATTTATTGATAGTTTTGCCTATCAGTCAGTGCTAGTTTTGAAACCTGGCTTTTCCTCTTTCTATCAGTGTTACCTATTACTGCTCTGAGCATGCAGACCAAGAAATGGGGAGATTTCAGTAACAGAACTGATAGTTGTGAGGGTAATTTCTATGGAGTGGACTCTGTAGAATAGCCTAAGCATGGTATTGCAAACAAAAGCTTTAGGAAACTGGAAGAGAAGAAAAGCACAATGAGAATGAAGATTTGTCAGCTTCTTACATACTGCCAGGGCAGGAAAATTTCTGATCTCAAATACTCTCACATGTCAACTGCCTATTAACAATACAAGGAGAAAGGAAGTTTCCAGTCATAATTTATTTAGGTTTGTTGCCAAACCCAACAGTTTGAGAGTCGATAGATAAAATACTCATTTTCCAGGGTACTGCTATTAGCATTTGGATGAAAAATACTGAAGTACAGCTTCTGCTGTCAATCAGCAATACTTTCAAAAGGGGCTAGAAGAAGCTGTCAGAAAGGAAGATTGAACTGGTACTTCTCGGTGGAGAGGTTATGTCACTGAATGACTAACAGTGGTCAGACAGCCAACAGTCATTCAACCCTGCAGTGGATCATCCATTCAGTGGGACAGCAGACACACGGAACCAACCCAAGAACCTCCCCACTAACAAGCTATCCACCTACTCACTGATCTTCCTGCTATTGCTAGTGTTGTTATTTATATTATTATTGGTTGGAAATGTAATTCTGTACACAGTTCTTCCTTGCAAAATTAATTTTTTTCTTTCATTGAACAATTTCTTAGGTCTGCAAAACAAAGAGCATTTTGGTGCTAAAGACAAGGAAATACAAGCTAGTCACGCCAAAGGTCCATAAGACCCATCTACAATATTCCATTTCAAACAATGGTCCTAAATAAATATCTAGAATGAATAATAACAACGAAAACAGGTATGTTGTTGTTTCAGCCTACAATTATTTTAAGATCAGTAGACTTTCTAAGTCAGATGTGACTTCACTGGTTTAAACACCACCATAGTTTTTTTCTTCACTTCTAAATAAAAAATAATAGAGAGGGATCTGTACAATTATACAGAGGTCTCTAGAAATCTAACTTCTTTCAATGTTTACTGACTTAGAATTGCAGAATTGCTGCCAAAATTTGGTGTATTGAAACAGTCTCAGAGAAAAAAACTTCCTATGTAATCATAAACTGTAATCCATGATGGGTCCTTAAAAACTGGGTTTGTCACAAATGGTTTCTGGATAGATAGACAGATAATATATGCCTCACATATTAAACACCAGATGATCCAAATTTGGCAATGATTGCACGCCTGATGTCATTGTTATAAGATGCTTTTATGGTTGTTCTCTGTCAACAAAGCAGTAAACAAAGTTTAGCATGTCATTTAATATATCAGATATCTTTACTGGATAGTTTGGGTAGCAATAGCAAGCTTGCAAAGCCACTTCTGTGGCTCAAGACCAAATTTAGCTACTTTTATCCTTTGAAAATGTAATTTTAAATACACTCATGAAACACATCAGTACTTCATAATTGCTTATACATATTATAATCTGATTAATATCCCCATGTAATAATTTAACCACTTTTTTTCTCTGAGAAGCAGCCGTGTAGGTCTACTGCTTGAACTATTATACATGGCAAATTCTTTGTTTTCTTAACAGGAAACACATGAAATTTAAAGTGAAATTTTCCCCTTCTTTTATGTTGGCAAGTGTTTTCACATTTTCCACTTAGCCTAAATTAATTTAACTTGGTAGATAACCAAGTTCAATTTTTACAGTCTATTTCAGACAGTATCATGATATTTTAAAAGTATTTTTGTTTGTCAAAATTATGTATGTTATACTTCATTAGTTAGTGATTGCAAAGCTTGACTTCAAAAGGACCAACACTTAAAAGTTAAAAACACTTATGTACCTTCTTCATTCTTATTCAGCAAGCAGTTCTTAATGATTGTTTAGTTTATACTCACATGATTAATTCTCCACAACTTTAGAGTAAATACCAATTACTCACATAAGAACATGTAGGCTTGTGTTTGGAGGTGGAGATTCCAGCTGTCCTCATGGCAAATTTTTTCCCCAGTGTATGAGGGCATATCCATCAAGAAAGTAAAGTTGAAATAAATTCTCAGTGTGAATCTAAAGTGCATTAGTTAAAAAGTATTAAACTCTAATGCACATGGACATGTGTCATTAAGAAAATGCATCCTGGTATCTTCATTTGATCCTCCACTTCTCTTAGATATACACTACATAATGTATCTCTATCTACCAGTACTGGAAACTCTGTTTTGGAAAACATCTGGGAAATGTGTGGATAATGCAGTATTTTAATCAATTGAATACTTAAAATCTTATCTTACCAGATGGAAAATCCTTAGTTTAAAAGTAACATATTTTACTCACGTCAGGATATACTATGTCAGTGCAGCGACTCCCAACTAAGCGCTTAATCACCAGGGTTTCTCTTTCAATAGAAGAAACAATCCCATTTCAAGTTAAGATTTTCTAGAGTCCAGTTGACCCATACTTGACCCTATTAGAATTTTTTCAACTAAGAGTATCACAGAAATTTTATAAACGCATAAGTACTAAACACCTTTTAGTCCTAAGTGTTTACACAGCCACATTTAAAACTAATTATATATTCATTTTAATGCTGCTACCAGACTTTCTATTTCAGTTCTCTTTTGCCTTTTTATATTCCCACTTCGTTTTTTCTATAGTATTAGAAAAGGATTATGTAATATGATGTTCTGGTGAATACAGGACCTTTTCTACTCCCTAATAAATATTCAAGAATATTTTGCATACATCTTGTGAACAAGGCTTGTGAAATCCTAATGTGATGACTTATGAACATTCATCTTTCCTATACTAAAGTATAATCTAGTCAACTGGATGATATAGCAAATCATTCTGACACATTTATATCAATGCATATTTAAATAAGAGTAAGAAAGAAATAGTCAAATTTATGTTAAAGACTTCTAAAGGCTTAACAAGTCAGCTTAATCTAATCCTCCTACTTCTAACACGTTCCGTGGTCTCAGCACGGTGCCCATAATACTTTCATATGTTATGAAGGATTGCCTCTGAGAAGTTCACCATCAATAGTACACTTAGCTCAATAAAACTTTACATCTGGTCTTAGGATGACAGAAAGCTATCTGTCTCAAATTTGCATTACAAACCTTTAGCTTCGTTTGGCATCATCACCGGCTATAATACTTCCCAATAACCTGTTAAAATATGCAGAATACACATATTCCTGGTTCTCATCTTACCGTGTCAGGTACAAATTTCTCTTAATTTTTTTGGAGAGTTTTAAATAAATGACAATTCCTTTGCACCAAAAAAGGGCTCATTTAATCAGAGGTTCATTTGAGAAGATCTGTGTCAGTATTTCCTCCTCTCACTGCAATAATTTTAATTTCTAATCAGAAAAAAAAAAACCCATCACCTTTATTTCTTTTCCATGCTTTTGCTAGAGGAGACAATACACTGCAATTCAAGATTTTACAAGAATTATTGAAGACTATTTGCTAATCTTATGACATGATGGAAGGCCATCAAAAATGCACTAAGACTGGAACAGTTATCCCATCAAACATCTCTCTTGATTTCTGCGACATGATCATTTCCGTCTTTTCCATTATAGATACAGCTCTCTGATTTTTTCATTTAAAAATATTTGAATAGCAGTGTCCTTCTACATTATTAATATTATCTTTCCTCAACAGGCAATGCATCTGATGGTAGCTGAAGACTCCAAAAGGACAGACCTACTTGTGGGATTAACAGTGTCTAACACATGTCAGAGGTAAACATGTCACTAACAGATCATCATAGAGATGGTTAGCAACCAGCACTACCTGAGCTGCATTAATAAATGCCAACTGAAAAAATTGCTCTCTCAATATCATTCATCTTCTGTCAGCCACATTCAAGAAAACAATATTTTTTAAAAGTCCATGTATTAGGCCTGAAGATTTTTAAGTCAAGATCAGTACATTCCTGCTTTATCCTCTGTCCTAGTAAAATGCTATTCTGTGCTTGAAAGATATTTTTACCAACTATCTGATCTGTAGCATAGTAAATTCTGTTACCCACATAGACATACCCAGCAACAGAAAGTAACCTTTGGAGATAGTAGGAATCAGCACAGAGACATCCAAATGCTCAAAATATCAAGTCTACAAAGACATGTATGACCAAGTTTTGGCCGGGCCCAGAACTGACAAGACACAAACCACTGCTATTTTGGAAGCCAGTCCTGTTCCCTCTTGGAACTTGCCACATTCAGATTCATGTGTTCAAGAAACAGAACAAGCTTACTGGAACTTGCCTAAATATATAATATGTATGTTTTGAATTCTTTTCAGGTAATGAATTAAAGTTCTGGACAATGCAAAACATGTATTTTTTTCTCCCTTAGTCCTGAATCCAGATTTAGGAAGAAGGCTGACAAGTTAATGGGCTGTTGTAGATGAAACATGAGGACAGGCTCAAGAGAAAAACAGGAATACACTCCAAGAAACTGAAAGAAGCTGTGGTCATCAGAACATCAGAACACCATCTTGGGCTGGTGTTACAGGCAGGCTAAAGTACCATGGGATTCAAAAGAAGGATATGACACTAGTTCTGGTATATTACACCCCTGAAGCACAGTAAAAGACACACATATTTGTAATAGTTCTGCAGTTAAATCTAAGGCCTGCCAATAACGACTGAGAAGATAAAGAACAGACTATGCAATCTTGCTTATGGACACTGTCTAGGGGATACTGAAATGAATGAGAATATCTTAGGAGACCTTTTATACAGTGCTTTTTGAACTGAGAGTTAATATATATGTGTGAGTACATTTTAAACGATGAAAAGTATAATCATTGTAACAGTACAAGAGGAAATCAAGGACACAGTTCAGTAATATGCTGCATCCTTTGGGAAGCTAAGGAGGCTTCACTGGTGACTACATGCCTTTCAAGGCTCCAAGAACACTTAAATATTAGCAGAACACTTAAATATGTTCCAGTGTCTTAACATTATATTACAAACAGTCTTCTGATTTTGAATCAGAAACAATATGCATATAATATTCTTAAATCAGACTGAAACTAACATTAAGACACACTTCAGCAACAACTCTTTTAATCTGAGAAATTATTTTCAAATATATTGCATATTTCTTCTTCCCTTTACATGAGCTTTCTGGAAATTTTTTGTAAGTAAGTAGAAAAAAAGTTATTTTTATATTCTTCATCAATGAATTAGTGCTATGTGTAAATTTAGTGTATTCTATATATTGCACAGATTTGCAGGAACGTATTTCTTCCTAGTGGGGATAATGATAAAATTACTATAATGACAGGAATTATTATGACACTGCAGAGATCTGAACACAACCAGTATGAATATATGACAATCACAACAAATCTTTCTATGTCTATGCCACTGGTAATTTCACATGAATGGAACTGAAATGAATTTTTATGCACACAATTTATACATTATACTGAGCAATATATTTAATAAAGCAAATGATATTTATCTGGAAGTAATTATTGTATGGCCTGAGAAATATCAGAAAGCAAGCAGGCAAAATGGTAATGTTAATCCCATGCCAGGAACATGTTTTATCAGGTTTCCTTTTAGCTCTTAAACAAGATGTAGGAAAAACAACAACATTCTGTCAGACTATATGTTCATTCCTTGCTTCCTGGATTAAATATGCTTATTCTATGCCACATTTTTATAGCTTTCAATTCCTGTACTTTAAATCTATTAAACAATGTCAAGTTGAATTTCCTTCAAAAATTGCTGCAGGTTAAGAAAAAAAAATAGGACAGTAAAATATTTGAGGGCTAACATTTATGTCAGCTAATTAATATGGATTAGTTGTGGTCTGCAAGGATTTTTAAAGTGCATGCATGTTTGAGATAAATATAGACTAAAGATCTGATTTTGGTCCTTCTCAAATTGATTACAAAGCAATTCTGATTTCAGTACAAGTATAGTCTACCAGTTTTGTAGGCCTGACATATAAAATAAGCTTTTGTGCTCTTGCATAATGTTAGTTTTCCCAAATAGAGCATAGCCCAAAATACAGCTGTACAACATAAGAAATGTTATAGTTGCAACATCAAATATATATATATATACACACAGAGTATATTTTATATATATATTTCTGTATTCTTTTTACTAGGTAATGGAATGAGATTTTGAAAACAAACATTGGGAAAAAAACAGTAAATTTGGTTGGCTAGCAAGTTCTATTTAAACAAATTGGTGAGAAAACAGCACACCTTCAAAACTGGATATCCTCTAATCTAGAGGATACAACACCATTTTCTTGTTGTAAAACATTAATATTCTATTATTTATTCTCAAAAGAGTGCTTTTTAGCATGCATAATTTGTTTATTCAAACATAGCTCTAGATAATGACAAAAAAGTCTACCAAATGGAGAACTGTTCAAAGATTTTTATGCAAAAGATTCATTCTCCCTATTTCTGACGCTGCTCCCATACTATTTCTGATACAAGCCAGGAGGCTATTGACCTTCTTGTGCACCTGTCCTTGAAAGGCACTTCTAAAATGCTTTCTTCCAATGAAACCTTATGTAAAAGTAAACAAATATTACCTTATTATTAGTATTAGCACCTGGTTGCTGTCATCATTAAGTCTTACCTATTTGTAGTGTTTCAGCATCAAAGATATCGTCCTTGAAGAAAGCTCTAAAAGACAAAGGACTTGCACTGCAGTCTTCTGAAAGTTTCTCAACAGCTTGTCTAAACATATGAACTAAGTCATGAAGAGGTCCATCTAAATCAAGCTGGGAAGCGGATGGTGAAATCAAGCTGAGACGTACGGAGATTGATGCACAAGATGCAGAACTAGACTCCACAGTTTCACACTCAATTTGGAAGCCCTCTGACAACATCTTCATTGCAAAATGTTTTCTTTGGAGTGGATCATCAATTACTGCAACAACATGCCATTCAATGGCAGCATCTCTGGGTAGGTGAGATATTACAACCACAGTAAGCAACCCACACACTGCAGTTGCATCACGATATGTCTCTGAATCTTCAACCTAAAACATAAACAAAATATTGCGCATATTACAGTGCTAGTAGAAATTAATGTTGCTCTTATTCAGCTGATAAATTCAAAAAAGTATGTGCAATAGTTATTTAATGGAGACTTCTTCCCCTAAACTTTCCTTCTCATTGAAAAGACATCTTGAGCAATTACAAATTTGCCTGACAGTTAATATCTGCCCATTTTTGCAGTCTCAAAATACTACTACGCCTGTATATTTTAAGACAATGATCACAGTGTATTTTGCACTCATTCTGCAATCACAAAAATGTATTTTTGCATACCAAAAGTCTTCTATCTGCACTGGTCATTGAAGAACAAAAATGATAAATACTACTGAAACTACAGAAATGAGTTAGTAAAGCACCTAAGATTTATGTAAAAGTTGGAGTACTAAAGATACAGTTCAGATACAACAAAGATACGGTTCAGATAGTTTTGAACAGCACAATGATCTTGAACAAAACCTCTTAGAAGATAAAATATGTTTTCTTAATAGCAGTGCTCATTTAGGAAGTATATTTCAATTGTTTCCACATCAACCAGCACATCTAATTAGCTAACTAGGCAAGCTAACTCCGAGTAACTGAGTTCTGTTTCTTCTGATGGCATTAAGGAAGCACAACATGAATATACTGCATAAACCAGCATTACTTTGGAATCTTAACAAACCTAGTATGAGTACATAAAAGAATTATATTGTTCCTGTATTGATACTAGTATTCAATTCATCTGAATACAACCAAAACCAACCTTAGACCTTTCAACTAGGAGCAATACATTGCAATGGGTTGATTCCATTCAGCAGCTAAGCTCCACACAGCTGCTTGCTTACTTCTCCCCTCCCCAGTTTAATTGTTTAATAAGTGAAGAAAAAAAGGAAGAAAGGAGAAAAAAACAAAACAAGCAATGCAAAGGCTATTACTGAAAACCTTCCCACCAACAAACTGATACCTAGGTAGACTGTGAGCAATAACTACCCTCCCAAAGGTCCCTCCCCTTAGTTTTTATGGCTAAATATGATGTTACATAGAATGAAATACCCCTTTGGTCAGTTGGAGTCAGCTGCCCCAGCTGTGTCCCCTCCCAACTTTGTGTGCACCCTCAGCCTACTCACTGATGGGGTGGTGTGACAAACATATGCTGTGCAAGCACTTTTCAGCAATAGCTGGAAACCCTAGTGCATTATCAATGCTGTTTTGGTCACAAATGCAAACCATACAAGTTGCTATTGAAGAAAGTTAACTCCATCCCAGCCAAAAGCGGTACACACATTTAGGTCTGCTGTCACCTTATGCTTAAATGCATGTACGTATACTCATACAATGCATACAACAAGGTCTATTTATAGAAATCAACTCCATTTTATAATATACATACTCTCAAAAAGTGTGAATTACATTAACGTACTCTGAATATACTTTTTTTTTTTAATCAAATTTTTAAATCCTTATTCTGGGCAGCTGATTATTTTAATTCTTACAGTACCTTTTCTTCTTACAGTACTTTTTCCTCCATTTATATGGAGAGACAATATATTAAGCATTTTTAATATTAGTGACTGACACCATCTTTGTGTACACAGATAGCTTTTCTATATACCAATTTGCTTACACCACAGTATATACTGGTAATATTGTCTACTGCCTGACCTCTGAAAGGAAAAATAATAACAAGACAAACCTGTCATTTTGCCTGAAGTCGATAAGGCCATATAACTCACAGTACTTTCAATTCACAAGCTCAATTTTTATCCACTCACTCTCAGCTTTGAGAGGGAGAAATAATGACAGGTTACAGGCACTTTATTTCAAAATTCACTCACAAAGTTATTGACAAGCATTTTGCACAGAGTATCTTTGATGCTTGACCCTTGTGAACTGTTCACATGAAAAATGCACTTCTGTATTAACCACAGTGGAGCCTAATTCTATACCAAACATGCAGCAATTGCTTTAGCATTTCTGTTTTTGATATGGGAACAAAAATAGGGATAATTTGTTTCAAATTGCAGTCATAATAAAACCTCACTGAGTACTGTTTGCTTTCAGTACTTTCATTAGGCTAGCTGGAGCTGTTATTAAGGTACCAACACATAAATGTTATATTAGCACTTAACAAGAGAAGCACAGTATTCTCCTCTAGGAGATGAATTCTAACCTTGTCAATTTAATTCTGCTCTGAGTGCTGTAAAACAGTTTGAAAAGATGAAATACTGGGGCTTTGCACTGAGATTAAAAAAAAAAAGTCATGCTCATTCAGGCTTAAAGGCCACTGTGCTGGCCCAAGGTGCTGAGGTACTGTTTAGAAAAAGAAATCTAATGCAGCTCTCTCAGGTCACATCAAGCACTAAAACAAACTTTTCTACTTCCATGTACTTGTCTTAGGTTGTTAAATCAATTACTCACTATTTCTGCTTGCCTTCAGCTGCCATTTAGAATATGAAGAATTACTTGAAAATTAAGGCCACAAGAAAGTACATTTCCAAATTTAGCAAAGGAGAATCATTCTGTGTGAAAGACCTGTATGGTACCATAATCCTCGTAACCTTTAACTTTAGCGTCTGCAAAAAGCACAAGTGATGGAGCTACTGGGGACTAATAATCTTTCATTGGCTGCTACAGAATCTTACAGAAATACTCCTAAGAATGACCTCTCCTGACTTATTTTCAAGAAATTGCTGTCATGTGTTGTACCTGGATGCTGCATTTATAAGTTACCTGTCAGAAATTTACAACTGTCTTAAACAGCTGAGTATCTTTATGGTAGCCTGTCTAGTAAATGAGGATGAATATATAAAGTCTGCTAAGAAATTCTATTCATATGGTGCTGGAGCAATATAAATGTTAAAAGTGAAAATGAAGAGGAATTGTTTTATGACTAAGTTGCTTTTTACAATCATTTCTGCACTCTTATGGATGAGATCCAGCACTTCTGGCAGACAGCTGTAGTACTATGAAGAAAAATATGTTTTTAGGGTTCTTGCCCAAGGATACTCTTTGATAAAGGAGCACACATTTTGACCTAGTCCTTCAGCATCTTCAGAATCTTGGGAAAAAATAAGGTAGGATGGTATACGGCTTGCTTATAATTTTCAGAAGAGAAGTGTCAAATCATTCCTGGGAACCTCCAAAATTCTTATTATTGAGAGACAAGAAAACTGTTAGGGCAAGCACTGTTGGAAGCAGTGATTCCTTAAAGTGTGTATGACCTGAATTTTACAATCTTTTACAAATTTTGTAAAAGCTGTAGGTGTAGCTGTCATCTAAAAGTTTTTGCAATTAAACATTTATTTTCTAGCTATTAGTATTCAAATTAATTTCAATTCATGGGAAAAGCTCTGCCTGATGAAGATTCTGATTTCCACCTGTTAGCTTTTCCACAGAACTTAATCCTTTCTAAAAACAAATACTGAATGGTAGCTTTGCACCAGAAGTTTGAATTCAGTCACCAGGGAAAATAAGCAGATAGTACAGGTTCAATGGCTGACTGCTGAGGTAATGTGGAGACAAATGCTACTTCTGTGCTATACTTTTACATTATCTGATTTTAAGGGGGCTGGACAAAGAAGCCAGGTTAACATCCATTCTCTGTGCAGGAAACTGGCTCTGAACATTCACGACCTCTACAATGTCTTCTTTTAGAAATGGATGCAAACAGGATCTTCTCATAGACCACACTATGACAGGATTCTGATTCTGTCATGCTACAAAATTGTAGATTCCAGAACTTTGGACAAAGATTTGATATGACAAGTGATTTAGCTCTCACTGAATTTCATGTTAGGTTATCCTCTAAACATGATTCACAATTTCCGCCCCCTGCCAACAGGATCATCAGCTACTCAGTTAATCAAAGGTAGGAAAGCCAGAGTTCCAGAAAGCTTGTAAAAGGAAGCTAAAAAGCAGATTTTTCTAAATACATGCATTGTATCTGTATCATTCCCTGTCCAGAGAAGGACCATGAACACTGTCATTTTTTAAAATCTTGCTTTGAATAAAAACCCACAGCTCAACAAAGAATGTTTTCTATCGTGAAGAAATTACTGATCTTCTTTTGGTGATACAAAATACATTTCAATAACATGGGAAAATCAGAAAGTACGGAGTAGATTTTTAGAAGGACTGAGAATGTGATTCTGTTATTTACCTGACATTTTATAATACCAAAGTAGGCTGATGTCATATTACCGTAAACACTGAGAAGAGCGCCATGCTAAGCTAAGTAACACCTCGGGAAGTCTTCATGGACCGGTTAATAAGCAATCACAGCAGTTAACAGCAGTCAAGAAACCAAGTAAAATATTATGAATTCCTAGGAAAGGAATAGAGAAAAAGTGGGTAACATGCTACTGTAGAAATTCACAGCTCACCCACACCTTGAGTAAGATATACAGCTCTGGATCTCTCAACTGAAAAAGGACGTATTAGACACAGAAGGTTTTGAGAGGAGGACAACAGCTCTGGAGGGTCTGACTGGAAATGTTCTCCAGCCTTCCTAAGAAGAATATGACAGAGGTTTACAAAATCACACATGACATAAGAAGGGTGGACAGGGATAAGAATTGATTTTGCACACTTGTCATTCTGTACAAGAACTACAGATCATCAAATGTCATTAGTAAGAGCACGGTTTCAGAAAGAATGATGGTGGGTGACACCTTCAGCTCCTTGACAGAGAATGCTGTGGTTGCAAGAACTTTACAGGGATTCAAGGGGAGCCTAAAGTACTCAGAACACAGATTCAGTGGGGATTATAAAAGATACATATTAAAAATCTTAGTTAATTCTTAATTTATACAATAGTTAATAATTTATATAAAAATTAATTATTTATGTAACCATTAAAATTAATTACTTTAAATATGAATTAAAACAGTTTGAGGTTGAGAGAGTATTACGACGGATATATGCATTTTCTGGTTTTACTATTCACATCTCCTTAGGGCTACTTTTTGGAGTCACAATACTAATCACAGCCTGTAAGACTTTTATTAAAACATGTTATTTAAACATAAGAATTTATGCTTATTCTGATACTAGTGGTATGTTCGGTGAAGAAAAACAAGTGGGCTTTCTTAACTGGATTGGTTGAATTTTCACAACTAGTCTTTTCCAATATTTCTGTAATTCTAAGGGAGTTTTACATTCATCTATACTATTCTAGACATTTTATAGATGAATAATGAACACAGAGTCAAGTAGAATTTAGATAACAGCTTTGAAGTGCTTCTTCAGCTAGTTGAGCTGAGGCATTGGCATTAGAATATTGAGCTGAAAGAAGTGGAAGTGTGAAGTTGTTACTCTTGGCCTCTTCCTGGGTTAAAAAAAACCCCAAGAAATTGTTTATTCTTCTTCTTTTTCTCCAAAGCAGTATCATAGAATCAGCTAGGCTGGAAAAGACCTTTAGGATCATCAAGTCCAACTATTACCCCAGGACTGCTAAGGTCACCACTAAGCCACGTCACTAAGGGCCTCATCTACATGGTTTTTGAACACTTCCAGGGACAGTGATTCCAGCACTTCACTGGGCAGCCTGTTCCAATGCCTGATCGCCCTATCTGTGAGGAAATTTTTCCTGATACCCAAGCTAAACCTTCACTGGAACAGCTTGAGGCCATTACTTCTTGTCCTATTGCTTGTTACCTGGGAGAAGAGACCAAATCCACCTCACTACAACCTGCTTTCAGGTAGTTATAGAGAGTGATAAGGTCCCCATTGAGCCTTCTCTTCTCCAGACTAAACAACCCCAGTTCCCTCAGCTGCTCCTCATGAGACTTGTGCTCCAGACTCTTCACCAGCTTCATTGCCCTTCTCTGGACCCGATCCAGCACCTCAATGTCTCTCTGTAGTGAGGGTCCCAGAACTGAACACAGGATTCGAGGTCTGGCTTCACCAGTGCTGAGTACAGGGGGATGGTCACATCCCTAGTCCTGCTGGCTAAGCTATTGCTGATACAGGCCAGGATGCTGTTGGCTTTCTTGGCTGCCTGGGCACAAGCTGGCTCATGTTCAGTGTCTGTCAATCAGCATCCCCAGGTCCTTTTCTTCCGAGCAGCTTTCCAGCCACTCACAATCTTCCCGAATCACAGAGAGAACTGGAATAGAGAGAATTGGAAGGCATAGCAGCCTTCCAGTATCTGAAGGGGGCCTATAGGGATGCTGGGGAGGGACTCTTCATTAGGGACTGTAGTGACAGGACAAGGGGTAACAGGTTCAAACTTAAACAGGGGAGGTTTAGATTGGATATAAGGAGGAAGTTCTTTACTGTTAGGGTGGTGAGGCACTGGAATGGGTTGTCCAGGGAGGCTGTGAATGCTCCATCCCTGGCGGTGTTCAAGGCCAGGTTGGATGAAGCCTTTGGTGACATGGTTTAGTGTGAGGTGTCCCTGCCCATGGCAGTGGGGTTGGAACTAGGGGATCTTAACGTCCTTTCCAACCCTAACTATTCTATGATTCTATGAATCCTACTTTTAGGGGGTGGCACATACATCTTCAGTCCCCGCTAATACTGACAGAGACAGCACAGGCCACCACAGGAAACCAAAACGCGACAGTCCCAGACAGTGCCAAACAGGGGATTTGCTTGAGGCAGCTGCAACAGGAAAGAGGATCTTGAGCCCTATTACACTGGAGCCACTCAGATAGCCTTCAGTATTTTAACCCCTGTAACGAGGTTCTGCAATAGATGCTCAACTCAAACCTGCAAAAGTATAAGGATGATTGGCTGGAAATAAAAGGGGTCAAAGGGCTTGGGTGAAAATTTGGGTGAAGGTGACAGCACTACAGTTATCAAATCTAATTGTGTAAGATATATAGTAACAAGAAACAAGAATGGGAACTCTTCTTATACTTTATATTCATGCATAGGAGGAAGCTGAAAAGGTTGCTTGGAAGAAACTTAGCTAACACTTTTACGAACATGCTTAATGCAGAAATACAATCCCTTTCATGTCACAAGAAGGAAGGCTAACAACAGAGGTTGTCAATTGTTTTTTAAACTTCTAATTAACTTGTATCTCTACATTAAAGTAAAACAGTTATCCTAACTCCTATGTGCATAATGCTTTTCTGAGCTTTGCTCAGATATGAGGAGTTACCACACCGGTTCACAGTATTACCAAGTCCTTACATTTTGTATGCCTTAGTTCTTAGTAAAGATTCACTTGGGAAAAAAAAAATAAAATCAAAGGCAGACCTATTAAAATTCCAATGAAAACACAGGAATAATGAGTATAGGAAAAACTTATTCTCAATCCATTGCACAAGCATTTAACTGTTTTACTTAACTGAAAAAGGTACACATTTCAGCTATTAACTTTTCTTATACACATTTGTTTATTTTGACCATTCTCCATTTGTTCCAAATGAGAAACATGAAAAATACTCTTTTTACTGTGTGAGTAAGGACTAAGGTCTACCTACCTCAGAGCTGAATATGGAATCAGGCTATAAGAGACGAATGCATAATTGCTATCTCTACAAAGAATTGACTTAGAGAACAAAAAGAAAGATACTGTGATGTTACTTTTAGAAGCTGAGTTTATGAAGACCTTATATGGTATGCATTATTACACCATTATAGCAGCAAGATTAATGTGCCTTTAAATAATACATTTAAAATTTCTTTTACACTGCCTGCATTAAACAGAGTGTATCAAACTCCTGAGATCCAGTTTAAGCATTGCTAGAGTCTCTCAGAACAATAGGTTTATGACTTTAAAAAGTAAAGATTCCACTAGGAAAACCACATAAGAATAAAAATGTCAGTTCCTGAAGAAAGTAGGATAGAAGCAATCCTTTTAACATCCTAGTTTGTCTAATAAATAGGCCACATGCATTCCTAGTATAACATGCCTGAATTCAAAGAATGAATACCAACGTTGTATAACAGTAAAATTGTTAAGAATATTCTTTTTACAAAGTTTACAAAAACAAGAAAGTCTAACATTTAGTAATCCTTCCTGAAATAAAACAGATTATTTGCTGCATGCCAAAAATACATTAACACAAGACTGGCAGGCTAAAAATGAGGTCTTATAAACCTAAATATTTATCATGGAATAGAAACTCTTATTATAAAAAGAAACAAGTACTTCAGACATTTTATCCTTTACTCCTCAACGTGTTGGACAAAGTTGATGGTAGTTCATTTATCACTGTGTTATGTAGAAATTATTTTTTTACAATGCCAAATAGAAAACTGAGCCTGTGCTTACTCGGTGTTACTGAACCAGGGAAAATTTAGAGGAAACAAGGCTGTTCTTTATTTTTTTTGTGGGTCAGCATCTGATAGCACATTTTGCAAAATAATTTCTTTTTTGTGCAGTCTTTATGTATCTTTAAAAAACTGAAACTTGAAAAAGGGAAAGTAGATAAAGGGGAATCAAATATGGCTACAGAAATTTGGAGGCAGTACTTTTTAAGGATATTTTTAGCCAAATTTTTTGTTTTGATTGGATTTCAAATTAATGTTATATCTTAATACCCTGATCTTAATACCATACTCTTCCACATGCTGGCATTGGAGAAAAAAAAAAATCCCAATTAAGTCTTCTTGATAGTAATTGTGAAAAATCAGCAATTGTGATCATGATCATGAAATGATCAGCATTTATCATACCAAACACAACAGCTTAAGTTTTCCCACAGAGGCATTCTGCAGGTGAATAAAATGAGCATACCTCGAAGTTAAATTAGTGACAGTATAGGAAAGCTGCACTCCATACAATATATTGCTGGCTATTACTAGGATTTGTCAAGGTGATGGGCTAAAACTTTATAGTGTTCAACCAAGTATGTCAGAACAAAGTACCGTAAAAATTAACTAACATCGCTCTTAGGGCCCAAATCCCACAATAAATCTAACACAAAACTGATTTTATAAGTTGAGACAGAATTTTTGGTGCATAAGGGATATGTTTAAGTATTTGCAGAACCAAAACTTTCATGAAAAAATGATCTCTGAAAAGTACTACTGTAAGTATATGTAAGCATTATATAAAAGCAAAAAGCAAATACAGAAACTCATTAAAATAGAAAGAGTTCATAAGAAATCAGATCAATAACTGTATGATCTACAGCTTATATGACTCAAACAGAATAACTTTGCAACTTGTTATTCTGCCTTTTACCATGATCATCAACAGAGGAAAGAAGTGGTCTAAATTTTCATCACTTCTGTGCGCTAGACAAAAGGGCTCAGTTTGAAATTAAAGACATAACCTTACAAGCTCTCTTCTGGTTATATTTAGTACATAAGGATAAAATTTTCTTGTTAACTTTGCTTCTCTTTTCTGTTGTTGGATCACTGTGTTTTCATCATTTAATTTCAGAAACTGAGAGGCTCTGACATGATCAAAATAAGAGCAATCAGTATAACATTTCCATGAAGACACAGTCAGCTTTGAAGGAGTCTCTAGAACAAATAAACAATTGGAATACTGTATACAAAGTATACAGTAATGTATAACAAATAAATGAATACTGTATACAAAGTTTGTAATAACTAGGCTAACGCCTCTGCTTTCTGGCCTTATGAACCTGGAAGTCTGCTTGAAAAGTAATCTTAAATGATTACTTGTGAGAATAAATTGAAAGAAAAATAGAAAATGCAAACTGGCCGCTGAAGAGACACATTTCTGCATGCCCTGTCATGGAGAAGAATCTCCTACTGAAAGGCTGAGACTTCAGTTTTTGCTTTCCCAGGTAAGTATCACAGTCTTTTCCTATGCTATTATCTAAAAGCACAGTCTCAATAGCCCCATAGACTTAAAGAGGTTTCAACTACCCACTGAGTTTCATCTCTTTTCAAAATACATTTCATAATTGCATGTGACAATTACGCCACCATCAAAGCAAATGAAAGATTTTTAAATATTGGGTAATCAGTTAGGGAATCATGATGATATCAAATGGAAAATATACAATTTCCCCACAATTTTAGATGTTTATAAACTTCAGCTATAGCACTGATTCAGAGGAAAGTACGTTCAAAGGACGTGTCCCTGCCCATAGCAGGGGGGTTGGAACTAGACGATCTTGAGGTCCTTTCCAACCCTAACTATTCTATGATTCTATGACTGCAATGAATGTGCCTGGACTGGGAATCTGAGATGCACAAGACTGCCAGCACGGCTGTCAGAGGCATAATGCTTGAAATTCACAATTAGACAATAAGCATTAGTTTTAAAAATGGATATGACCTCTTGAAGGAGATTTTTGCTCTTACTAAGCCTTTAATTACTCCCACTGATATATAATGAGCCGGATTAAGTTTTGTTTATTGTGGTTGTGGGTTTTTTTGCTTGTTTTTGTTTTTCCTGAAGGTACTGTTTCTGGCTTCACCACAGTATTTGAGTAAGCAAGTGCTCTGATACAATGTGAATATCTGTATTTTTTTTTCCCCTAAGTCAAAGGGGGTCAGGGAAGGGATTTTTGCTTTTGTTAACTGCATACAAGCCTTTCGCTTGGTATATTCTGCAGAAGTAGTCACGCTACCATCTGTACTTACCAACCTGATAAAACACCCTTCCTAGTGCATGGGAAGCTCAGCCTCTTGGTTCTCATCCTGCGGCATAAAGTATTTTAAACTCTTAACGTATGATATATTTTAGTCGAGTATACTCACAGGGTTCAAAATAGGGATTTCTGGGTGAAATGTAATGGTCTGTGATATACAGGTCAGACTAAATGATCTAATGGTGCCTTCTGGCTGTACAAGCTACTCAAGCTATGAAATCTGTTTTACCCACTACTTACTCTCAGCCTTTCTACCAATGCTGCAGTGCCTGAGCTCTAAAACCTCACACTGAGAAGGCAACCATCTTACTCATTATGGCCTTTAATATCCCTTGCTGATAGTTTTAAATCTTTAAACAGCCCTACCTGTTGTGCTCCCTTTTATGTGTTCTCATAGTTACAGATATAATTTCGGAAGCAAAATATCTAAACAGTAAGCATAATAAAAATGAAACAGGTTAAAGCTTATTAGCAGTAGGGAGCAGATGTAGCAAAATTCTGCCAGTTCCCCTACATTTCCTCCCCAGCAGGGACTTTCTGTCAAGCTGTGAGATAGTTCTATACAATAATGCAGGCTGCTGTTACTGCAATTGCACCTTCCTATACCTCACTATTGTACTAAAAATTCACTTGGATTTTTGATTTCTTCCTTCGCAGTAATAATAATACTTAAAGCACTTCCTGCAGAGCTAAATGTAAATTCAAGCACTGTAAGCTAGATGCTCAAAAGGGCACTGAAATGTAAAATTGATAAGAAAATAATCACATATTGAAAAGCTGTTTTATTTGCTTTAAAAATATTAACTTCTGTTCAACAACCTAAAGGTTCCTGAGACAAGAGATAACCAGTTAATGACTGAAGTTATGATTCCTTGAAATACCTCTCAAACATATATCATTCAATATATCAGTTACAATGTGGAAAAAAGATAACTATTTAAGGAACAAAGTCATAAATTGATAGCAATATAAACTGAAAGCAAATGAAGTCTGACACATGAAACATGATCACAGACTGTCACTCTGAGGGTTTTATTCTTCATGTGTAGTGTCAAAAATAAGCACTTAGGAAACAGAGTTGAACTGAATTAAGGATGTTCAAGATGGAAAGATTCCACTTGAAAATCATTTGAGAGTGTGTACCCAAATGGGACAAAAACCTGTAAAGTTAATGGTCAAAATCTACTACGTAGGCATTAAGGATAACCGATTTTACGATTTAGAATTTAAGTTTCGGATACTGATTGCAAAGATGTCTTCTTTGAAAGCCTACGTCCTTCTGAACTTTGACCTTCAGCTCTGGAACTGATTTTCAAACCCAATGTCAGCGTTTACCTCACATATCCTGACTATGACCACCTGTTCACCCATACACATACAGCAATGTTGGCTACTGCTGTTAAACCTGGAGTGAAATTTTGCAGTATGCAATGAAGAAAATTGTGAAGCTGCTGGAGGCAGAAGTAGAACAATCTAAAAATTCTGGTGGCACTATTAAACTTCTATTAACTGTCAGGCTCTCCCCCACTGAGACAGCTGCCTTTGTTAGTCATATGATGCATAGATGTGCAATTAAAAAAAGTAATATATATTATTATTTCTTAGTAAACAAAGCTTTTTAGTGAAAAATACAAACATTTAAATTCCTTCATTTTATGTACAGGAGTATTTTGGGGGCAAATGTTTGTTTTCAGTAGTTACTTCCATTGCTTAATATGGTATGAGTGCAAAGCAAGATCGGTTATATTGATCAGGAACATATATATATATCAGGAATATAACAGGACTATTAGGACTGCACATGCCCTTTATCTTAAATCAAGCATTTATATCGGCCATAATGTCCTAGATACAGTTCAGAACTTGGATTTTGCAGGACAGGCTTTTCAGTTCAGTGTTATAGCAGTCAAACCCAAGGCATGCAGCTTCCTAGAACCTATTGTGGTGGGTTGCCTGGCTGACAGGTAAGCCCCCTGCTGAGTCCCTTGATCATGTTGTCTGCAGTGGGATGGGGAGAGACTTGGGAGGGTAAAACTGAGAAAAAACACAAGTGGAGATAAAGACAGTTTAATAACAGAAAGAAAGAGGAAAAAAACCCAGAAGGTACTCACTCACCACCTCCCACCAGCAGTCTCAGAGGAATGGCTATTTTGGAAAAAAACCCTGCTCCAGTTCTTATTGTCAAGCATGAGTTTATACGGTATGTAAGATTTCTTTGGTCCATTCACGTCAGCTGTCTCAGCTGCGTCTCATCACAGCTTCTTGCTGAGCCTCAGCCTGCTTGCTTGGTGTGGGCAAGGTTGGAAAAAGAGAAAGGCTTGATGCCGTGCAGGCACTGTTTAGCAACAGCCAACACTGGTCTGCTATCAACAAGGTATTAGTCACAGATCCAAAACACAGCACTACAAGGGCTGCTGTGAAGAAAATTAACTCTATCCCAGCCAGAACCACTACATCCACTCACAAGAGGAAGTTCACAATAACCTAAAAATTATAATTAAAGTTTGATTTAAACGTGTACCTGTTGCTAGCACTCAGAATGAGACATATGGAAAGCAAACCTGATACATCTCTCAGATAGTACTAAAACATATAACAGGATCTTAACTCTTATGTTTCTGAGGGCAGGTGAGTCCATATACAGAAAATTGGAATGGAATGTTTTCAATAAATGACCTTTAAGTGACACGTATTAATACATGTACTTGTTAAAAGTTGTTATACTAACAAAAGAATACAAGTGTATATTCACGGATATGTATGCAATGTATATATTTACCTGTATGCATAAATATGGGTATGAGGAGGAAGGGAAAGGAAAATACCTGTATACCTATACATCTCCTCCATCTAGTTCTGCAGAACATGTGCAGACAAAGACTGTGCCTTACTGAGCAGATACTTACAACTCCACACAAACATTAATTTGACAAATTATGATAGAACTTTACCAAAATTACTGACTTGATTAGAAATGATTGACAATTAGTATTTTCATCAGTTAACAGTAGCATTTTCCTCTTTTTTTTTTTTCCACTTTCTCATTCAGATATATGCAGAAGTAACTACTTTGTCAACTACAGGAGATGGCCAAGATGTTTGGTTTCACAAAGGGGCCTGTGAAATACATAAAGACCTGCATAATATTAACACTGAATAATGTCCAAAAGAAAATCAAAGTTAGATTTCAAGTGTTACCAGCTGTGTTCGCTGTGTTACAACTACAGGATTGATGAGAACTATACACATGTATCATATCAGCTGGAAGCATTTTTATTTTTCATCCATGAAGCGGAACAGGCACAGAGAGGAAGCTGAAAGTGATCATTCAGTGCAGAGCTGGCATGCATGTTACTGGGTACTCACCAGTTAGCACTGCTCAATTTCGTTATGTAAAAAAGGGGTTTCAAAATAATGCTCACTCAGTTTCAAGCTGTCTTGCATACTTTTTGAAAGTGGTGTACAGGAAAGGATAAATAATTTTTGGTTTACTTTAATTTTTATGAGTAAGGAAATTGAAAACCTATTAATTTTGAAGCCCACATGTGATATCCTTCAGAGAAGAGGAGGAAGAGGAAATGAAATTGCTAACATGACCAGCACATAGAATGAGAGATGAGGTTAATCAAGTACTGAAATTTAGTAGTATCCCTTGGATTGTACTATATACACTAGTGAAGAAGTAATTCCACTGGAAGAAGCAGGTATTTGCCTGAGTTTTGTTTTTCCTTTTTCTGTCAAGTTTTTGGTGGTGGAAGATTGTAACTGTATCTAAGTAGAGATAACATTCTTGCACAGTTTCAAAAGGTAAAGGTGTTACTTTCAGCTCTACTTTTGGCTGAAGCTTGAGAAGAACAGGTATGAATTTTCCTATGTAACTGTGGAATTTCTCTTCAGTGATAATTTGCAAAAATCTATCAGTGGTGTTGATGTTGACCCCAACCAACAGCTAGATACCCACACAGAATCACAGAATCATAGAATAGTTAGGGTTGGAAAGGACCTTAAAATCATCTAGTCCCAAGCCCGCTGCCATGAGTAGGGACACCTCACCCTAAAGCATTTCAAGGCTTCGTCCAACCTGGCCTTGAACACTGCCAGGGATGGAGCTTTCACAACCTCCCTGGGCAACCCATTCCAGTGCCTCATCACCCTCACAGTAAAGAATTTCTTCCTCATATAGAATCTAAACTTCCCCTGTTTAAGTTTTAAACCGTTACGCCTTGTCCTGTCACTACAGTCCCTAATGAAGAGTCCCTCCCCAGCATCCCTATAGGCCCCCTTCAGAAACTGGAAGGCTGCTATGAGGTCTCCACACAGCCTTCTCTTCTCCAGGCTGAACATATCTGCTCGCTCACCCCCTAACCCCAGCAGGACAGAAGAGACAACAGGAAAAGTAAAAATGAGAGAACTCTTGGGTCAAGACAAAGATAGCTTAGTAAGTGAAGAGAATAAAAGTGATGCAAAGGGAATCATTCACCACTTCTGATGAGCAGACCTATACACATCCAGCCTCTGGGGAATAGCCACTCAGGAAGATGAAACTCCCCAGTTTTTCACAGAATCACAGTGTGATTTGGGTTGGAAGGGATCTTAGAGATCATCTAGTTCCGACCTCCCTGCCATTGGCAGGGAAACCTTCCACCAGAGCAGGTTGGCCAAAGCCCCATCCAACCTGGCCTTGAACACTGCCAGGGATGGGGCAGCCACAGCTTCTCTGGAAAGCATGTTCCAGTGTCTCACCACCCATATAGTGAAGAATATCTTATTGCTGCACATGATGTTATATGGTATGGGATACCCCTTTGGCGGCCTCTTGCCCATCCCCAGTCTGCCCGCTGGGGGTGCTGAGTGGGAAAAACAGAAAGCCTTGAAACTGTGTAACATTAGCCTGTTAGCAACACTGTTCTAGACACAAATCCAAAGCAGCCCCATGAACAGTGCTATGAAGAAAGTTAATTCCATCCAAGCCAAGCCTATTCAGTAGGTGAGTTTCCTTTCTGCATAAACATAACAAAAGAGGATACTGCCCACAGGCTTAGGGGGAGAATTTCAGTACAGAAGTTTGACTCATTTCTGAGATTGAAGTTTTCTGATTTTTACTGAGCACACTATGAGGAAACAGGTTAAAATACCCTCCCTATAAAAGACCAAGATCTACAATAGCTACTTGGTACTTAATAATCAAACTACTTGTTGGAGGCATTGACTTGGGAGGAACACTTGCAGTGCCTAAAAGAGATTAGCCTGCAACAGTTTTAGGAAGCATCAGTTGTTAATAAAGCCATCTACCTAGGTTGGAGTGGTAATCTAGCTCTTCTTTCAGTCCTGATCTGCAGTATTAACTTCTCCAAAGGAGAACAAAAAGGATTTGAAGCCGATGATTTCCCTGAAATTCCTTCCTTCATTGTGGGGATTTAAAGTAATTAGGACTACATTTTAATATGGAAGTGAAAGTAGGACTTTTAGCAATTTTCAAACAAAATGGTATTCTCCCCTCCATTAAGAGGCACTAAAAGCAGGTGCTCACCCCAGGGTTCAAATCCTGTTAATGGCTTTCACAGTCATCACACATGAGACTTGACCAGAGATTCTGTCCTAAGCAAACTGTGGATGCATATATGCCCTCTTGCTTAGCACAGAAGTGACAGGTTCAAAACAGAAATATTTTCAGCAAAGGAGATGAAGAATCACTCAAAAAAAAAAGACCTCTTATAAGGGAACTGCTGCAGGGGAAAATCAGTCAGCCTGGCTGAACTAGGCTGTTTACCACCCTGAATAACTTGACATGCTTTTCTTCACTGTGTCTAACTGAAAAACAACATTCAAATGCATGTATATATTACCTGTAAATGGCAAATAAGCTCATGGAAATCAGTTTTGCTGACTTATACCAGCTGAGTATTTGATTGTATCTGTACCTACCTACAAAAACATTCACACAAGAAATGCTCTCTTTTCTTAGTTTCTATTGTTCATATTTTATGTTTACATTCTACAAGTTAAATTCATGTATACTATCTACAATATTATGCAATCATATGATTTTTCATGCATACATACATATTCAATTTCTAATAATGCCCTTAGTTAAAATCTCGTAGATGGCTTCATTGTTCTTTTTGTTGACTTTATTCCTTTGTACAATTCACTAAAGTGCCACTGTTACAAATCAAATGTCATAGTCTTCCTTGAAAAAAAAAAATCAAAGTGGCAAACCTTTCACCTCCCATCATGGCCCAGTGTCAAAAAGCAGACTATTTTCAAGGACCTCTGGAATTCCACTATCTGCATTTGACCTGTGTTAAAGATTCTCATTACAGTTGCTTCAAATGAATACAAAAGCTTTGTTTAATCTGAACACAGGGGAAATGAAATAATACACTCTGCACAAGATGAAAGACCCACTACCCCTGTGCTATTTCAATGCACTGCATGCTCTTAACATGGGCCATAAAAGAAGCCTGGTTTAATATATCAAACTGTGGAACATTCAAAATACCATCTAGCAGCAAAATAAATGCTACAAACCTGATGAGACCAAAAAATGGAAACAGACACAGGTACTTTTTTACAGAATTTTTGATAGACATGGGTACTGCCTGGCGGCAATGTTTGTAAAATATATATAGTTTTCTTCTGGTAACATTACCAATTAAATTAATTAACTTATGTGAGGTTTTACTGCTATGCAAATGTAGCAGGGTTCTAATTTATCATTTATATTTTTATAGTATTAATTTACTTCTACCCCTCACATTTTAACTGTTCTGTTCAAGAAACTGGCAAAAGAGGAGACAACTGAATTAGTATTACCTGTACTGTTTTCCACAGGACACATAATTTTCAATACTATTTGGAAATCTATCCAATTGCATTAAACATAGATATTCACCAAAACATAGAATAAAATATGCAAAAAGCATGTACCTGAATATTATGGTCTTACAATACCCTGTTCAGGATGGTGAAAAGGTACATATCTTCTTACAGAAACCTTTTAAGTTTAAGGTCATTTTCTCCATAGGTAAAGAGGATCTTAAACATTTGTCCAATCCTTTGCAAGAAAAACCTTCAACTGCCAGTATCTGAGCATAAGCTACTTCTGTTCTACTTGGGATAAAGTGTCAGAGAATGCATGAATTTTATTTAAATTCATGACACTCTACATACTTCAAATACTGTAGGTGTTTCTGAACAACGCAACAGACTGCCGTGTTATAGATGCATCACACCATTCTAAATGACTCCCATGAAAACATAGTAATTACTCCAGAAAACCACTGCATGTAGCTAGACAGCTTCTGGTTCAGGATTTAACTTATTTATAATTTGGACCTGTGCATTATTTGGTAGAAAAAGTGGAAAGACACAGGGTAATAGCAATAGTATTTACAGGAGTGTCTAAGGAGGTACGATGTGGGGGCTTCCTAGAAGGGGCCCAGTGCCCCTAAATGACTGCTTTTTGGTATTTAAAAAAACCCCAAACTAGTCCAGACTCTTTTACATCTTTTGACATCTAAATAGTTTGCAAATCTGGCCCAAAAGGTTTAAATTTAAGTACTTTAAGTTGGCATCAAGTTATCCAAGTGCTGAAATAAGCAAGAAACCCATTCACAATATATATCAGATAAAACATTGAGAATCATTTTTCCACCACTTCTGCATTACATGCTATTAAGGCACACATTGTCAACAACCTGACTGGCATTCCACACAGAAAGTCAACTGTAGCGCTCTTTTGCTGGATTTGAAACAGTCACGGGATCACAGCCACTCATCCTGAATGCTTACCATAAAAAAAGAAAGCTTCTGTCAGAAGAAAGCGGGCTGGAGAACATTTAAAGTTTGTAGTACATTTTCATAGGAATTTATTGGAGTGAGAGGACCAGGCAGCTGATGTCCAAATGCACTTTGTGTTATAAAAGCCAACAAACAGATACTTTTTCATGTCACGGGAAGTACTTCCATGGGCAGGGACACCTCACACTAAACCATGTCACCCAAGGCTCTGTCCAGCCTGGCCTTGAACACTGCCAGGGATGGAGCATCCACCACTTCCCTGGGCAACCCATTCCAGTGCCTCACCACCCTTACAGTAAAACACTTCTTCCTTATATCCAATCTAAACTTCCCCTGTTTAAGTTTGAACCCGTTACCCCTTGTTCTGTCACTACAGCCCCTAATGAAGTGTCCCTCCCGAGCATCCTTATAGGCCCCCTTCAGATACTGGATGGCTGCTATGAGGTCCCCACACAGCCTTCTCTTCTCCAGGCTGAACAGCCCCAACTTCCTCAGCCTGTCTTCATACAGGAAGTGTTCCAGTCCCCTGATCATCCTCGTGGCCCTCCTCTGGACTTGTTCCAACAGTTCCATGTCCTTTTTATGTTGAGGACACCAGAACTGCACACAATACTCCAAGTGAGGTCTCACAAGAGCAGAGTAGAGGGGCAGGATCACCTCTTTCGCCCTGCTGGTCACGCTCCTTTTGATGCAGCCCAGGATATGGTTGGCTTTCTGAGCTGTAAGTGCACACTGAAGCCAGCTCATGTTAAATTTCTCATTGACCAACACCCCCAAGTCCTTCTCCTCAGGGCTGCTCTGAATCTCATCTTTGCCCAGCCTGGAGCTGTGCCTGGGATTGCTCTGACCCATGTGTAGGACCTTGCACTTGGCATAGTTAAACTTCATGAGGTTGGCATCAGCCCACCTCACAAGCGTGTCAAGGTCCCTCTGGATGGCATCCCTTCCCTCTAGCATATCAACTGAACCACACAGCTTGGTGTCATCGGGAAACTTGCTGAGGGCGCACTCAATCCCCCTGTCCATGTCACCGACAAAGATGTTGAATAAGACTGGTCCCAACACCAACCCCTGAGGGACACCACTCGTTACTGGTCTCCAGCTTGACACTGGGCCATTGACCACAGCTCTTTGTGCGCAGCCATCCAGCCAGTTCTTTACCCACCGAGTGCTCCACCTATCAAGTTACATTAGATATTATCTTTCTATGCAAGTCTGTCTTCTAATCTTAACAAAATATCCTGTTTTCACAGTTTCAAGATCTCCTTTCACCAGTATTTTGGGTTTGCTTTCAAATACAGGCATCCCTAAACTTTGTGTCAGCAACTGCACACTGTGTACTAAATGTACTAAAATATTTCCTTATACAAAGAGAAATTATATTTCTTTATAACAAAGAAACCAGAGAAAACGTTTCAGATAGCTCTGGAAAATCTGCCTTGGAGTTCTGTATATGCCATCAAATCAAAATAAGAACTGAAACTAATTTTTATCATTCAGTCACATTTATCAAGAAGTGTATTACCAAGCAGCAAAAGGTCTTCAAGTTTTTCTCCAAGTTATGTGGTCTTAACACAAAAAAAGAATTAATAATACTTTGCCATGAAACATACATTTGAATAGCAACAGCCCAAACCAGTATCTCTTACACAGTCTATCAAAATGGATATATTTTACTGGCCTAGCTATAACAAATCTTGCTGAGGATTAGCAAGATGTAAAAAGAATAAAACACAGCCGTTAAACAAGCTGGAATGCTTGAAATCTTGAGACAGTACAGCATGTTTCTTTTTTGTATTGGTGAGGATAACAAAAGAAAGCAGAAAGCAGGCATTCAGAGCTAAGGAAAAAAAAATGTAATGATCTTGCCCATCTCAGTTAGTCTAGTGGAATCCATGGTACAGACAGAATCCACCACTTGAAATACCCTAACAAAGTACCGCAGGGATGGTTCTGCATGGAAATCAGTGTCAATAATGATTTTATAATTGGGTGTGTACACAAAGTAAATTAATGAAATTTTGCAGGCACAGTCACTGTTATATCATTATACAATAATTATTTGGAATATTTCCATCTATCAATAACGCCATCTGTCCCACCCAATACAAATGGACTACAACCCATCTGGCTTATTTTTTCTATTGATTACTTTGCTGAATGAGTTAGCAAAACTACTTATAAAATCATCATATTACATGACACTGTCATTAAAAGATGTGAAGTAAAGAAAAACACAAGATGAGACTTAATTGGAAAACTGTCAGTTCTTTTTCCAAAAAGTTTTAGCAATGCTACAAGATTTTTTCTTCCTACTTATGTAAAAAAAAGGCTCTAACTGCTAACTACTGGATTAGGCAGAAACTGTTTTACCACACCATTGTTACTACTTCTGACTAGGTGTGTTAGAGAAGCTCCCTAAACGTATCACCTCAAAGTGTCAAAATGTTCCAAAGCATGTCTGGGAATCACAAGGGAACTGTGGAAGGTGTGTAACTTAACAATAGGGTTGGGGAAAGCTGCTGATGGCTGGCACTTGTATTTGTTAATTCCAATTATAGTTTCCTAGGTTTTGGCTTTGATTACTTGGTACATAACTGTCTTCATGCTATCTGCAGCCTCTGTTGTTTTTTTTTATCTACTGCTTCCCTCAACTAGATTTTAATTTCTACAACTGCAGCCTGGTTTTTATTTTGATTTTAACCTCTGCTTCTCTTAACTATATTTTAATTTCTCCAACAAGCACTACTTAGCAACAATGAAGCTTTATCAATCTATAGAACTTAAACACTTTCTTCGTCTCCCTCACTCTAGATAAATCTGAGTTTCTACAATACCCTTCAGTTTAGTTTTCTGTGCTTTGCTGTGTACACAAACCCTTACTAATCAAAAGAGCACGTATAGCCTGAGGAAAAATTCAATTCCTCTGTCTGAACCTCCTATTGACAAAATGATAGAGAAATTGGAACATCTGGCTGCTAATAACATCTCATTGCTACTGATATTTTTTTCCAAAGCATTTTCACAGCGTGCTACGGCACACATTACTTCATCTGCTAATATTTTTTTGCTCTGATACTGTCATTAATGAATATGATCTAATAAGCACAGTGGAGATCGATGAATGTCCTCTAGGATTGTTTGATGCTCCTCTAGGATGTTTTTCTTAAACATTCCTGAAAACTGTTAAACAGATAACTCTTCATAGATGTATGTCAAGGTAGCAATCATTTTTAAAGCTATGCCTTGAATAATCAAAAGGCGATCAGGGCCAGATACTAATAATAGACCCACAGCAAGCAACCTTATCAGTATCTTTCATGTAGCTTAGAAAGTACTGCCTTTAAAGTACTGCCTCAGAAAGTACTGTCATCTCAGTAAGTGCAAGAAATAAAAGAGTCAATATAGCATGGCTGTAACTACTTAAGACCAAAAAAGATTTTATGTTGAAAAAAAGAAAAGTTTCAAAGAACTGGCAAACACCACCAACCTGCCCTCAAATCATGGAAATTACAAATGAGAAAACATGTAGGCTTTGTAGTCATGCACGTATTACTGAGGAGTCACACAGCGATAAAGGAATTGAACTTATAAATTTAGATTCAATAAATTCAGATTCAATACAGTTGGTCTTGGAGGAGTAGTAAACACTATTTAAGACAGTCCTTTATTAATGCATCAAGGTGGAATGTGTAAGCATCTAAGTGAAGCATACATCTTTTCTCAGGAAGACAAGTGCCTAGTGCAGAGACTGAAGGTGAAGGAAAATAGAAAGCCAGTTTCAGGTGCATTTTTTCTTATTCTGTGGCAGCATTAACATAGGCTACATTGTGCTTCCAAGCCATGTATTTCCCTGAGAAACCATAATAATTAAGTTATATTAAATTATACAGCAATTATGCAGTTACTACTCCTTTTTACTCATTTGTGGGGAAGTTATTTTTTATTTACAAGAGTTGTGGCCATTACCCTTTCAGTGCTTGCAGGGTGTTCCATGGCTATTTAAGAAAAGTGGTACATACATAATAGAAATTATTATGTATCATTACAAATCACTGTGTAAACCATTACCCTGTTAAGAGATAATCTAGGGTCAATCAATATGCAGCCATGCTTCAATCTAGTCTTAAAAGTTAAACTTAATAATAAGCAATTATGAGCAATAAACTGCTAAATGCAGTTGTCATGACAATACTGATTGTAAGAAAGTGTGGGGAAAAAACCTCAACAGAAGAACTCACAAAAAGTTTAGAACGCCCAGCTCTTATTATGTAAAAATATATGGGCAGAGGTAATTCAAATACAGTTCAACACATTTCTGTTGGAGGAACTGACTGCTTTTTGAGAGTTCTTTAACATACTGCTTTGGGGAATTAAGATAAAGTTAGTGATGAATATAACTTTCTATTAAGCAATTTTCTTTCTCAATTGTGCACAACCGTTTATGAGCCAGAACATAACAGCTCAATCAAATATTATTGTATCAGCTTTACTTAAACCTCTCTGAAATGTACTGAGAAAATTCTGATAATACTACAAGAGTTAGAGGGAAAAAAAAAAGAAGACAACCCAGAAAGAAGAAAATGGATATCACATCTACCTTTTTACATTCTCCTAATTTCTTCTGCCACAGATAGTGAGCAATAGGAATGTGCTTGTTGTCAGTTACATAGCAGCTGGCTGTAATGACATGGTGGAGTGAAGTGTTGTGGCTCATAGCTTGAAGAACTCGCTCAACATGACGGAGGGAAACTATGGCCTCAGTCCTTATGCCACCACTCACAAGCTGCATCGTACAAGGTACTAGAGCAATCTGTCCAGCAGAGTAGAGAACATCTCCAACCTAGAAGAAAATAAAAATAACAAAATAATATTCTGGGAGTGTAAAGGCAGCAAGGGAAACACTTTTCTCTTTTTGAGGTCGTTTCACCAGTAGTGTTGTGTGCCACCATTTGTCACAAATGGAGCAAACATGCCAGTCTAAAGATATTTTTTGATAGGAATTTAACTACAATAGAAACACAATACTGCAATAAATTAAACTAGCAGTTAATTCATGGATGTATGTGTCGGCTCAAAACAATAATATCTCATGTTACTGACACCTATGGCTGCTGGATCACAGTGATGCCCCAACATAGTTAAATATGTTCTTGTTTTCTGAGTGGTGATGCACTCTATCTTTGGTTCAGTACGTATAAGAAAGTATACACATATATCCGTAATGTCTTTAGTAAACTAGTTTAAAAGAGTTTCGAAAATGGAATTAAATGGGTGACCAGATGATACCATCAGTATATGTTTTAAGTTGAGCTGCAATGCAGTTAGTTCAGACTGATTTTCCAAAATCTTCCTGGCAACACTCTGAAGACCTACTTTTTTTAGCAGCAGCCAGCGAAGGAAACATTTATTCTTACTATTCAGACATCTCAAAGACTTATTATAAAATCTTAATGTAAATATAAAAACTTTTCATCCTCTTATGCTGCACTTCTCTAGAAAGTCTGCACATTTCCTGATCAGTGAAGCCGTAAATTTAATTCAATATAAAAAGAAAACTAAGAATAGAAGTGGGAAGTCAGGTGGGTGTAAGCAGCTTTGAAGTCAGCACAGGAAGCATTTTGCTAGGAGTAAAGAGGGGGAAAATGGACTGTGCAAAGAATCTTCCGGAAGAATTTTGCAGAACTTACCGTGAAAACTGTAAAAATTCCTCAGAATTAAGAATAATTAAAAAAGAAATCTGTGTCCTAGAAGACATGGCAATCAAACCATGTGACAGACCCATATGCAACTCCAAATCTGTCCTCATAACTGTCTGTGTCTCACAAAAGACTCACACATGTAACTATTGGAAGAGTATCTTATACAATTTGGCATACAAGTTCTATGATTAGCAGCTGAAGAGGGGGAGGAGGCAGAAAGGAAACATAATATAGCAACTGACACCCATCAACTATTGAAATTGTTTAAAATATCTGAAATATTGTTTTGATAATGCTATATATAATCCTGAATTTAAAAAAAAATGCAAGTAATATTTTGGTTTATAGGAACAAATGGTCTTTTTTTTTTTTTTTTTATAGTACTATTTTAAAATATGTGCCATTGAACAAGGGAGTCCAGCCAGCTACCAAGTGGCATACTGACAAGATGAGAAACAAATTCAGGAAGAGAAGATTCAGAGGGG
The DNA here is from genome assembly GCF_037157495.1 of Lathamus discolor. Classification (NCBI taxonomy): domain Eukaryota; kingdom Metazoa; phylum Chordata; class Aves; order Psittaciformes; family Psittacidae; genus Lathamus; species Lathamus discolor. The sequence goes on from NC_088889.1 coordinate 45,208,180, forward strand.
CACAGGTTTGTTTTTAAAGCAAGCCATTCATTTTCATCTGCAAAGTGAAATACATGCATTAGTAAAAAACTCAGTACAGGTAGTTTATGCCTCTGCAGAAAAAAAACACACTGGCAATATTTCTTTCGTTTTTTCCTGTTGGGCTGCTGGTTTTCCATGCATAACCCATGTTAATTATTAGGTAGACAGAAGAGCTGTTCAACCAGTTCACTTCCCCTATTCTTGAACAGATTGTTTGAGACATAATATGAATACTAATTAACAGCAAAATATCTGTCAGTGTTTTGAAATACGGACCAAGATAGCACTTTCTTAAAGTATCCTGTATGGTTCTCATACAATTAGCCCCACTGGTCATAAGTGAGGTCAAAAAAAATCTCTGAAGGATTTGAGCAAAATTGGCACCACTTTTGGCTCAGATTCAGTGGGAATTTTGCAGGGTTCTTTAAAAAACAATTTAAAAAATCCCTCTGTTCCTAACATACTTGTTTGTATCTTAAGACATAATTAATAGAAAAACAGTGTTCCTAACGTGCCACCATGTTATGGAAGGGTGGCTGCAATGGGGAAGGAAGGGAAAAGGGTCAAAACATGGCCACAGGTTCGCATTAACTGTATTTCGGGGAGACGTAACTTAGGATAAGGGAAGGAGGAGGGATATGCATTTTTTTTTCCCCAGTGACTTGGTCACGAAAAGCCAGCATAAATAATCAGCAGGGACAAAACAGCAAACCAGCACAAACGCTGTTTTAGCAGATTTCAAGAGACTGTCTCTAGAACATTTGAAGCATTAAGCAGAGAATTGTTAGCGAAGTAAAAGCATTTAAAACAGGGAAGACATCACAATATCTTGTTCACAGTACTGAAATCTTACAACAGGAGATGTCACTATGTATGGTGTCAGTCCTTGTGTTGTGAAAGTATTCTGAAAAACCCTGCTAGAACCTTGCAACAGTTTATATTTCTTGAGCATCTACGAGGATAACAGAAGATTTTTCAGGCTACAGATTCACAGTGTACCAAGTCTAGAGGACCCACATATCCAGTAAACAGCATAGAAACAAAACTACAATATAATGGATATATATTTATAGATGAGATGTCTCAGCTTACACTGATGATTTAATTTGCACTGCAGCCCATACACATATTTCCAGTGCTAAAATTTCATTAAAGATTTGACAAACCAAAAATAAAAGAACTTTTACTGCCGAGATGCTCACTTGTACCAGTTTATTTCCAATACAGCTCGACAGCAGCAAGTAGTTTATAAATGGGGTCTCGTGTGATTCCACATTCCTTCCCTTTTCGTTTTCATTCATACCAATTCAAGTTAAATGAAAGGTAAGTTTTAATAAGCTAACATAATAGTTTAGCAGCTGTCTTGCTCAGTTAGCATACCTGTAAATAATAAAGGGATTTCAGTGGACAATTAGAACCTCAGAGTATGCAATCTGTATCTAACAGATAGGAATTCTAAGCTGTTATGTGAGAATTACTACTTATCATAATGTAGCTGTCTCCAGGAATTAAGTATAATATAGATTTAGAAAACAGCTGATATAGAGGGAAGACATTATAGTAGCAATTTATTATATCACATTTTTTTAACTTTTTTTTTTTCTTAAGCTTCATTCACTTTTCAGGAAAGCAGAAGGAAATCATCTGCGGCACCACGGAAACAAAAAGTCAGAATGCTTGGTGCCACTTTGAACTGTTCTATCCTATGAAAAAGTTTTTAACAGTATTGTAAGTTACAGAAAGGATATAACTCCTCTCCCAGAAAGCATAATGGAGGAAAAGAAACAATGAGCAGAACAGACTTAGCTGGACACAAGACTAACTTAAGCTGCTAATTAGCAAGAAAAAGCTATAATTATTTCTACTTAGAAAGAAGCAAGTAATAGGTTACCTATAGATATGCATTGAGTCGATTTTTTTTTTTTTTTAATTAAAGGCCAAGAGTGACAATGGAAATTTTATGAAACTTTTCCTGATGGTATTATTAAAACTTGCTAGATTAAAACTGGCATAATACAAAAATTGCAGGGAATTTCTAATGAAGAGATTTCAACCATTCCCCCACAGGTATTTAGGCTAACGTTAATAGTTGCACCATATGAACATATGCATGTTTCTTGGAAAGGCTAGCATCAATATGCAATCAGCTAAATCTTTGTTACAAATGCAGCTTGGTATCTGAGTGACTGCTGCCCTTTAACAGGTCAGGGTGCACAAAAGATTCAGTGACCCCCTGACCTAACAGTGAAATAACCCACCATTATGTTCGGTCAATGTAAATAAGCACAACTGACAACGTGCTAATAGGCTGCCTCTGGTCAGCCATGTGTACCTCTGACCCTAATGAAGACGTAAATCAATTAATACTCCAGGCAATAAAGACCTCTGGCTGATTAAGTTAGATAGAAATAATCTTTCCTAAAGGGATTAGAGATGTAAGTTGGTGAACTTTTTATTTAATATATGATAATCCTTTCTTCCTAGGGCGCTCTTATTTTAGCTAATGATGGTAAAACTGCTTTTTGCAATGTGAAATCTTCTATTCAACTACCTAGCATGAATAAAATTTTAAGGGTGCCATTTAGACAACAGTAATTTAATAGCTTTGAGTTCAGGCTAAGAACATAAACTGTATCTAATGTGGTTTAAATACACCACAGCCTTCAATATAAATCATGTTTTTCTTGACCTGTTACAAATTTGTAGTGTAAAAATTTCATAAATGAGTTAAATGCATATAGTTTAGTTTGATATAGGCTTCCTTTTGAGAAAATGTGCACAGTTATCAGTAACTAAAACAAGAAGGACATATTCTTAAATTAAAAAAAGGATTAACTTTGAGTAACAATAGTGACACTTAGAAGAATCCATTTATAACTTAGCAAAATGATTGCGTATCATACTTAAAACTCTAGAAATTCCCTTTGAATAAAATAATGTTTTTTCCTAGTTAGGCCAAAAAGGGTATAATTAATCAGTAGCATATTATTATTACTATCTTACTGAAATATCTAACATTTCCACAATTTTCAGAGATTTACAACTCATTTTTCAAATGCTATGACTCCAGTTTGCTAATCCTTGTTTTGGGATGGAGCTTCCTATATTCCAAAATCTATTTGATCACCTAAGATACAAGATTACAAAACACTCATCTTTTTGCATTGTTTTCCATTATCAAAATTTATTTTACCAAAGTATGATTTAAATTTTTCTCTCTGACTTTATGTATTTGTGAGTTAAAAATTTATAGGACATTTTTTGTCAAGAACTGAAATAGAATACTGCAATTTCATGGATGCTAAACTAGTCTGTATAATACCATTTTATCTGCAGTTTAGCAAAATTAAGATACACTGTCCCACAAAGCCATATTTGACACTGAGTACAGTGTCATAACGCTATCAACACTCCTGAAACTTTTGTGCGTTTCCTAATTGTAAATTATACAAAAATGAAGTATCACACCATGTAGCATGCATACACTGAGCAGCACAAAAACTGCCAGTTGTTTAAAAAGTTGAGTAACTAGACAATGCGCCTGAAGAAGCCACAATATTAATTGTTGTAAATCAATTTCAAAACACTACATCTGAATACCTCCTATTTATACTCTACCTTGCCCAACTGTAAACACCTCTTCAATCCCTAAAAATCAAGTAATTCAGATAGAGCCTTTAGATTGTGCTGGATTTACAGCAGACAATCTCATATAATACATTCTTGAAGGACCACAGTACCTTTAAGTTTAATATGTTACATACTCAGAGTTGAGAGGAACAATCAGGTCAGAAAACTTAAGAGGACGTAAGATCAAATACTCAGCTTGAAAATAACCTCTTAAAAGCTGCTCTGTCTTATCATAGAAAACTGAAATATTTGAGTACATATTTTTGGTAATGTGTCGGTTATATTTAAATCTTGATCAATGCCAAATCAACTTTATTCTGCTCTATAACTGATGCAAATAAAGCCCACACGCTTCTGATTTACAGAAGACAAAGATTTAGAAACTGAAATTTTGACAAAAAAAACCCTCCACCCCAAAAGCTGTCATTCATATTCCAAGGGAGTATGAGACACTAAACAAAAATAAATCTAGCTTTTAAAGTCAGTAACTGTCGTTCTAAACATCTAGGAAAGGTTCCAACAAAGCGGGTGAACACAGCTTGCCATTTAATACATCCATGTGGGCATAACAGCCAGTCTGAAGTCTTCTCCAGGACTCTTGTTTGCTCCATTTGGAATCTCTGATACACGGATAGGAAATAAAAGAAAATCAAAGTAAAACATCCTTTACTTACTATGCATATTCTGTCCAATGTTCTGTACTGACACATAGGGTACTTATTGTTCCTTTATGGAAAATTACAGTAGATGGTTCAAAGACTTAATTGCAATAGAGGATAAACTGTTCTCCACATCCTATGGGACGTTTTTTCCTAAACAGAACAAGAGCAGCCTCCCTACTTCAAAATGAGCAAGCTAAAAAAAGTATTAATCTTTGATGCATTTCTTCCTTGGGAGAGTGGAATTCTAGTCTTCATGACTATTAATCTGTCACCTTTTACAAAGCCTACTATTTCCTCTCCAGCTTTTGAAAAACAATCACAAATTCTTACACAACCACATTAGCAAAATCTGCCAACTGTGAAAAATTGCTGAATGCTCAGCTTTATGAACATACCTTATCTAAAAGAGGAGTTAAAATCCAAACTGATTATCATTTACTCATTTCTTATTCGTATCACTTTGAACAAAGGTGCCAAAGAAAACAAATGAAAAAAAAAATCCAACCTAAGATTAGTCTATTAGTCTATTTGATAACAATTAGGGTTGGGATGGGGAATGAGAGACTTAATCAAATCAGTATTTACCAAGAAAAGCAAAGGCATATTCAGGGTCCAGAAAAACAAAGTGGAAAAGGATCAGTATCTAAAAATGCAAAGTGATGCACATGACTCAGTGTGGACATGGACTATTGAGCAGTAGACACTGCATTTTTACAAAACGGGTATTATGTCCACCACAGTTGATTGTGTTTTTTAATTATTTATATATGCATAGGTAAGGGAGGATAATGGTTGTAATTCATCTGGATTCTTAGAATATCTGATACATATCTGATACAGCAGATTTTAAATTTTTTTTTAACTCTCCTAATTATAAATGCTGTTAACTAGCTGGCAGTCTGTAAGGAGAGTCATGAAAATGCCAGTGTACCAAAGTGGGGTGCTGAGAGATCGTATCAGGCCCAATTTTGTTTAACATCTTCATTAAACCAATGGAAGAAGGGATTAACAGCATGGTAATGAAAGCCACAGAGGTTATTAAATTAGAATGTGCACCAGAAGAAATAATAAAAATTGACACTGACAGGTTTGAAATAAAGGCAGAAAGTAAGAAAGTGAGACTTCATTTAGGAGGAATTAAAAGTCATGCCAGAACATATGGCAAAAATATTCCAGAATACGGATATTCTTATCAAAGGAGAAAACTTGACTGCAGAAGTGCTGAACAGTTTGTATTAAATTATAACTGCTTTTTACTAGAAGGAAGCTCAGTATACGACAGAAAATACAGTCTCTGTTCTCATGAAAGTGGAGAACATATATAATAGAGGTTCTAAGGCAATTGTATCCACACAAAGACGATAAAGAAAACAGATCGAGTGATACGATATCTTTAAATATCTGTATGTGTTTATATTGCAGACTTTGTCCCTACTTTTATCCTGAAACATACAATCTACTTAGAAAGAGATCTTGTAATATCCTTCCCACATTAACTGAAGTTTCTACTGAGAATGTCCACTTACAGTAAATTAAATTATCAGCTGAATTATCACTGCAGTGATAAAGTAATCCAAAAAGGCACTGCAGAAATTTCTAGGCCAAAATTTCTACTAACAATAAGGGTGCTACTGTTTAAGGCTGTACCACTGTTCTGGAATGCAGCATCCAAAGAGAATTCAGATTGCAGTCATAATTGCCTACAAAAAGTGAGTCAGTTTTTTTTCCATTCCTACCTATCTTCACAATCCTTACTCATACTGGCTGTCAAATAGGCTAATGTGATTGTAAACAGAGGAGGGACAGATAGGCAGAGAAATACTCTGTATTGAAGGACGAAAGCTGTTCATCACACGACAGTAATTCACAGTATATGAAACATGTTAACACCGTGACATTCTATTCTTACAGAAAAGATTTCATTCCCAGCCACCACTTGGCTTAATATTTTTACTGAAAATATGAATGTCACTGGCTACTTAAGATACCAGTTTATGAGACAGGAATGAAGCAGTTCCATAAAACCAAGAATCCGTTAACTGAAAACAATTAACTGTAATTAACAGTATTACTAAGATAAAAGTGTTAGTTCTCATTCTAGTCATATAGTGTGCTTTTGTACTTTACTACCGATTTTCTGCGTACACCCAGTCTTACATGGATTTTACTTCCACCTATGGATATCTAAATAATAATCAACATTTTACTGTATTTTGAAGATTATTTAGTACATAAATCCAATATATAATACACAAACCCACCATTTCCCAGTGGAAATTAAAGGAGACTTATTTATGCAACTAGATGTACATGTACAGACTACATAATAGTAATGCACCTAGAATATAACATACACAATATACAGTGTTTATCACAATCTCTTATTTATTCATATTGCATTGTTAATACTTCCTTGCATAACAGAATACCTTCATAGAGGGTCCCAACTTCCAATGCAAAAAGGAAAGTCAAGTTAATAAAACCTGAAACTTGCAACAAAGAGCCACAAATCTACTTAATATTCTTGTCCAAACTAGTGTCATATTGTCTTTTCTGCATCGCCAATTAAACCAAAGAGATCGTCAAAGACAAAGAAATAATTTTGGGTATTTGGAATCCCATGGTATCAAGATGCAAAATCCTGTGAAATCCAGCAGTACAGGAAGAGTCCATAGTGAAAACTTTGTGTTCTAAGATATGACCCAATCTATAGTTTCAAAGAATTTGTAATTTCACAGTGACAATGCATTATAAATTCTCATACAATCTGAAATACAGTGTTCCTGAAGTTCAATCCAAGGGAAAAAAAAAAAAAAAAGGTATTAGGAAGTAACACCCTTGTTAAATACATGCAACCGCCTATCCTAAAATCTGAAGATTCCTAACAGAACAAAATAAAAGTAATGGAAACTAAAGACAGCCAGCCACAGTCTCAGAAGTACAGTAAATATGCTCATCCAAACACAATTTCACAACCTTTATTTGTTTTGTTTTTAAACACTGACCTTTTATGAGAACTGCAGTGTGGAGAACATCCCTATATAAAATATCATTAAATGCGCAGCCAGGCAGATTTTACTATGTACCTTTCAGAGCATAGATTTTTCTCTTATACTGGGAGCACTTCATGACAAAACGTGACCTATTGACCAAGTGGTAACTTGTAGCATTAAAAACTTAAGTTTCTTTAACAAATGATATTTATATTCTGTGTTACAATTGGACTGTAACTGTATTATATTCTGTCTTGTAATACATATTCATTTGGGTATGGAATTAGAATCTAGCATTATACATTTTCCTATTTTTCTGTGAGTTTCTGAGGGCTTTTTTTTTTTGTGTGTGTGTGTAGCTTTTTTGTGCATGTGTGTGTGGGGGGGTTTGGTTCATTGGGCTTTTTTTCTATATGTTCACCTTATTCTTCTCCTATAATACTTATTTTCACGGAAATTTCTAGATGGTTTAAAATGATAAAAGTTTGGAACTGGAAATTGCAGTATATTGATAGCCTATTAGTTGCTGATAGATTATTAATAAAATACATATCTTGTGTTCTGCCAGCCAAGCTGCAATCATGTTTCTATCCATCTTACATCACAAAGAACCAGTGCTTGTAAACTTACCATATGCTAAGCCCTTTTTGTTTGCATTATTATTAAAGGTAGCTATTTTGACTACTAAAAACTAATTACAGAATCAAGCCCTCTGATATAAAAATAGGTAGAAAGCAAAGCTTTGAAACTAAAAGGGGGTAGATAACAGGAAGGGAGGGTCAGCATGAAGTAATGAATAATCCAGCAAGTTTAATCAGTAGTGATATTGCTGAGATCCAGGTTTAAACCCTTGGTATTTTTCTTTTTCTTGGTAATAGCAGTGCTATTGCAGCAGCGGGCAGTCCAGGAAGCACACCTCTCAGTGCCTTCTGATGGATCTGTTCTGATTTGTTTAAATAAAATCATGTTCTTGGATGAAGACTCTATTCTGTTTCTTGATGAATGTTTTCTTTAGTATGCTAGAAGTCAATACAGGATGGAAAGATCCCTCTTGATGACAAAAAGTATTAGTAGGGATCTGAAAAAGCTTTATAGTGAAAGATAAAAAATGATACATTCCTGACTCTAATTTCTTTGATAATCCAATGCTATCCAAAAAGAAATGATCTACTGAAACTCGATATATTCCAAACTCGTGTGAGATAGTCATTGTTACCTTCTAGCTTTTTGAAATACTACACATTTAGCAATATGAAAGATACTTAACACAGAATGTCTTACACTGCAGAACATTTAATCTGATGGTCCTGTACAAACACAATTTTTGTGAAGAATTTGGGCTACTTCAGAAGAAGTGAGATGATCAAATGAAGGACGTGAGAAATGCAGATCTACTTCCATTTTTGAAAAGTAGATAAAAATACTTACAAAAGCCTAATGGGAACGTGGGATGTAATCAAGAAGTTCTCTTTGAAGTATAATGGCTAAAACTCACTTAAGCACTGAAACGGTCACGCAGTACCAATGGCACTGCTATCTGAAAATAATTTGAACTTTTTATTTGAATTTGATAATAACGAATAAGGTACCTCTTCAAAAACAGAAGCTGTATCAAAATCTATAAATTATGCCAAGAACAATTTAAATATCTAATTTTGTTTTTTGGGCTTAGGAAAATCATAGGTTCTTCGCAGAAAATATGACCTTGTATGACAATATGAATGTCTATTACTTTGCTTGTTCAGCCCAACAGAAAGAGCTTCTAATTATCAACTAAACAGTGCACAGTATTTGAAAAGTATGCAAAAATGACAAGACTTGCAATGATGAAAACTGTCTCATATAAATTTTACATTCTATTTATATATAAGATGGAAGTTACATGACTTGACTGTTCATATACCAGTTTTAAGTAATGTTTTTGGGTTTTGTTGAAAAGATTGGGTTTTATTGCTAAAAAAGTTTGGCCTAAATTCAGCCAGCATGAATTATTTGCTATGAAGTCCAGGGAAGTATAGTTAACACACATCATCTTTCACCGTGTTATTTCAGAGTTTGCATTTGGCATTATAACTGTTCACAGCATTCAACTGCAAAACTCACAGTTTCTGCCACTCAGTCCTGAAGGAGTTAAATCTTATAGCTCTTCAACAAAAAACAATTACATGTTTTTGCAGAAAAACATCACATGCTGGTAATGAATAAATAAATGCTCAAACCAAAGAGAAATGAACTATTTCTGTGATGTATGTTTTGAACTTCTAATAGCTAGTCTGATTCTTTAGAATAATAGCTAAAATCAGAAATGGCACTAATGAGGAATGAAGAAAGGTATGAAAGAATAATACATGTAATATAAAGAAAGGTGGAGAAACAAAGTAATTGTAACTTTTTATTTGTTGCTTGTAATGCTAACATTTATGTACACCCTGACCTTGTAAAGTGATATAACGCTTTGATTTTTTGTAAAATTTAGTAGAAGCAGAAATTGCATCTTGCAGGACTAAGCTCTGGATGCAGAACAAGATAATGGTGAAAGTCAAATTAAATAAGCCCTTCAAAACACCATAAGGGAACAATAAGTCAGCTCAACACCTTCCCAATGCAGGAAATTTAGAGTTAACCAGTGTACCTAATTTTATTTTTTTTAAGGAGGAATAAATCTGCTATAGGGAGCTGGTTTGATAGACCTTTGAAGGTCTTCAAAACTCTCACTAATATGTTATTCTCTAAAAAATATTCCCATAATTCTGCTGTCTCCCATCATTCCTTGCCTCGAGATTCATCTGTCAACTTTGATGCATCTTTTAAAGTACCCCTCCAAGCCTAAAAACCATGACTACAGACCACAGAAGAGAACTCTTTGCTTTGAAACTATCTGATCAATCAGAAGATCATTTACCTGCAAGCATTATTTGGTGAAGCTAAAGCGGCACATCAACCAGCAGCATCTGAAGGCTGAGGCAGCAAAACGTCAACAACAAATTGTCATTGGCATTCCATTTATGAACCTTCAAACAGCATCAGATCTTTTCCATGGGAAACCAGATCAGGTCAGACTGGAGCTGAATATTTCTTAACAAGCTAACCATCAAAAGAACTTACGTTTTGAATAAAAAGGCTATCATTTGTTGATTTGAATATCAAAGGGATCCACTGCAAACTCCCAGTCTAGAAAAACCTCCCTAAGCTACACCAGACAGGTGTTTAATAATCTATTATTAAGGCACTATTTTAGGTTACTCAGAATCATAAAAAATAGCTGTAACTGTGAAGCTGCAAATGGGACTGCACAAAGAAATGAATGCTATTAACATACTATTAACAATTCAAAAGAATGAGTTGACATACCAATCAAACTTGTTAATTGACTGTCAATGGCCTGTCCCTGAATATACAACATGACTGCATTATATATTTCAAATGCTGACAGGAAGACAGTTTCATTTGCATTAACTTCATAAACTGATCAACAACCAAACTGCCACATACATTTATAATGGGAAGCTGAATCATTTCAATATTCATGCAGCTCTGTAATTGTAAATTAGGTGCTGGCAAACAATACAATACTGTACATACTCTAAAATACCCTAAATTTCTCTGACCTACTTTCTTTTTTATTTTAAAAGAGCAGTGGAGAAAAGTTGTCTCTTACAGAGATGATTATTACTTTAATTCATGGTTCATGCCTGAGGCAAAAATTTGTTTGCAACTGAGTTTGCAACCATAGTTTATAACTCTACTCTAGATGCATAACTGGTTGGCGATATATGAGGCATGCAAGGTGATGTAAAATTTTTCTAGCTTTAGTTCTGTGAAGTGTAAATACCATTAAAATACAGAGTAAATCTGTAAAAAAAAGTGAATGAAAATCTGTACTATTTCCTTGCTGTGACACAAAGCAGATGTCAGCCCTGAAACCACTGAAACTTTCTAATTAGACATTGAAACATGTAATTTAAAGTGGAAAGTATTGTTCTTGCACATTCTTCCCTAGGGTCCTAGAATTTACTGCCCTCAGAAGTCCGTCTATATAAAGTATCTTTCCTAAAAATAGATCTCATAATTATACCCGTTCAGTTTCATTGGGATTGACAGTAATAGCAGGTGAAATGGCTGTGATAGTGGTACAATTTTAGCGAAGTGGTTAGTCAGACATACTCTGAGCAAAGTTACAAATCACAGGAGCTGAGAGCAGAATTGCTTGATGTTCTTCCGTATTTCTGCAAGTATTTACCAATCCAATAGAAGGAAAATGGCAGAAAGAATTCCAATAAAAGACCCAGGTCAACATTCTTCACTTCTCCCATTTAGGATCTCCTCCTGCAACACTTACTGTCTGGCACATCTACTTAGTGAAAAATACAGTTCTAGCTAAACTAACAGAAGAAGCCTTCAAATGTCATTAATGACTCAGCGTATAAGTATCTATTTGAATGCTTTAACCATATAGGGTAGATGTGAGAGAAGAAATTTCTTTTTATTTGTTCATGAATAATGAACATACAAATATGCTATAGGCATATTTATCACCATTTATATAGAAGTAATAATACCTCAGTCACTTTGAGAATAGGAGAAATGAAGCTAAGCAGAAACGTTGCAAATGAGGATTAAGTAATGAGAGTCTGGAAATGTTCTACTGAAGGCTAAATAGTAACTGATCAGAAATTCTGAAGTTGTCAGGTCTGTCATATTCCCTCTCTATCTGTATGACCTGGAGGAAGTATAAGCAAGTTTTAAACATCTCAACTGTAAATGCATGCTGTCTTCTTCCGCTCTCTTTTATTATTACTACTTTCATCCTTTCAATCCAGCAGTCACTTCCCTGGCTTTAAAGTTATTGCAAGAACAGCCTAGCACTACACACTAGCATAACCATACAGATATCACATAAATGTCCAATAAATCTGCAGTCATGACAATCTTCTCCTGCATTTCCTTTCAGATAAAGAATATCAGAGGACAATTTTTCTGCTATATATGTGAGCTGCTATGTTTTAGACTTTATTATTTGTAGTATAGATATAAGATTGAAAAGCAAAAAATATTCACATTTATTGTTTTAGCAACTGCAATTGAAGAGTAGAAAGACTAACAAATGGAAATATAAAACCTTTAGGAAAGCCGACTACAGTGGAGCCACTGGGGTGATGGCAGTCCCAAATCACCCTAACTGGTAATCATGAAAGATTACTTATACTACAAACTCGACATTAGCTTTGATATCTTCCCTGAAGTATAAGCTGAGTAACTGTCATACCGAATAACATCATATGATGGGTGCTGCTAAGTTCTTACACTGACAAAACAGGGATCATTAAAGCTTCAAAATTCTTTCAGGTAATCAATGTAATATAAGCACTATGTGATTAAAAGCATTTAAGACATGAAAAGTGTCAAGGTAAAGAACAGCTCATTACTCAAAGGATGTAGTATCTATAAAACCAGCCATCTTAGAAGGAGCTGGTCATTTACTACTGCTGCTAACAGTAACATACAGCTACAGTGAATTCAGTAATTCATGCTGCAAGATTTATAAACTTCGATTGTAGAATATATACATATATACAGGTGAAATATATGCACATTTACATACTACTGTAACAGAAATGATGTGAAGTATGCTCACGTTTTAAAAGGACATGATTAATGTTAAGAATATACAGTTTGCACTGTTTCAAAATTTACATTTGAAGTAGTCACATTCTAATTTACTCAAATACACATTTTCAAATTTTCACTATCATAGCTGAAATATTTATGACTCTTAATAGCCTGTGGCCAGCACAGGTTTTGTATGGTGGGAATAAACACTCCCGTCCTTGGGAATAATGAAACTTTCTATCATACAGATAAAGTTCCACCCATGTGGGAAATGGAGCTTTCCTGGAAATCCACATGAGACTAGAGCACTAATCTGGACAAAAAACTTGATTATCATAGAACTCACAATCATTATCTTTTAATTGGAAGATAGGCTTCTCAAACTTCAGTGTCTTTAGAAAGCTCACAAAACATTAAGGACAGTTTATAAGAAAAAATGGATTATGTCGAACACTTCCAAACAGCCCAGAGCTGCACATATACCATTTGTTTTGAATTAGAATGGTGAATACAATTAATGTTTTTGCTGAATATACTGTCAGTTGCTCAGTGATTAATGGTGAGATCAGGACTGTATTATACTATACTGCAGAAGAGTTCAAGCAACTAATCCCATTCCAAGTTCATAACTGAACAATGAGCAGCTTAACACAAACCTGTCTGTATTTGCTATTTTTATAATGAAAAATTGAGATGAACAAAAAAACCCGAACCCATTGAAATTTACTGAGAAAATATTCAGTGGATTAGATACCTTGCAAAAATATTTTAGCTTGCATTACAGTCCTGTTTCCACTCCCACAGAAGAAGTACCATTATGAGATCTGCTTTAGTCTGAATCACTACTACGATTCTTAAAAATATATTAAATAAAAATTTAAATTAAGTGATTCATCCGGCTGGGCTGAAAAGAAGAAAATATTAAAGGGGTAAGATGTTCCACATTCCTGAGCATTTGTGCAATATCAGTGTTTATTTTGTGTGGCAAAGTACAACAGTATTAGCACTGCTTTATACTTACTTCTTGCATATAGATGCCAAGGAGAATGCAAGAGTAAAAGGAAGCAATTCCATAAATCTAGAATATGCCTTGTATTAAGCATATAGTTTTAACATTAGTCTAATTATTGAGAAACTAGAGGAGTGGCATAACTTGGAAGCTAATTCCTTATTTAAATTTCAGTTTTAGTATTACCATACAGGGAGATACATAAACAAATACATAATATTCATGTATTAGACATTAAAATTTAAGTACTGATTGGGAAATATCAAAAATCAGGATCCATATGGAAACATGTATATTTGATTCTAACTAAAATATACATATATTTGTGTTATAAATGTATATTTATATTCAAGAACCTGAACATATTTGCAGGATGCTCAGAGGTATGAGAAACACACTAAACCCATCAACATTAAGAGACCCTGCAATGCTTTATTCCTTAACTCTGTTGTTAGAATATTTTTTTGCTTTTCAAGAAAGCTGATGCTTTCTTGATATTGCTTTCCAATTGCTATACTTAACCTTAGTATCCTCTTCCTGAGAGAAGTTGCAAAAAGGCAACTCTGAAGTTTCCACCTGCAGCCACCTCTTATTTACAGTATATGAATCTGTAACACTTCCTGCTGAAGACTGAAACTCACTGCAAAAGTAAAGAGGATTTTTAAATTTTTCTGAAATTTGCTCAAGAATTATGGAACATGAGCAAACAATCTATTGCAGCCCAGGATTTTTTTTTTTTTCCCCTCTTAATTTCTCAGGGATTTTAAAGGATAAATTTGAGAGAATGAATGTTTGGTAACCACAGAAAACTCAACATATACTTGGTCTTTACCTAATGTCTGCGTTTAGAGAATTCAAATTTATTGCTAACTTTTCAGAATTTAGGAAAAAAAATAACCTTGCAGCTTTGTCACTGCTACAAAGAAGAAAGCTGGAGCTTCATACAATGTCAGCCACAGACAGACTTGACTGAGATTCTTCAGGCATCTCTGCGAACACAGAATAAGATCTGACAGACTCCTTCAAATGAGGGAAAGGCCCAGAAAGAAAACATTTGGTGAATGTTTATTAAGCTATCCATTTAAGGAATATTCACACCCTTACCATCCCATTAGCAGAACACTGCTGCTACTGTTTCCAGAGGACTCAGACCCAAATAAGCATGTCTTACTATAGATTTCTCTTTTTCAATTTTATGTGCTCTTCGTCCAAAGGCTAAGATCTATTTAGTAACTCCAGAAATTATACACATTTGATAACTTTTGTCAAAGTCCAATTTAACATGACTAAAATTCACTTTTCTACCAAGAAAATTATAACAAACCATCAGGAAACAAAATCAAATGTGTCTCATCTGTTTGTCACAGAACAGTTGTAACATTTTGTAAGCCACATTAGTTGCAAGATCCCAACATGACAAAAACTAAATCAAACATTTTTCAGAAATACAGTTGCAGAGGTGCAGTTAGTCCCAATATATTATTTAGTTCACTCATTCTGGCCTTCACAGGAATCCCATCTTGTTCAATTGTCATTATTATAATCACCCACCCTCCACAAAGGCAGAGAACTGGCACATATGTATAGAAGTAAACAGAAGCCTCTTCTGCTGATGGATTAGTCTCAACATTGGCAATCTTTTTTATTGGGTATTTGACCTCGACAGGAGCAGTTCTCAGGTTGTTCCTTAATGAGAGTAAGATCTTATTAACAATTTAGGGTTTTTAATGCCCAATTTTCCAAAGCAGGAATGTCATTTCAATTTCTTCCTTCAATATATTAATGACTTTTATTGCCATGAAATTAGACTGTTGTAGAAGTCTAGCATGTTACAGATTTCAAAGTGGCATTGATCTGCTGTATAAGCTCTGATCAACCTTAGATTGCTAAAACAGTGAAGAGGGCTTCTTTCTTCTCTACAGACTTAGAGGGTTTCTTTTTACCATAGAGGCATTGGGTTTGTCTGTCCTGACTGGTAAAAGACGGATGAACTTAAAGATGATAATTACAGAATTAGTCTGCTGTCTTTCTTCCACAAAAAACAAGTATGTCATACAATTCAAAATTCAACCAACTCAAACTTTTGCTGTTACAAAGTAAAACTACAGTATAACTGTATAGGTTTTTTTTTGTTTTGTTTTTTTTTTTTTAAGTTAAGGCAACAGTTGTTTAAAAGTTTACTGCATCTGTCAGGAATACAATAACAATCATGCAACGACAAAAGTTTATGGATATGCTATGTAATCATTTAGTTTCCAGAACCATTCCACAGTGTTCAGAATTTGTTTTAGTTTTGAACCATTTAGTTCTGTTACCATGTCTTAACAATTCACGCTGTATTTTTAAATTCAAAAGCCTACCTTACCAGACCAAGAGTAGTAGTCACTAATTCAAAAACTATGATTTCCTATAAACCAAAATTAATCCAATAAAATGCCTAGGTTACTCTTTTGGCTCCAGTGTCTCAGAACTTTTGCTTTAGACTTCTAAAGCCTTTTACGTTATATGCTGAACAGAACTCTTTGAAGTCTTACAGACACCCCTATCAACACTCTCAATGACAACTGAGTATTTTGATCTGGAATTGCACAGGCAAAGTGGCCCATAGTCCACCCTGAGACACAGAAGAAACAAGTCTGTCCCCCTGCAATATGTGTGTTTGTGCATATACATCCATATATAGGTACAGAAATAAACATAAGTGTACAATTATTTTTTTTTATTTATTTATTATTATATATTTATATACTATGTGCATTTTGGTTACAGAATGAAGTAATTTAATTAAAAAAATAAGACTATAGAGACAACAGCGAGAATTTCAAGTGCTTCAGTGATGTGCACAGAATAAAAGAATGAGAGGATGCTCCAGCTTGATAAGTCAAAATATGATACCACCCCATGATTCCATGATAACTAGGTAATAAAGGTCAAAAATAATTATAAAGAGGGAAAGTACGAAGCAAATACAAATCCAGAAATTATGTGAAAATTTCAATGATGCTGAATAGTCAAATGACATTGTTGGGGCTTACAGCAATGCAGTTACAGATTAACAGAGCAGTGAGTTTAAAGTGAGCATTGTAAGAAAAGTAAGTCACGACAGAATGTGGCAGTAATAGCAACAGACTTTTGTCTATGGGAGACACATACTACACACCAGCAAAACAATTTCATAACACTGCAGTTTGGAAGTTCCCTCCAAGCTCAGATACAGAATTACACTTTTAGAGGAATCGGACTACAAATGTGTATATTAAAATTCTCTATTAATTTTGTCACTTAAAACTCAAATGCAAGCTATTCCCACAGATCAGTCTGCGCAACTTTGATCACAACCTCCCCTATATTCATTAGTAGAATTCACTCTTTATTTACATAACCACATCTGCATTTTATGTGGGGGCCCTGTTTCATGTAGCAAGCAGATGTTTACAGATTACAGGGTTGGTTTCTTTGCTTTCTAAAACTGCTATTCAGCTAAATCTATGTTTTCTTCTCTCAACCACTCTGTGGTACCCAGGTTTGAACGGTCTCCCCAAGCAAGAATCTCTCACACTCTGGTAGTTCTACCTTCCCTGACCTATTCACCTCACACTGTCATTATTCTCCTGAGGAAGCAAGGACCATGCTCATTTCTTTCACCTGATACTCTAAACCAGTGGGTTCCACTGGCCTCCCTAATATATCTGTTCAGTTATTTAAAAGAGTCTGGAACTGACAGGTGTCTGGAGACAAAGATGAGGGAAGATGACCCTGCTCTCCCCAGACAGGAACTCTATGCAGTATCTCTCAGAAAAGACAGGAGTTCAATCTTCTCTAGCACTGAAGTTACACAAGTAACAAGATAGTGAATTACAGTATAAATCATTCTCTGTGCATACAAAAGGGCACTATTCCAGTTTCCTGAAACTCCATAGAAAGAAAAAAGAAAAATGAACAGTAAGAGCAATGTAATACTAATTTGCAGATAAAGAACTGAGACCTAGTACAATTAAACAATTTCCCCAGGTTTACAAAGGAAGTCTTGTACGTGATATTCAGATGCTTTTCAGTGAGCATCACAATCTTTCTACCTTTCATGTCCCACCTTGACCTGTTATGCTTCAGATCTTTTAGTCCTGCCTGTCTGAATTATCAGCAAAAACAATGCATACAGAGGTGTAACATGAGTCCAGAAATATTAACACCATGTGTTCTGAAACATGGTGACATTTCTAATCAGATTACTGTTTCAATGCATGCTGCTTTCATCCTCAAAAAATATTCTTTTGGTTGTGATATATTAAAAAGCATTTTAATTTGTAGCAAGGATTTAATAGTCAGTAAGTTGTTCCTGAAGGGTATGTGACTAATAGCTCTGGAGAACACAGTGTTTATTTACAAACACACACAGCATCACCCAGAGATCCTAAAAGTCACTCTGTCAGTTAAGCTTACAGTTATTCTTGGGGGTCACCAGAGTTCAGTCTCCAGGACGCCCGAGTCATTTGCTTCGCAGTTGACAGAGTGCTGCAGTGTAGTCTTCTGAAATACCAGTTAAATTAAGATTGTTATGCACAGTGAGAACAGTCACCAGTTTGAAAAAAGGACATAACATATCGGTTTAAAAACTTTTTTATAGGATCACAGTAGAAATAAACAAAAAGTCCCGCATTGATAAAGCCCCAAACCTTGCAATATCTAAAAGGCACTTGATCTTTTAATGGATCTGACAGCATGATCTTTGTGAAATACTACTGTACTGCTCATACAAACCACTCTGATGTGCTAAACCGCAATCCCATAAATAACATCAGTTCCTATCAGTCTGACTCTCCAGATACCTAAGATTTAGAATCCATTGCCTAAAATAATATATAGTATTAACCTATGACAATATGCACAATACTGCTGTCAAGTGTATATTCCAAATGTGCATTTAGTAGAAATCAGATCTCTAGGTGAAAGACTATTGCACCTGAAATTCCTAAGTCCTTAAAGTCCTAAGAGAGTGTAAGTGTTCATAGTAAACTTGCCAGAGTACTTAAGGCTTCGCTTACGCATATGCATCAGAGCAACCCATGCTAAACATCTCTGCATGTTCCACACATCTAAGTGGTAACAGGACTTATAAACTATGAGTTCTCTTACTATGTGTCTTCTGCCATAATAATGCCACAATATAGAAGTGTCTTTGTTTAGCTGACTTTAGAAAACTTCTACGAGATGGCAAACTGGAGAAACCCAACTTAAAGCATACATTTTCTGAACTCTTGGTCCCATGACTGAATTCTAAAGAGCACCACTGCCTTTAGTATAGTTGTTTTTCCAGCTGGAACAAAAAATCCAAGCAAGGCACAGACAATGGAACAAAAAGTACAACTACACCATCACCTAGTAATATGCCACAGTGAGGTTTCACCTGCATCTGTACCTACAGCAGCAATGTAGTTTCTTATTTTAAGTGACTGCATTGAGGAATCTCTTTCAAACTAATAAAACACTTCTGGTTACAAACACATACCTCTTGAAACCAAACCTATTAATGTATTAACAACTACATGAGTTAAAATTACGATTTTAAATAAATCTTACATCTGTATGGCTCAACCCTTATAATAAAACACTACACATTTTAAAAATATTTCAAATAATTCAAACCCAACCCAAATCTTTCAGTATACCACTGAAAACCAGAGTGCAACTATGCTAGATTTCTGAGGCTTGTTACACCTAATTATTATAATTACCTAAGCGCAGGGTCCAGAAGTCAGAATAAAGTTTAAAGATGGAATAGAAATTTCTGGTTTTCCCTTACCATGAGTAGCTTTTCAAAGTGCAGCTTAAAAAAAGTATCTTTATGAATCTTCCATCTGGTGTCCATTTTATTAATACATTTTAAAGGCAATATCTTTAATACCACTACATGTGAAAGTAATATCTATTTTTCTTTTGCACTTAATGTCTTTCCACCACTTTTTCTGAGGACCACAGCTACATCAAGACATATTCATAATCGAAACCTTAAATCAGATTGCGTATGTATAGCTATCAGAAAACCTACAACCCTAACAGAGAATATTTTAAGTCTTTCTGTGAGAGAAATGGGTCTCACAAATGTGAAAAGATAAATCTGAAAGAAAACTGAAAGTGAGATTTCTCATTTTCGAACTATTATTAAACTCCTAAAACCTAAATGCATTTTTGCTGAGAAAACAATCTCTCTCGTCTAAAGCAATTCAGAACAATCCCAGGTCCTAAACTGTTGAGGAAAGAAAGAGTTGGTTTCCTACTTGAAATTCCTCTAACTCTTCAGAAGGCTCTGGATAGAAACTTACAGTGATTCACAGGCTGGTATAAATTTCAGAAGTCTATGCAAGTCAGTATAAACCACAGGGAGCTGGAAGAAGAGATTGTGATTTGCAGCTGTTATTTATATGCATGGCGTTTTAAAGCACAGTACAGAGACAAGACAAATTACTTCCTTTGATTCAATTCTCAACTTGGTTTTATATGCTTAAAATAAGCAGAAACTTGGGATAAGAGATGGAAGATGCGTGCAGAGCTTCTAATCAAAGGACTAGTAGTATGCCACAACCTCAGTAACCACATGATTACTTTGTGTAACTAGACACTGAAAACAAACAGCCTTCACAGCCAAATATATAATAATTCAAAAACTGAATATAAGCAAGAAAATGAAAAAAAAATTAAAAATAGAAAATAATTTAATTGAATGTGAGGGGGGCAGAGAAAAAAAACCCAAGTTCCATAAATAGGAATATCATTTTTCACTTTTTGCTTAATTTTCTTTAGCCTATGAGTTTTATTCTGTATTTATACATTTCCAGACATCTGGCAGCTTAGACAGAGTAGAAACTTTAAATGAAACTGTGAATATTCACATCTTGGACATGTTCACCATACAAATGCATATCAAGCCTATGATACACATAGCACACTGACACGTAGAACAAATTGACACTTCTACTACAAGACGTCTCTATTATATAAGAACTCTGCACATGATAGTAGTCTTTCAAGTTTATTTAAAGTTATTATAAATTCTTTTTGCGGGGTTGCCTTCAATTTGACCTTCTAGCACATTTATATGTTTAATGGACTGCATTTAACTGAAAAAATCTGTTCAGAAAATAGAAATAAATAAATCAATAAAAATACTGAAACACACCTCAAATACTTTTGTAACTACTGCTATAATCTTTCAGTTTAAATGGAATTAGCATATCACATAGTAATATACCCTGGTGAAGCTAAAAAATTAGTATGAAACAAATTAACCCCAGCATTTTACCCTATCAGTGTTGCACTGGCTCTTTATCCCTCCATCTCCCTTGATCTTTCAATGGCTAGACTCAATTTTTGTATCTCAGCACTCTAGACTGTGTTTTTACATATGCAACCATAGTATTTTCAGGGTGACACTTTATTAGCACCTCATAGCAAATAATAATTGCAGTCACGAAAAAGATTCTCATACCACGGGTAAATTTCTTACCCTACCACTCCTGGGTATATCACTATTGTCTGTTTAGGACCATAATTGCCATGTAATAGACCAAAGTTGCACTCTTAAGTTTACTTAAATAAGTGTAACTTAGTGTAGAATTTTATTATCAAATAACACTTATTATTCAGAAATGCAGATGTGTCGATGAATAAAATTAAAAATACATGACCAAAATAACCACTGTTAAAGTTACTCAGCTTTCATATTTTCAGAAAATCTGAATAGCTTTAATATTTATTTGAGTCTCTCTTACATACGACCAGATTTTCAAAATTGCTCAGCAGCTAACAGCTCCCCTGCAGAAATGCAGAACTCAGAAAAATGCAAACCATTATGAATTACAATCTTAATACTAAAATACAGTTAGTTAACTACCAGTATATTGAAAAGAAAGGATTTTTATTTTCAAGTACTGTCATGCTGAGCCCTCCTGAGCGTAGTCTAACTATGAAGGTAGTTAATTTGTTTGCACAGAGAACGATTTTCTATAATCACGATAAAATATAACAAACACAGGAATAAAAATTGTGTGTAGGACTAGGAAACAAGCATATAAACAGACACCTTTCCTGCTTAGCATGGAAAATAACTGAATTGTGAGCAGTCATATAGTATGAAGCTAAAATAAAGAAGCAAAAGTCAGGATGAGGTGCCAAGGTAGACTAGCAGTGTTTCAGACCCCATGATTTACATGTATTGAGGCATTGTATATACTTTTTGCAAATTACAGCAATTAACTTTTTGGTACCCTGAATGGGAGGGGAAGCACACAGACATAGAGGGATTCAGCTGAGAATGTAATAAACTGAACTAATTACTTGGAACCTGCTCATCTTTAATCCGCTTTGGTCTTTCCTCCCGGGAAGGGGAAACCCCACCAGTCATGCTGGAGTTCTCACTCATCCATAGCTTTCTCCTGCTTCTGCATCTTATTCTCTTTTTAATTTACAGTTTTTCATGCTCTACATCAAGTACTTTTCAGAATAACTTTTGCCTCAGTAAATGAGATGACTGCAAATATGCTTGACATCTTAATATCCTGCAACATTCTTTGTGAGAAAACAAACACATAACTATTTAATGACTTACCCATTTTATAAGAGTAAATCAAAAGCTGTTCTTTTCTGGAAATTTCTTTCAAATTTTTAAATTGAAGAAAACAAATCAAATCTCACCCCCCCCCCCCCAAAAAAAAAAAAAATGCATCAGCATAAAAACGGGGGCGAACAAAACCTTAGCAATACTTGTCACTTTTCTCCAAACAGGATAAATTTAACATTTTCTTGAAATGTTAAATTAAAAACCACCTGAAACCCTTCAATTGGTTTACCCTTTGCACAGATTTCATACTCTTTACTTAAACAAGCATAACTACTGAAAATATTGTTTCTGCTACATCACACAGCTACATTGTTTCACTTCTCTTTCCTATTGTATCTGAGGACACAGGGAGATCTGTGTGAAAGGTACACTTTGCATTGCTCAAGATTCTGGGCAGAGTCCGTCCTTTTCACAAACTGCAATAATAGTAAGGTGCAAATGTGCATATACAGTCTGAAAAGGCCTCATATAACACAAATATAAATAAATAGCTTTCCTACATTTTTCTATCGTTTCATTTCCTTTCTACTTTTTTTTCTGTGTTGGTGTTATGCTTTCCTTTTTTCTGTAGTTCATTGTTCATATTAATGAGAGGAAATCAGGCTGGATCCAATGGCCCGAGAGAGAGGTGAGGCTGCCGCAGCTCCATGCATCCAGCACAACCTGCAGCGAAGCCACCTACGTATTCCCAGTAGGAACATGCACATAGATCATCTGTAGGCACCATACAGATAGAGTCAACATAGTCAGAGACACAGAGCATTCACATGAACAAAGCACAAAAAGCCTCATCCCACTCCCCTCACTGGCTGAGCAGGATGGAGGTGCATGAGTAAGACTATGTATATACACACACACAGAACTTGAATCCCTCCGGCAGACAGGCTCAGACACTCAGTCTGTCCAGCAGCTGCCCCTGTATCTCAGTCTCCCCAGTTGCTGTCACCTTGACATGTGAGCCCCTGAAGCTGCAGCCCCACTCCTGTTGCTGGTGCAGACCCCCCACTCACACACACACAGAGGTACACACATGCACATGTACATACAAGCAAAGCTGGCCTTAGGTTTCACTTACTTGGGTCTCTCCAGTCACCATCAGCCTGGCACAGGGGCCCTCTGAACCAAGGTCAGATGCCAGTCGCTGGCACACAGACCTCCATACAGGCACAAGGCACGGTCAGTACAGAGCCCCTCATCCAGAAAAGAGTTAGAGAGGATAGGGCAGAGTGTACCCTCAGCAAGTTTGCAGATGATGCAACACTGGAAGGAGTGGCTGATACAGAGAGTATTCTGTTGCCATCCAGAGAGACCTCTGGAGACGTGCTGAGAGTGAATAGACAAAAATCCCTTTAGAGCAAAGCAACTTTCAAAGACCACCACTTCATATGCATGTGGAAATTATTCTCTCCATTAATTCCTCTGAAGAATTCCAGATGTAAAGGATAAGAAAGATATGTATGGAAAAAGCTAATAGAAACCCAGAGAAAAAACCACTTTCAAGTATGTGTTCTTCTCTCTGAAACATTTATAAATCTAGAAAAAAGTCCACAATTCTCCTCTTATGCCATCCTCTCCGTCCTTTTGAACAATGTCACACCTTTTCTTTCATGTTAGCAGTTTTAGTAGGGTATGATTTCCAGAAAAGAATTAGATTTTGACTATCTTCCCACATGCTCTTCAGAGACAGCATATTTTCTTTATTTCAGCATTTTATCCAATTTAAAATTTCCCTCATTTAAATGACAGTGGCACCAAATATCTCATATCACATACTGCCTTTCTCCAAAGGTAACTGAAAAAAGGAAAACTCAAATTCAGGTTCAAGATCATCTTAAGAACCTAAACGTGCACAAGTCCATGGGACTGATGGAATCCATCCACGGGTCCTGAAGGATCTGGAGAATGAAGTTGCTAAGCCACTGGCCATCGTATTTGAAAAATCATGGCAGTCAGGTAAAGTTCCCGATGACTGGAAAAAGGGAAATATAACCCCCATGTTCAAGAAGGGGAAAACGGAAGACCCGGGGAATTACAGACCAGTCAGTCTCACCTCTGCGCCTGGCAAAATCTTGGAGCACATTCTCCTGGAAGGCATGCTAAGGCACATGAAAAACAACAAGGTGCTTGGTGACAGCCAGCATGGCTTCACTAAGGGGAAATCCTGCCTGACCAATTTGGTGGCCTTCTATGATGGGGCTACAGAATTGATGGACAGGGGCAGAGCAGTTGATGTCATCTACCTGGACTTGTGCAAAGCGTCTGACACTGTCCCACATGACATCCTTGTCTCTAAATTGGAGAGACATCAATTTGATAGGTGGACCACTCGGTGGATAAAGAACTGGCTGGATGGCCGCATTCAAAGAGTTGTGGTCAATGGCTCAATGTCCAGCTGGAGACCAGTAACGAGTGGTATCTCCCAGGGATCGGTGTTGGGACCGGTCTTGTTCAACATTTTTGTCACTGACATGGACAGGGGGATTGAGTGCGCCCTCAGCAAGTTTGCTGATGAAACCAAGCTGTGCGGTTCGGTTGGTACGCTGGAGGGAAGGAATGCCATCCAGAGGGACCTTGACACGCTTGTGAGGTGGTCCAATGTCAACCCCATGAATTTCAACCAAGCCAAGTGCAAGGTCCTACACCTGGGTTGGGGAAATCCCAGGCACAGCTCCAGGCTGGGCAAAGATGAGATTCAGAGCAGCTCTGAGAAGGACTTGGGGGTGTTGGTCAATGAGAAACTTAACATGAGCTGGCTTCAGTGTGCACTCGCAGCCCAGAAAGCCAACCATATCCCAGGCTGCATCAAAAGGAGTGTGACCAACAGGTCGAAGGAGGTGATCCTGCCCCTCTACTCTGCTCTTGTGAGACCTCACCTGGAGTATTGTGTGCAGTTCTGGTGTCCTCAACATAAAAGGGACATGGAACTGTTGGAACAAGTCCAGAGGAGGGCCACGAGGATGATTAGGGGGCTGGAGCACCTCCCATATAAAGACCAGCTGCAAAAGTTGGGGTTGTTCAGCCTGGAGAAGCGAAGGCTGTGTGGAGACCTCATAGCAGCCTTCCAGTATCTGAAGGGGGCCTACAAGGATGCTGAGGAGGGACTCTTCATTAGGGACTGTAGTGATAGGACAAGGGAGAATGGGCTCAAACTTAAAAAGGGGAAGTTCAGGATAGATATAAGGAAGTTCTTTACTGTGAGGCTGGTGAGGCACTGGAATAGGTTGCCTAAAGAAGTGGTGGATGCTCTGTCCCTGCCAGTGTTCAAGGCCAGGTTGGACAGACCCTTGGGTGATATGGTCTAGTGTGTGGTGTCCCTTCCCCATGTCAGGGGGTTTGGAACTAAATGATTTTAAGGCGCTTTCCAACCCAAACCATTCTATGATTCTTTGATTCTTATAATTCTACCGAACATAATAAGCAACTGAATTTTGTTGTGATATTATATGTACCCCATATAACTGAACTTGCATGATCAGAAATGGCAAATACAGAGAAAGCTTTACATAAGACGCATCACCTGTTTGTTGTATAATTCCATAAATTCAGCCTTCACTGGACACATTCTTAACAAAATATCATGTGTAAAGCATACATGAATTTAAATATTTTACACAGTTCCTGTTATCAGAAATGGCAATTTTATGGATACATTTTAAATCCATCACCAGAAACCAGTAAACTTTACAAAGAGACCAAATGTAAAAATATTGATTAAAAATACTTTATTGGGATCAAATTAATACATGGCCAGGTTGGATGTGGCTTTGAGCAACCTGGGCTATTGAAAGGTGTCCCTGCCCATTGCAATGAGGTTAGAATTAGATGATCTCCAAGGTCCCTTCCAACCCTAACCATTCTGCAATATGATTGTATGAAATAATTAAACAGTAATTGTAAAGTTCTAAAGCTATTATAGTTTTTCAGTCAGTTCTGTATGTTTTGAGCTATGCTCTCCTATCAGCAGATGTTGTCATATTTCTATACTCTACAATTAAGTCACACAGGAAAAACTATCAATGATGATTCTTTGCTGTGAGGTTTTTAAAGGTTACTAAATCAAAGCTGTTCACCCATCACCACTGGCCCTCAAAACTTACAGTTAAGCTACATGACCAAAGTGAAGTTACTAGCAGACAGTGCAAAACATTTTCCAAGAAATGTCAGTAAGAAAGTACAGAAAAACTGAACACTTGTTGCTTTTCACTCAAAAGTTACCGGAGTGTATGTTAAGAATAAAATACTAACCAACCTTTAAATACAGAGATCCAAAGATTATTAATTCTGCCATTAAAAAAAAAAAAAAAAAATAATCAGCATCTATTACCCAGCAAAGTAATAAAACCACACTCTGGTTTCTAAGGATATTCTTCACCATGTACAGTACAATACTAAATAATACACGATCTGGGGATCGAATTGAACAGAAGATATACTTCAGGGGGTTTTGTTGTGTTTTTTTTTTTTTTGTAATTTATAGACAAGATGTAGGAACTTTTTCTTGTTACAGAAATCCTATTTTTTTATTTACAGCCATCACACATCAAATACGACTGCTGACTAACATTGCAATTTGTCTTGAAACTTCATCAAAGCTGTAAACTATGGAAAAGAAAGAGATAAAAAACTCAAAGAACCTATACAGAGAGCTATTATTTTGCAGGAAAAAAAATAATTTGAATGGCTTGGCTGACATCATTAAACCATGTTTTTTTGCAGAACCCTATATTCTCTTACAAAAATCACACACCAACACACTTGATCAAGTTCTACTTGTACAGTGCTATTAGTTTCATATGTATCTTGATTGCAGGTACTGGGTGTTCAAAGATATATTTATGTTGAGTACCCTAAAGTAACTCAGTTTTCAAAAATCAGAATTCTACAATGAAAAACAACTGAAAGTCAGTAGCCTGATGATCAACCTGAGGAAGGAAGAATTATCTGGATCCCACAGACAGTAAAGTCAGTCCTTAGAAGTGACAATTTCCTTTTTATTTTTCCCTTTTTTATTTTGATTTTGTTATTAGACCCTCAACTCGCAAATGCTCAACTGTCACAAAAGATCAGTGTTACTGAACCACCAGCATTAATCTGTTGTTTGAAACGTATAAAGACAGACAAATAAAGGAGACATAGCAAAATGTCTTCCTCAAGTAGAATCAGATATTGAAATGATAAATAACATAACCTATGAGCACTAGTTATAATGTTCTTGGGCAGAAGAAATTTCTAAATATCAAAGACTGTTGGTTCATTGTCAGATGGTCCATAAATAAACCATGGTCAATTCATGACATTGGACCTTTTCTTCTTGCTATGCTACTGTAAATAAGTGTGTTCCCCTTGCCTGTCTGAATTCTACATGCCTATTTCCAGAAATGCCGCAGCATGTAAGTAACACTGTCATGTCCGTTTTGTCAACTACATGCTGATTATCCTTTTCTATCTGCAGTTTGGGAACATTACCAAGGTCAGAAGCAATCGCTCAGAAAACTGATCCTGAAGCTCTTGTGTCTGATAATTTCTGTAAGGAGTTTTCATAAATATATGAACTTCACAATGCAATCAGTTAAAGATCTGCCTTTCTTACATACTGCAGAAACAAAAAATGTCAAGTATACAGTCAATATGTTCACTTATTGCACGTAATCATGTATTATTCCAAAATGCCACAAGTCTAATTTACCTTTACCATGTCTAACTTCCATGTGTGCTTGGGCAAATACCCACCTCCTTCAACTCTCCTGACCTCCACTTCTTTTTTCCTTTTTTTTTTTTCTTATTTGACAAATTGGTTAGGAGGCATTTACAACTGATGCACATATCGTGAAATTATTTCTGCCGAACTTCCTCCATGACCTGCCCGTGGGACATGACATGCTCTGAGATGCATCGCTCTATCAAACTGAATCTTTCCAGGACAATGCAAATTATGACAAATTCCATCATCCCGCATTATGCGCTTCATGCTAATCTTCCTAATTCGAGAAAATCAGAAGGGCTTGCTGTTCTGCTGAAGGGCACGTTGTCTGAATGAATGATGGTGAAAGAACATTCGCAATCCCCTTCATCTTCTAATCCCAGCTGTGGCCACCTCTGCCCTAAAACCACAGAGCAACCTTTCCTCCTATGTAATTCTTGCATCAGAATTAACCCAGGATCAGTCTTTTGACAGAGTATAAAGAATGATTATTTTCTTTTTGTTCTGGACTTCAATAGTAGTACGTCTTTAGAACAGCATTTTTAACAAAATTTTCCCCATAGGCTTTTTCTGCCTATTTACTCTAGTCTGCCAGACTTTCACAGTAGGAATGCAATCTCCATGAAAAGTTAAATTACCTCCCAGAGTGGATTTTGAAACAATTTCAGCAATAGATTTTAGGCAATTTCTGGTCTCCAGCACTTTTCACTTTGGGAGGTTGTGCTGCTGAGTCAAACCAAAACACTAACCTGCAACACATTCTTCAGAAAGTCCCTAGGATAGAAAACAGTTGCATCTCTGAATCATTCTTCACTGGCTCAGAAGGTGGCAGTATTACTACATGAAAGAAACTTGCCACCTGCCTGGTATTCCATATCCACAGTGCTGAAATAAACATGTTTAATTCCCAAAGAAGCATATATTTTATCCTGTGGCATAATTTACTTATAACATTAAAACTCAAACATGGAGCAATTTGTAGCAATAACTATGATTATGCTGTTAGTGGCCCAAATGTCACTGTCTAGATTAGGCTAAATGATACCTAGCACCAAAGAGCTTCTGTGATTTATTTTTTATTATCACTGGTAGAGCTTGCATGCTTAAAAGGCTCCCCATTCGAATTATTCAGTCGTCTCAATGATTGAGGTAATCATAGAAAATCTAACAAGAAATGATACAAGTTTTAAATCATAGCCATGCTTAAAATACATAAATGCTTTGGGCAGGCAGATATGCTACTATAGATTTAAAAATAAAACTTTACAGTAACAATACAATGCATACTGCAGAAGGAGAATTAAAATGTATCACAGTTATTGCAATCTGCAAGACTGAAAATTAAAAGGTTTTAGAATCAAGAAAAACGTCTATCGTTTTATGAAATAAAATGTATGCTTTAAAAACATTCTTAGAATTATTAAAAGTATATATATGGAGTTGTTTCCTTGAAAAGGAGAGAAATTAATTTTTAAATAGGTTTTCCTTTAATTTACATCTCAAGTAGTGGGATCCTTTTCCTACCTATTTGTATAGTCAGAATATTTCAATCTACAAAAACTGTCAACATTACTGATAATATTTCTTTTATACAATTACTTCAAATTGGAACAGAACTTTTATTTATGAAAAATGATGTGTAAGCCAACTTTCTAGTTGAATAAGCTTTTCAGAATGAATAAACTGACACTTAGTAACTAAAATGCAGACAAGTTTTATTTTGCATTTACAGTCTTATGCTTTAATGGAATCTTGCATAATTGGCTTAATGCTTTACTGAGTCTCTATATACGTCTATTAAGTACGTAGCACAGATCCACATTATAGTATTACTAAGAAGAGACAGGACGATCTTTAGCTTTATACTTCATTCCCAGTGAGACCCAAACCCTCAGAGGTAAATGACTATGTGAGCATCATTTCAGCAAAAGGCACCAGGCACACCCTGCGCATGCTGCGGCTTGTTGACATGAACCGGGGCAGGCAGACACCAATAATACATGAAGTGCGGTTCAGAGGCAATTAGGATCAGTTGTCAAGGCCAGGCCATTAATGAAAGAACATGTCAGAGGAGCTGGAGACTTCAATGGTTGAGGGCAAGAAGGCGATTTAGTGTGACAGATCGAGTCCTTCCAATGTCCTCAGTGGTACATGCTAATACCAGCCTTAACAACCTTTTGTGGCAGTGTATAATGCGACTAACATGGACTTTGATTCAGCAAAATGACTGCTGCCACTGTTAGTCTGTCTCATTCCAACAACAGTAAAAGCACTGCTACAAATAATTACCCACTTCCTTCTCCCCCCTCCTCCATTTAATGCAGCAGTCCTTTATGCATGCCATACTGTTTCCCACTAGAAGGTCACAACGTTTATCATGCTGCTTTCTTTTCTTTCTGTCATGCCCTTTCTATTTGCTAATATAATATGAAATTATCCTGTAAAACAGTTCTGTTCAAGTAAAAGGAAATGAACTATACATTCAGCATTACCTTATGTGACTAGTAACAAATACAAAAAGAACAAACCAAACTGGTCTGAAGGATTCACTACCTATTCTGTCAATTATGGAACAAAAATGCTGCAACATGAGACGATTATTAACATCATGTACTGGATCAAAAATATATGGCAACTTCCACAAAAACAAAATCCTGAAGCTTTATACATAACTTGGCACTTTGTTGTTTTTCCTGTTGTTACTGTCAGCACTACCAAGCACTAATTTCTCTAAAAAGCTGCAGATCTTATATTCTTAACACTCAATTACAGGATGAAAGGAAGCATAAATGTAGCAATAAAAACTAGAAATGAGTTCTATCGCAGGCACAGGACTGAAGTCGGGAGCAACATCTTCACTGAAACAACACAATGCTGTTTCACACAGAATGTGATCTGTTTTACAAAGGGTAGTTTTCAAGTAAGTTAAGACTTCACAAAATGCTTTTTAACTACATTACCTAATTTTGAAAGTAAGATTCTGGTATTCAGTACCTCTTTCAACATCAATTTCTTGCTAAGGCTTCATCATTCTAGCCACTTGAGAATATGCTGTAACATGCACTTAGGTGTGAGAAATTTGTGACTCCAGAAATGGCAGGGAAAAAAAAAGAAAAAAAGGGTTAGTCATATTCACCAGAATTCCCCACACACTTCATGAGGAAATTCATAGATTAGTCAAAGTAAACACTCTTCTATCAATAATAAAAATTACATCTTGAGCCCTATTTTACTCACCTTATATCAGACGATGTGGTTCTCCCCTATCACTTCTGTCATTTGGCAATGCTTTAACTGACCTTTCTAGAGGCAATACTTATCTGTGTGTGACAGGAGAAACTATCTCCAGCAGGACAAATTTCCTTCTCCCTCTTCATTTCTCTCCACTTTGCCTACTTTCTGTCTGACTTGTTTTAGTTTCTTTTTTTTTTTCCCCCCGTCTCTTTTTTTGTTTATAATTCTACAGTTAATCTCTTCTTAACCGACCTTTGCCAATGTTCCCTTTTCAACCCATAGCTTTAACCTTTTGAATGTCTACTTTATTTGATATATTTTATACTGTTTGTTTCTTCGTAACCTTCTCTCTCCTAATTTTATTCTTTACTATTTTCAGAATTTTCTTTCCTCTAGCACTTTTGTCAGCTCCTGAACCCACTGAAGTTAAGAGAAAAATCCCACTGACTGCAAAATGAGTATGCTCTACTGCAAATATTTAGCACTGGATATATTACCAACATC
The DNA here is from genome assembly GCF_037157495.1 of Lathamus discolor. Classification (NCBI taxonomy): domain Eukaryota; kingdom Metazoa; phylum Chordata; class Aves; order Psittaciformes; family Psittacidae; genus Lathamus; species Lathamus discolor. Next base: position 45,240,158 of record NC_088889.1, read on the forward strand.
AGTGTGTCCAACACAAGTAGCAACTGTTGGCATTTAACAGGATTAGTTGTACTGGTACTTTTTTGATGGAGTAATGCATAAAGAATGGGATTACAATACTTCTTTAACTCTACTACAAGTCCATGGTACAGTATGAGGAACACTAAGCAGAAATATAATTGGAGACAGCAGTGATTCTATTTATTTTATCTACACCTACTAATTATTTTGGATTGTAGTAAGCATGTACATAGATAAGTTACATTTAACCCTTAGCATACGTACTAGGAATTAACATTAATTTAGAAGTTAAGCATGTGACTAACCCAGCTCATCTTTCAGATTTTGATTCAGATCAGCATTAGAATTCTATCTTACAAGTTGATGCCTCTACAGATATGCCAGTGAATGTCCTATCCTTCTTTACTAAGGGTCTTGATTAAAACAAAAGAGGGAGAGTATTATCAGAGAAGCATTTTTAAAAAAATCATTACAGTGTACTGCAGTATTTTATACAGAGCAGTAGAACCTCTAGGAAACTTAAGCGATGAGGACACACATATTTAAAGGACATTTTTATTGTTCTTTGGGGTTTTTTTAGGATATTTTGTGAAAAAATTAATTCAACACTGATATACAGTTCCAATTGCAAAGAGAATGTCACATCAACACCATATAATAACTCGGACAAAAAGTAATCTTACCTACCAGTCAATGAATGTGTAATTTTTTCTTAAAAGGTATCTGATTGCACAACATGAACTTGACCAGAACTTTGAGGAAAAAATTCTTATTCTTGAACCTGCCTGGGTTGTATCCACAAGTTCCAAATGCCTCAACTTTACTTATGAGGTGTGGTTCAGGAACCAATGCATGACAGAATGTCATACACAACATGCTTTCATATATTAACATGCCAGGATGAGTATTAGTAAGTCACCACAAACTCAGAATATAAACACAACTATCATTTGGAGATGTAACAGAAGGCGAATAACCAGAAATTAACTTTGAATGAGTAACAGCCATGGAGGAAAAATGTGTAAACCTTTGAAAATACTTTGCTTAGCCTTGCAAACAAACAGACAAAGAAGAGATCTAAAATGTTTCTCTCTGGTGCAGGGATATAAAATCCTGGATTCTTTAAGCCTAAACCAAGTATGTATCTTTGCATAGGCATGCATGTAAGTTTGGCTTTGACATTTTAAGCTGCCCTAAAATGAAACAGTCAGGTTGACTAAGAGATGTTTCCTTGTTTTGAAAATGTTGTCCTATCTCATTACAAAGAGATAGTAAGAGAATGTTCTGAAACAGAATTCTCCCACAGGATTTCAAGGTTGATTTTTTGTTAGGCTGGCAGAGCTTGTGGTGAGAAACAGTACAACTGAACTCAGGGATAAAATGTGTTCAACCCCTGAAACGTTACCTACAATTGAGCTGAAAGCTGTGCCTAACAATGGACAGCAGATAATAACGTTGTCTTGAAAGAACTGTTTTTCTCAAGTCTTTACAACAGTAAGAGGAAACTTGGTTAACAGAAACCAAAGGACGAAAATAATTTGTGGTTCCTTGGATTAAGAGGAAAAAAAAAAAAATAAAAAAAAGGATGGAAAACTGCTACTAATCTATGTCCTTGAAAGACAGATGATCTCACCAAGAGCCACAGAAACAACCCATACACTCTCAAGACAACCACCACTATTACCACTATCAGACAGATCCCATGTGGTTCACCTGGGCTAAAGGAATGCAGGATGAAAAACAGTCTGAAGAGCAGCAAAAAAAAAAAACAAAACAGAACAAAAAAAAAAAAAAAAACAAAAAGAAAACAACCAAAACCAAACAACTACCTAAAAGCAAAGAGGTTTCACATGTAAAATAGTGTCCTGGGTTCAGCACCAGCAGTCATTTTTCTCCTTCTTAGTAGCTGGTGCAGTGCTGTGGCTTTGACTTTCAGTCTGGAATCAGCACTGATAACACCGACACTTTTAGTTGCTGCTCAGTAATGTTTACTCTGACCAAGGACTTTCTGAGTCTCGTGCTCTGCCACGGAGGAGGGGAAGCCAGGAGGAAGCCGAGACAGGACACCTGACCCAAACTAGCCAAAGAGGTATTCCATACCACAGCACGTCATGCCCAGGATGTAGAACCGGGGGCAGTTACCTGGAAGGGCTAGATCACTGCTCGGGTGGGGCTTGGTATTGGTCAGCACGTGGCGAGCAGTTGTATTCTCTCCCCTTGTTATTTCCCTTATGATTATTATTATTGGTGGTAGCAGTAGTGATTTGTGTTATACCTTAGTTACTGGCCTGTTCTTATCTCAGCCTGTGGGAGTTACATTCTTTCAATTCTCCTCCCCATCCCTCTGGGAGCGGGGGGGGAAGGAAGTGGGGGAGTGAGCGTGTGGCTACGTGGTTCTGAGTTACTGGCTGGGCTTAAACCACAACAGCTCTTTCTGGCGCCCAACGTGCTGCACGAAGGGTTGAGATAACGACAGATCTGACTGGAGTGTGTCTAATCGTATTTGTGATAAGCATTCATTGTTTCGGATTAATAGTCACTCGTCATAATGCTGATTTATTGGCTCTCAAAGTTGTTGCTCTTGATCTCACAGTTTCAGCATGTCGTACCTTACTTACAGATGGTATTTGCTATGTTAGTGTTTATTGGCTGGGGGCCTTGGGCTAAGGTTCTTGTTTCATTGTACTTCATGGTAATGATTTGTAATACAATAGAATCATTGATCATGAAACTGATCTGGCTTGTGTTCCCAGTGTGGTTACCACCTCTATACTTTGGGAGGTATCTAATAGGAGTGTGTAGTAATTACACATCTTTTTTCCCCTCCTTGGGTGGTCAGCCTATGAGGGAGACATTCCCACACACCCTAGTGACAAGTACAGCACCTACTCAAACTGACTACAACAGATAACGCAGCTACTCCAACTCCAAGCACAGGAGCTACACCAACCCCAGCGACAAGGACAGCAGCTACTCAAACTCCAACCACAGCACAGCGCAGCAACTCCAGCTCCAAGGACAGCAGCTACACCAGCCCAAGGGACAAGTACAGCAGCATCATTTGAGAGTTCTGAAGGTTTTGAATGGGCTTTGGGTACACTTGAGACCTGCCTGCTGATTGTGATGGGGATCAGCATGTTGGCACACACACAGAGTGTGTTTTATCCATGACCATTTCGTCTGATCTCGAAAGTTAAGCAGAGTCAGGTTTGGGTCTTGTCTAGGATTAGATGACGATATAGGAGGACCAAGAGATTTTCCCTGAGGCTGGACAGTCATGAATGGCAGGGTGTGTGGGACAGTATGGGCAAGTATCTAGTCCACTGGACCCCTCCAGCGGTTTGGAAGCATCAGAGTTGGAAGGCAGGTGTAGGGAGACCCCAGCCACAAGTTGCAGAAACTGCTGAAGGGGACACTGAATTATTTTGAGCCTGGTCGGCCCATGACACCTCAGGCCACCAGGGCAGAGACGCAACATAGAGATGGACTCACAATTGAGGCGTGGACTTAGCAATGGACACTATTGCCCAGGTTATTCATGAGTGTGAAACATGTGCTGCAATTAAGCAAGCTAAATGGTTAAAGCCTCTTTGGTATGGAGGATGATGGCTCAAGTACAAATACAGGGAGGCCTGGCAGATTGACTACATCACACAGCCTCTTCTGCTCTGAAGGGCTGTTACAAGAGATGGAGCTCAACATCATGGACCGGATGGACTCAGCAGCTTTACAGGGATTGGTCCATGCACTAAGGAATGATCTCTCTCTCCCTCTCTCTGTGTGGATGTGTGCATGGAAGAGTGATGGTATATCGAAAATGTGGGATCTGAGCATGACATGAATGGTATGGAATAAGGGGTGGATACTATCTTGGGCTGAGCAGTAGCAGTCATTTTTCTCCTTCTTAGTAGCTGGTGCAGTGCTGTGGTTTTGACTTTCGGCCTGGGATCAGCACTGATAACACCGATGCTTTTAGTTGCTGCTCAGTAATGTTCACTCTGACCAAGGACTTTCTGAGTCTCACGTTCTGCCACGGAGGAGGGGAAGCCAGGAGGAAGCCGAGACAGGACACCTGACTCAAACTAGCCAAAGAAGTATTCCATACCACAGCACGTCATGCCCAGGATGTAGAACCGGGGGCAGTTACCTGGAAGGGCTAGATCACTGCTCGGGTGGGGCTTGGTATTGGTCAGCACGTGGCGAGCAGTTGTATTCTCTCCCCTTATTATTTCCCTTATCACTATTATTATTGGTGGTAGCAGTAGTGATTTCTGTTATACCTTAGTTACTGGGCTGTTCTTATCTCAACCCATGTGAGTTACATTCTTTCGATTCTCCTCCCAAGCCCTCTGGGAGCAGGGGGGAAGAAAGGGGGAGAGTGAGCGAGCGGGTATGCGGGTCTGAGTTACTAACTGGACTTAAGCCACAACAAGTAGTCACCAGAACGGGAATACCAGAAGATGGTGGGAAAAAGAAGCCTGAGACATTTTTGAGGTTCAACAGCATTGCAGCGTGTAATGATACAGTGGGCACCAATTTCTTGCAATCAGTTCAGCTTGAACTTATTTCAGTACTACAGTAGAAATACAGCTATGCCAATCAGGAGATGCTGGTGTCTCAGTAGAAGAGTACTTCTGCAGGGAAGTAAAGGTGAAAAAATTACTAATGTAATGTCTTGCAACATCTGTTAAATTTGGGATATCTTTACATATAACCAGAAAACTGGTTATCTGACTACAGAATGAGCACATTTAGTAGGTGGATGTGGTTTTTGTAATCTAAATGGAAAAACTCATCTATGTTAAGGCAATGGAGTGTTTTCTCCATGCCCTGACAGGCAATCCTCTTCCACTTCCTATCTTGCTACAGGGTTGTTGTAAAATCTCCGGCTTCTTCATCTGTAATTCCCATGAGATTTTGAGATCATGGTACATAAACCATCATAAAAGCATGAGCATCTTCCTTGTCTATACTTCTATAATACTTCCAAGTGATCCTGGAGTTCAGCCTAACTTTCTATATCCATTCTTTTCTATTTTAGTCTATGAACACAATGTGAACAAACAAGCACAAGGATAGCCGCAGGAAACAAGTGAAGAGGAAAGAAGGGGTTTGGTCCAGGGTGAAAGAAAGAGGGGTAAATGTCCCAGCAGGTACATAGTAACACAAGGTGTCCTTACATGTGGAATTTGGGCAAACCTTTTCAGGAGAAATACCAGCTACACAAAGAACTAAGACACTGTTTCTGTATATGTTAGAGAATGTCTAGGGATGAATTGTCTAGGGCATTGCATGGCTCACAAACAGTTAATCCAGTGAAAATTCAAAGAGAAAGAACATGAGCACTTCAAACCTGTCACAATAATCACATAACTGAACCTCTAGAGAAAGAGACAATGTTTCAGTTACTGAGCTCAACCCTCAGGCTCTCATGCATCAACTTCACAAATGAAAACAAACTCGGACGGGGGGATGGAAAGATTTTTGGTGCCAAATGCCAAGATAATGTAGCAGACCCAAAGAAATTTGCCAAAAGTGAATACATTATTTTGTAAAAGATGTCTGAACTCTCATTAGGACACCTCTATTAAAACATACTGAAGCAGAACAGGAAGAAACAGCAAAAAGTATGAATAACAGGCATGTTGATAGGAAACAATGTGGGTGATTGGTCTGAAACAAATACAACAGCTTTTGAAGATAAATACAAGGTGAGGAGGACAACATAAGTACCAGTTGTGCTATCTTTATAAGAACAATGGAAACTATGGAGGAGAGAAGATTCCAGGAGATGAGATGAAGTGGGAAAAAAGAGAAGATACTAGTTAGGAGAGACATTAAACCAGGTAGGTTATAGCCTCTAAAGAGTAAGTTAAGGGAAATTATAGCGTAAAATGAAACCACTGCATATTTTTAGAATTACTTTTTAAAGATTACTGTAGAATTAAAAATCTGAGTCCTTATTCTTATCTTCCAAAGATATTTCTGTTACTTTCTTTTAAGGATCAGGACTCTGAGACTACAGAATGATTGTTTTATTAGGACTATTTACCTGGATAGTTTTGGTTCATCTGGTACAGGTGAGATTAGTGAAAAACTAGGTGAAAATCAGGTGAAATTACAGTTGCTCTCATGGGCAAATAGAGATGTTTATTTCAGTTTTTCAAATTTTTTGTCTTTCTCCTGTAAACCTTCAAGGGGGTACCACCACAAGGTGGCAGATGGGCATACAGTCTAGAGGTACCAGCAGAACACTATGAACCTGTTGATCAAGAGACTCTGCTATAGAATCTGTGGAGAAAGTCTCTAGTTCTTTGTGGAAGACTTGCATACATAACAAGGGACTGAGGTTTCAGTGAGGGTTGTAAGCATGGAGTAGTAGTAGATGGAGATCATGGCAGCAGACCTGCTCAGGTTCCTATGTTTGTGGGTCTGAGGGAGCTAGTAAATAAACCAAAGAATAAAAGCAAGTCACAATGAATACTCTGATCTCAAAACAAAGTGAACTAATGATCTCTTAAAACTGACTTTGGGATCTTTTGATATTAATGCCAGCCTCATTTATGCAGTCCTCATGGTTTAAGATTACTGCAACTCTGCTTTCTGTTGTTTCTGGCTTAATCACTACTTGGATGTTTAATCTTAGGGATTCTAAAGCACTTCTCTCAGTGACAGTTTCTGATTATGGCATTTATTGCTGGTT